>NW_027227607.1:345417-690834 GCF_037783145.1 Equus przewalskii | reverse complement strand
CACACACCAGAGGAGCGACGGTGGAAACAAGTGACCAGAACCCTACCTAAACCCCCTGCAATTACTCCTAAACACAGAGGGAAACTCTAGAGTTACACACTTGAGCCCACAGGGAGAGTCTCGCCCCGCCATTGGTGGGGAGATCCTGCCTGGTGTCCACGGTGCCCGGAGGGTCCCAGAGAGAATCACAGAGGATGTGGCGGCCCCCCAGCTGCCGTTGCCTGCCCCGTGGGGCAAGCGATTGCTGGAGATCTCAGAGAGGACTGGGGCTGGGTGAAGCTCCAGAGGCTGGCTCCGTGCCCCAGAGGGGAAGCTCCAGAGTTCCGCCCGGGCAGCAGACACAACCCTCTGTCTACCATTAGCAGAGGGGCCACGCCCAGCACTCACAACTCTGGGAAAGCCCCGGAGAGAATCCCAGAGGGTGAGGATACCCCCAGCTGCTGTTGCCCACTCCGTGGAGCAAGGGATTGCCAGAGATCTCGGAGAGGACTGGGGCTGGGTGGAGCTCCAGAGGCCAGCTCTGCGGCCTGGGGGGGAAGCTCCAGAGTTCCACCCAGGCAGCAGACAAAACTCTCTGTCTGCCATTAGCGGAGGGGCCATTCCCAGCATCCACAACACCAGGAGGGCCCCGGAGAGGAGAATAACAGGCAGGGCAGCAGCTGACCAGCTACCACTGAAATTAGGATCTCTGGCTATCCCCCAGTCAGGGCAAAGGGCTCCCCGAGTTCCTGGGGAACAGGACTGGGGCTGGGTGGAGTTCCAGCAACCTAGCTCCGTAGCCTAGGGGGAAACTCTATAGGCTCACAGCAGCCTCAGCGAAAGCCTCTGCACAGCACTAGTAGAGAGCACCCATCGGGCAGCCACAAGGCTGGAAGACCCCGGGACAAAAGTAGCATAGCTAGGTGAGCTAACCACAGACTGTAGAAGATGCCAATAGCTCTGCTGTGACCCATAGTGGACAAGTGAGATTTTGTGGGCATATAGTAGTGAAGCTAGCAAAAGTCAATGACAAGGAGAAAATACTAAGGACAGCCAGGCAAAAGAAACTAACCTACAAAGGAACCCCCATCAGGCTATCAGCATATTTCTCAGCAGAAACTTTACAGGATAGAAGAGAGTGGAATGATATATTTAAAAATCTGAAGGACAAAAGCCTGCAGCTGAGAATTCTCTACCCAGCGAAAATATCCTTCAAATACGATGGAGAAATAAAAACTTTCCCAGATAAACAAAAATTAAGGGAGTTCATTGCCACAAAACCTCCTCTTCAGGAAATCCTCAGGAAAATCCTCATTCCTGAAAAATCCAAAAAAGGAAAGGGGCTACAAAACCAAGAGCAGAGGAGATAAGTAGAAGGACAACAACAGAGAGTAGCAGCTCTTCATCAGAACAGATTAAACCATGGGACGAGAAACAAAGGAAATTGAAGAAAACCGGAAAACAAGACATAACATGGTAGTGGTAGGCCCCCACATCTCAATAATCACTCTAAATGTAAATGGATTGAACTCCCAATCAAAAGACATGGAGTGGCAGGATGGATCAAAGAACAAGACCCAACAATATGCTGCCTCCAGGAAACACACCTCAGCCCCAAAGACAAACACAGACTCAGAGTGAAGAGTTGGAGAACAATACTCCAAGCTAATAATGAACAAAAGAAAGCAGGTGTCGCTATACTAATATCAGACAAGGTAGACTTCAAAGCAAAACAGATAAAGAAAGACAAAGAGGGACAATACATAATGATAAAAGGGACTCTCCAGCAAGAAGACATAACACTTATAAATATATATGCACCCAACACAGGAGCACCAAAATTTGTAAAGCAACTCTTAACAGAACTAAAAGAAGACATCAACAACAATACAATAATAGTAGGGGACCTCAACACACCATTAACACCAATGGACAGAACATCCAGACAGAAAATCAACAAGGAAATTATAGAATTAAATGAAAAATTAGACCAGATGGACTTAATAGATATATATAGAACACTTCATCCAAAAACAGCAGGTTACACATTCTTCTCAAGTGCACATGGAACATTCTCAAGGATTGACCATATTTTGGGAAACAAAGCAAACATCAATAAATACAAGAGAGTTGAAATAATATCAAGCATCTTTTCGGATCATAATGCTATGCAACTGGAAAGCAACTACAAGAAAAAAGCAGAGAAAGGTGCAAAAATGTGGAGACTAAACAACACGCTTCTGAACAAACAATGGATTATTGAAGAAATTAAAGAAGAAATCAAATATTATCTGGAGACAAATGAAAATGAGAATACGTCATACAAAATCATTTGAGATGCAGCAAAAACAGTCCTAAGAGGGAAATTCATCGAAATACAGGCTCACCTCACTAAACAAGAAAAAGCTCACATAATTAACCTCAAACGACACCTAACAGAACTAGAAAACGAAGAACAAACAAAGCCCAGAGTCAGTAGAAGGAGGGAAATAATAAAAATAAGAGCAGAAATAAACGATATTGAAACTAAAAAGACAGTAGAAAGGATCAATGACAGAAAGAGTTGGTTCTTCAAAAGAATTAACAAAATCGACAAACTTTTAGCCAGACTCACCAAGAAAAGAAGTGAGAAGTCTCAAATAAATAAAATTAGGAATGAGAGAGGAGAAATCACAACAGATACCAATGAAATACAAGGGATCATAAGAGAATACTATGAAAAACTATATGCCAACAAATTGAACAATCTGGAAGAAATGGACAACTTCCTAGACTCCTACAACCTCCCCAAACTGAATCAGGAAGAAATGGAGAATCTGAATAGGCCAATCACAAGTCAGGAAATAGAAACAGTAATCAAAAACCTCCCCAAAAATAAGAGTCCAGGACCAGACGGCTTCTCTGGAGAATTCTACCAAACATTCAAAGAAGACTTAATACCTATTCTTCTCAAACTATTCCAGAAAATTGAGAAAGATGGAGTACTCCCTAACACATTCTATGATGCCGACATCACTCTGATCCCCAAACCCGACAAGGACAACACAAAGAAGGAGGACTACAGGCCGATATCACTGATGAACATAGATGCAAAAATCCTCAACAAAATTCTGGCAAACCGAATACAGCAATACATCAAAAAGATTATACACCATGATCAAGTGGGATGGTTCAACATCTGCAAGTCAATCAGCGTGATACACTACATCAACAAAATGAAAAACAAAAACCACATGATCACCTCAATAGATGCAGAGAAAGCATTTGACGAGATCCAACACCCATTTATGATAAAAACCCTCAATAAAATGGGTTTAGAAGGAAGGTACCTCTACATAATAAATGTCATGTATGACAAACCCACAGCCAACATCATACTCAATGGACAAAAACAGAAAGCCATCCCTCTGAGGACAGTAACAAGACAAGGGTGCCCACTTTCACCACTCCTACTCAACATAGTACTGGAGGTGTTGGCCAGAGCAATTTGGCAGGAAAAAGAAATAAAAGGAATCCAAATAGGTAATGAAGAAGTAAAAGTCTTGCTGTTTGCAGACGACATGATCTTATATATAGAAAACCCCAAAGAATCCATAGAAAAACTATTAGAAATAATCAACAACTACAATAAAGTAGCAGGGTATAAAATCAACATACATAAATCAGTAGCATTTCTATACACTAACAATGAACTAACAGAAAAAGAACTCAAGAACTCAATGTCATTCACAATCGCAATGAAAAGAATAAAATACCTTGGGATAAACTTAACCAAGGAAGTGAAGGATCTATACAATGAAAACTACAAGACTTTCTTGAAAGAAATTGACGACGACATAAACAGATGGAAAGACATTCCATCCACATGGATTGGAAGAATAAACATAGTTAAAATGTCCATACTACCTAAATGAATCTACGGATTCAATGCTATCCCAATCAGAATCCCAAGAACATTCTTCACAGAAATTGAACAAAGAATCCTAAAATTCATATGAGGCAACAAAAGACTGCGAATTGCTAAAGCAGTCTTGAGCAAGAAAAACCAAGGTGGCGGAATCACAATCCCCGATTTCAAAACATACTACAAAGCTACAGTGATCAAAATAGCATGGTACTGGTACAAAAACAGGTCCACAGATCAATGGAACAGAATTGAAAGCCCAGAGATAAAGCCACACATCTATGGAGAGCTAATCTTCGACAAAGGAGAAGAGGGCCTACAATGGAGAAAAGAAAGTCCTTCAACAAATGGTGCTGGGAAAACTGGACAGCCACATGCAAAAGATTGAAAATTGACCTTTCTTTTTCACCACACACTAAAATAAACTCAAAATGGATCAAAGACCTAAAGATTAGGTCTGAAACAATAAGTCTTCTAGAAGAGAATACAGGCAGTACACTCTTTGACATCAGTTTCAAAAGAATCTTTTTGGACACTATAACTCCTCAGTTGAGGGAAACAATAGAAAGAATAAACAAATGGGACTTCATCAGACTAAAGAGTTTCTTCAAGGCAAATGAAAACAGGATTGAAACAAAAAAACCAGCTCACTAATTGGGAAAAAATATTTACAAGCCACTTATTTGACAAAGGGTTAATCTCCATAATATACAAAGAACTCACACAGCTTAACAACAAAAAAACAAACAACCTGATCAAAAAATGGGCAGAGGACATGAACAGACATTTCTCAAAAGAGGATATAAATATGCCCAATAGACACATGAAAAGATGTTCATCATCGCTAATCATCAGGGAAATGCAAATCAAAACTACACTAAGATACCATCTTACACCCGTTGGATTGGCAAAAACATCCAAAACCAAGAGCGACAAATGTTGGAGAGGTTGTGGAGAAAAAGGAACCCTCATACACTGTTGGTGGGAATGTAAACTGGTGCAGCCACTGTGGAAAACAGTATGGAGATTTCTCAAAAAGTCAAAAATAGAAATACCCTATGACCCAGCCATCCCATTACTGGGTATCTATCCTAAGAACCTGAAGTCAGAAATCCCAACAGTCCCTAGCACCGCTATGTTCATCGCAGCATTATTTACAACAGCCCAGACGTGGAACCAACCTACATGCCCGGAAACTGATGATTGGATAAAGAAGATATGGTATATATACACAATGGAATACTACTCAGCCATTAAAAAAGACAAAATTGGCCCATTCGCAGCAACGTGGTTGGACCTCGAGGGTATTATGTTAAGCGAAATAAGCCAGTCAGAGAAAGAGGAACTCTATATGACTCCACTCATAGGTGGAAGTTAACATATTGACAAGGAGATCTGATCAGTGGTTACCAGGGAAAAGGGGGGGTGGGGGGAGGGCACAAAGGGAGAAGAGGTATACCCACAACATGACTAACAATAATGTACAACTGAAATCTCACAAGGTTGAAATCTATCATAACATTAATAAAAAGAAACACAGATTATCAGACAATTGGGGAAAACTGAACATGGACTGATGATTAGATGATATTAAGGAATTATTAATTTTGCTGGATATGATCATGAAATGGTGATTATATTATGTTTATAAAATAAGTCTGTGTGTGTTAGAGATTTTTACTGAGGAATTTACAAGTGAAATGGTACGATGTCTTGGATTGTTTTAAAACAATTCAGCAAAACAGAAAAAGTACTGGTGGGAAGGGTGAGTATAAATAAGAGCACCAGAATGTTGATAATTGTTGAAGCTGAGTGATAGGTGTATGGAAGCTTATTACAGCATTCTCTCCACTTTACGTATGTTTGAAACTTTCCATAATAAAAAGGTATGAATTCCCTCGCTCACTTGTCTCCCCAGGTGAAGCCATTGAACTCAAAAGAGAAAGATCGTGTTAGATCAAATAAAAATGTTATAAATTAAAAAAACTTCATCAGCCCTTATTATTAATGATTACTTTGATAATATACCATGTAAAATAATATTTACTTCATTTGTTAAGTTGCACCTGGCAATCTTCTAGTTTTAAAATGGAATTGTTCCTCAGTCATCAGAGAAATTAACTTCCTTAGTTTTTTAGAAGTTTATAAAAAAGACTTTGCTATGATTTATTAAATGACAATTTTTTAAATGTGCTATAATTTCACTTATTTGAATCTTCTTGAGCCAATATTTTCAGTCTTCTCATTTAATTGTAGGAGGTGGCAAGCTAGAGAAAGATTTGCTCCCAATATTACAACACAAAGTGCTAGATACTCCACAAAATTTAAACATTTTGGGAATCCCCTGGATAGCTGGAGTCACTGAGAAAACAACTAACACAAGCATAGAGTTGCCAGTAATAGCATTCCATTAGGGGAGGGGGCAGGATGAGGAAGATCAACTGTGGGGGACACGTGCAAAGGGAAGACTTAAAGTTTAAAGTGGGTTAGACATTGAAAATATAAGCCAATTGCCGTTCTAAATATAACGTGTTATATTTAGAAATGTGAAGCTTGTGCACTGAGGTGGCCATAGTGTTAACACCACTGAAGTGCAGATTAATGCCTACACTTAATGTTAAGCAAAAGAAGTGAGTTAATTTCCAGGCAAAAATGCCATTTAATTAATTCTCTGTTGTCCTACAAATGATATATGTTCTTAAGCAAAAATTATAGGGCAACGCAAATAAGCAGAAGAAAACAACCCACCACAAAAAGACAAAGATATTGACAGAATTATGTTCAGATATAACCTAGGTATTAGAAACAGCAGACCAGCAACCTAAAATAAATATAATACTTATGGGCTCTAGTAGAAAAGGTAGACAACATGAATGAATAGATGGGGAATTTCAGCAAAAGTCATGGAAACTATAAGACTGAATCAAATAAAGATGCTAGATAAATTAAAAAATAACAGACAAACGATATTTTAAAGGACACAACAATAAGTTCAATACAGATTAGGAAAGAATAAGTCAAATTAAGGATAGACAAATGGGGAACACTCAAAATTGCATGCACTCAGAAAAAGAGTGAAGAAAACAAAAACACTTAAGATCTGGGTAACAGTCAAATAGTAAAAATCACTATGACTTTAAACTCAGTAGAAAAACAGAAGAGAGATTGCTGGGAAGATAGTGGTGTGGGAAGACTGTGGGCTCACCTTCTCCCTGGACCCAAAAAAGTCACAACTACTCTTGGAATTACTCCTGAGAGAGAATTGAAAACTTGATGGAAAGAACACCTACAACAAGGGACAGTGCTGACTGAGGTGGGAGAAGCCGAAATTTCTTTCTGGAGAGTAAAAAGCCACCTTTTAATCACAACACTTCATGTCTTGGAGGAGAGTTAATGTATGAAGCATTTTCTGGAGGGGTAGGGGATCTGAGCCTGCCAGCTTTGCCACAATAAGCTGCTTTTGGACTCAGCACAAGCAAAACAAGTGTCATAATATTTGGCTTTGCTGGCCATTTACAACAACATGGAATACCCCTAGAAAAGCTATCAGACATAAGGGAAAGAAAAGCCTGCTCTTAAAGGGCCCAAGTACAAATTCACCCACTTTGGAAAGCAACATAAAATCACCAGAAAGAAAGATGCACAGTCCTTTGGTGATAAGAGACTCATTTCATAGGCTCTGGGTGTATCTCAGTGATAGGTGAGATCTCTGAAGGCTGGGACCACATCCCCAGGGATAGAGACCTTGATGGCAGCCATTGTTGTGATCTAGTACACGTGTGCTGACATAGATGTTGGTAGAAGTCATTAAAGTACTTCCCCTGGCCTACTAGGGCAGGGGACTGCTCCTCTCTCTAGAGCACTGATATAAGATTTAATCCAGCTCAGCCAGGGAAGGCAGCCTACCTTAGGGACTAGCTCAAACCAACAGAAAGCTTTTGTGCAACTTATGGGCCAAACAGGCAGGGTGCATTGGATATTTGAAGTAGGGTGAGTAGGTCTGCCTCTGCAGGGCATAGCGTGCATGAGGGTATGACATGTATGAGGGGTGGGCATATGTTGGAAGAGTGTGTGTGGCCTCTGCAGCAGGGTGACTGGGTCTACTTCAGTTTGTGAAGGCATATGCACAGGCCAGGTCTAGCTGATGGTGTGTGTGGGCCTGGAGGTGGTGAAGCTGGTTGGCTGAAGCAGACTTCTGCTCCTCAAATAACCACATAGGCATCAGCCCCACCTTCCAATGTCTGAAACAATTCTGTGCTGCCACACCTGGGGCTGGTTCCACTCAGCTGCACTCCCGAAAGAGCTGACAACAGCCTTTCAGGCTGGAGACCTAGAGCAATTGTAAGCCCCTGAGCCTAGAAATAAGCCACACTGGAGGCTTGCTTACTTAAAGGAAAAACCATAGCAGGAATGAGCTATTAGAACTTGCAGCCAACTCTGCTAGAGTTCCCCATGCCCAAGAAAGTGACTGAAGGGACCATAGCCACCACACACAGCTGAACATTGCAACCAGCAAGCCAGGGCAGAAGCCTAGCCTTCCCATGTACCTGCAGCAAGAGCAACCCTATCATAACAAAAAGACATCAGTAGCCCACACAGAGGACACACCTGAAACATTTGAAACTGGTGATGAGAGGGAAGCACACTCCTGGGCCTTATAAGGCATTTCTTACATAAGGCTACCTCTCCAACTTCAGGAGACACAGCTCATATACCTAATACATAGACATAAGCACAGAGAAAGAGACAAAATGAGGAGACAAAGTACTATGTTCCAAATAAGGGAATAGAATAAATCCTCAGAAAAATAACTAAATGAAACAGAAATATACAATTTTCCCGATAAAGAGTACAAACTAATAGTCATAAAGATGCTCACTGCTCTTTGGAGAAGAATGGATGAATTCAGTGAGAACTTCAACAAAGAACTGGAAAATATTAAAACAACCAATCAGAAATGAAGAATACTACATCAGAAATGAAAAATTCACAAGTAGGACTCAAGAGCCAGTAGATGATACAGAAGAATGGATCAGTGAGTTGGAAAAAAGACTAGAGGAAATCACCCAAGCTGAAGAGATAAAAGAAAAAAGAACTAAAAAGAATGGGAACACTTTAAGGGACCTCTGGGACATCAAGTGCAATAACATCTGTATACTAGGTGTCCTAGAAGGAGAAGAGAGAGACAAAAGGGCAGAGAATCTATTTGAAGAAATAATAACTGAAAACTTTCCTATCCTAAGGAAGAAAAAGGCATCCAGGTAGAGGAAGCACAGAGAGTACCAAACAAGAGAAACTCAAAGAGGTTCAGGTCAAGACACATTATAATTCAAATGCCAAGAACTAAAGATGAAGACAGAATCCTAAAATCTTCAAGAGAAAGGCAACAAGTTACATACAAAGGAAAACCCATAAGGCTATTGACTGACTTCTCAGTAGAAACCTTACAGGCTAGAAGGAGTGGCATGATATATTTAAAGTGCAGAAAGGAAAAAAAAAAGCATAGCCAAGAATGTTCTACCCAGCAAGTCTATCATTCAGAATGAAAGGAAGGGTAAAGAGCTTTTCAGACAAGCAAAAACTAAAAGAGTTTGCAGTGAATAAAAGTCTTCCAAGAAATGCTAAAGAGACTTATTTAAGTAGGAAATAAAAGGCCAGAAACAGGAATAAGAAAATTATTAAAAAAAAAATAACATCACTGATAAAGGCAAATAGATACTAAAGGTAGCAGATGAACCAGCAATGAAGCTAGTATGAAAGGCAAAAGTCAAAAGTACTAAAATTATCTATTTCTATGATAAGAGGGTAATGGAGATACAAACAAGAAAAAGAGGTTAAATATGATATCAAAAACATAAAGTGTGGGAGGAGTAAAAGAGTAGAACTTTTATCAAAAGGTCAAACTTAAGAAACAATCAACTTCATATAGATTGCTATACACATAGTTATTATATAGGAACACCATAGTAATCAGAAACCAGAGACCTATAATAAATATACAAAAAAATTAAGAGAATGGAACCCAAACATAATACTAAGTAAAGCCATCTAACCACAAGAGTAGAGAGCAAGAGAAGAAGAAAGGAAGATGAACTACTAAAACACCCCCCAAAAGTAACAACATGACAATAAGTGCATATTTATCAGTAGAAAATTTAAATATCAATGGACTAAATGTTCCAATCAAAAGACATAGGGTGACTGATTAGATTAAAAAATCAAGACCCATATATATTCTGCATACAAGAGACACACTTCAGACATAAAGGCACTCACAAACTGAAAGTGGAGTGATGGAAAAAGATACTCCATGAAATTCCAAAGAAAAGAAAGCTGGGGTAGCAATACTTATATCAGACAAAATAACAGAACAGAAACTGTTAACAAGAGACAAAGAATGGCACTACATAATGATACAGCAACAATCCAACAAGAGGATGTAACACTGAAAATATTTAAGCACCCAACATAGGAGAACCTAAATACATAAAGCAATTGTTATCAGACATATAAAGAAAATAGACAGCAACACAGTAATAGTAGGAGACTTTACCAATCCACTTATACCAATGGATAGATCATCCAAACAGAATATTAACAAGGAGACATTGACCATAATGACACATTAGACCAGATGGACTTAATAGATATATACAGAACATTGCATCCAAAAACCATAGGATACACAGTCTTTTGGAATGCACATGGAGCATTCTCCTGGACTGATCGCATATTAGGCCACAAAACAATTCTCAATACATACAAGAATTAGAATAATTCCAAGCATCATTTCTGACTGCAATGGTATAAAACTAGAAATCAACTTCAGGAAAAAAATCAGAAAAGCCACAAATATGGCTTTTCAATGGCAGCATTTTTAGAAAATGCTACTGAATAACGACTGGGTCAGCTAAGAAATCAAAAGAGACATCGTTAAATATCTGGAGACAAATAAAAATGAAAATATGTTATGCTATGGAACACAGCAAAAGTGCTTCTAAGAGGGAAGTTTATAGCAATACAAGCCTATCTCAACAAACAAGAAAAACATCAAATAAACAAACTAACAGTGCTCCTAAAAGAACTAGAAAAAGAAGAATAAACAAAGGCCACAATCAGTAGAAGGAAGGGAACTATAAAACTCAAACAGAAATAAATGAACTAGAGGCTAAAGCACAATAGAAAAAAACAAATTAAATGAAGAGCTTGTTGTTTGCAGAGATAAAATTGATGAGCCTTTGGATAGATTCATAAAGAAAAAGGAGAGCAGGCTCAAGCAAATAAAAGCAGATATGAAAGGGAAAAAATACAATGGACACCTCAGAAATACAAAAGGTTGTGAGAGACTACTCTGAAAAGCTATGTGCCAACAAATTGGATAATCTAGAAGAAATGGATAAATTCTTAGAATCATACAACCTTTCAAAACTTAATAAAGAAGAAATGCAGAGTTTGCGTAAACCAATAACCAGTAAGGAGATTGAAACAGTAATCAAAGACCTTACTGAATCTAAAAGTCCAGAACCAGAGAGCTTCCTTTGTCAGTTCTACCAAAGATTCAAAGAATACCTAATATCTATGCTTCTCAAATTCTTTCCAAAAACTGCATATGAAGAGAAGCTTCCTAACTCATTGCAAAGGCCAATATTACCGTGTTACAAAAAAACAGACAATAACAAAATAAAAAAAGAAAATTACAGGCCGATATCACTAAAAGAATAAAATACATAGGAATAAATTTAACCAAACAGGTGAAAGACTTGTACAATGAAAAATAGAATACATTGTTGAAAGAAATTGAAAAATAATCAAATAAATGGAAAGATAGTCTGTGCTCTTGTATTGGAGTAACTACCGTAGTTAAAATGTCCATGCTTCCTAAAGAGATCTACAGATTCAGTGCAATTGCTATCAAAGTTTCAACGACATTTTTCACAGAAATTGAAGGAAGAATCCTAAAATTTATATGGAACAACAAAAGAACCCAAATAGTCAAAGCAATCCTGAGAAAAAAAAATTAGCAAAGCTGGTAGTAACACACTCTTCATTTCAAAATGTATTATAAAGCTATAGTAATCAAAACAGCGTGGTATTGGCACAAAAACAGACACATTGATATCAATGGAATGGAATCGAGAGCCCAGAAATAAACCCACACATCTATGGACAGCTAATTTTTGACTAGGGTGACAAGAACATACAATGGAGAAAGGAAAGTCTATTCAATAAATGGTATTGGGAAAACCAGACATCCATATTGAAAAGAGTGAAGGTAGACGGTTATCTTATACCATACACAAAAGTTAACTCAAAATGGATTGAGGACTTGAATGTAATACCTGAAACCATAAACCTTTAGAAGAAAAGATAAGCAGTATCTTCAGCTCCTGAACATTTGTCTTAACAGCATAATTTCAAATAGCATTTCTGTCCTGGCAAGGGAAACAAAAGAAAAAATAAACAACGGGGACCACCTCAAACTAAAAATCTTCTGCATTAGAAAAGGAAACCACCAATAAAATGAAAAAACAACCTAACAATTTGGAATACATATTTGCAAACCATATATCTGATAAGGGGTTAATATTCAAAATACAGAAAGAATTCATACATCTCAACAACAAAAAAGCTAGTAACACAATTAAAAAATGGAGAAAAAATCCACACAAACAGTTTCCAAAAGAAGATATCCAGGTGGCCAATGGGAATGTGAAAAGATGTTCAACATCACTAATTATTGGGGAAATTCAAATCAAAACTACAATAAGATATCACCTCATACCCATCAGATTGGCTATAATTAACATGGTAAGAAATAACAAGTGTTGGAAAGGATGTGGAAAAAAGGGAACTATCTGACACTACTGGTGGGAGTGCAAAAGGGTGAGGCCACTATTGAAGAGAGTATGGAGAGTCCTCAGAAAATTAAGAATAGAACTACCATATGATCCAGCTATTCCACTGCTGGGTATTTACCCAAAGAACATGAAAACACCAATGTGTGTGGTTTTTTGTGTATGGTGTAAGATAATGGTCTACATTCATTCCTTTGCATGTGGCTTCCCAGTTTCCCCAACACCATTTATTGAAAAGACTTGCCTTTCTCCATTATATGCTCTTGCGTCTCTAGTCAAAAGTTAGCTGTCCATAGATGTGTGAGTTTATTCTTGGCTCTTGATTCTGTCCCAGTGATCTGTGTGTCTATTTTTGTGCCAGTGCCAAGATATATGCACCCTTACATTCATTGTGGCATTATTCACAGTAGCCAAGACTTGGAAGCAAGCAGGTACTCATCAAGGGATGAATGGATAAAGAAGAAGAGGTCTATGTCTACAATGGAATACTACTCAGCCATAAAAAGATGAAATCTTGTCATTTATGACAACATGGATAGACCTTGAGGGTATCAGGCTCAGCAAAATAAGTCAGATGGAGAAAGCCAAATACTTTATGATTTCACTCATAAATAGAAAATAACAATAAATAAACACATAGAGACAGAGATTGGATTGGTGGTTACCAGAGGGGAAGGCAGAGAGGAGTGTAAAAGTGGTGACTAGGTACATGTGTTTGATGATGGATGCTAACTAGTCTTTGTGTGGTGAATATGATGTAATCTACACAGAAATAAAAATATAATGATTTTCACTTGAAATTTATATAATTTTATAAACTAATGTTACCTCAATTAAAATAATAAATAGAGTGAGAACATGTTCAACATACACACACACACACACTAGGAAATTAAAGTTAAGTGTCATATATCTATTTTATTCCATAATACATCCTTTTGAATTTTAAATGTTATAGGTATTTAATTTAAAAAATGTCTCTTTATTTGAAATAAAAATCTCTTAGAAAAACAACAAGAACAAGCAAACAAACAAACAAGAAAAGACGTAAAAGTGAAGGAAGTCATGGCAAGGAATATGTGTAGAGACAATGACTAAGAAAATTCTGAAATTAATGAAAGACACCAAACCCAGATCCAAGAAGCTCAGAGAACGAAAGCAGAAAGAAAACACACCCATACCCCAGAGAAAAAAAGAAAAGAAAAGAGAAAATGTTGAATGAAAGAATCATTACATTGTGAACACAGATTTTCAACCTCAGGAATACTGACATTTTTCACTTGAAATTTCTGTTGTGGGGCACTATCCTGTGCATTGTAGGCTGTTTAGCAGTATCCACGGCCTCTACAGACTAGATGCCAGCAGTACTGCCTTGTAGTTGTGATATCAAAGATATTGCAGGCATTGTCATCTGTCCTCTGTTTGTTGGAGGAGGGGAAGGCACAATTGGGTACAAAACCAAATCTACTTTAGAAAACTGGTCTAAAGGAAAAAAAAGACAAGCATTACAGCAGATTTCTTGTCAGAAAATGTTAAAATCCTAAAAAATGGAGAGAAAATTGAAAATGTTGAAAGGGAAACAACAAAAAGTCAGTCACTCTAGAATGGCATCCATGTGAAAATATCTTTCACAAGGGAAAGACCAAACAATGCTTTTGGGAGTAACAAAAACTAAGAGAATTTATTAGCTGTAATACTGTCATGTACTACCATAAATATTAACATAAGTTATTCAGGGACGAGGAAAATACTACCAGACAGAAAATTAAAGCTACACGAAGAAACGAACACTGGTAATTATATAATGAATAAAAGTATTTATTTTTTCACATTTTTAATTACTCTAAAGGATATCAGACTGTCTGCAGGAAAACATATCAGTGAAATGGCATTTACAACGTCTGTAAAAGTTTACTTATATATATTACTTATATATAGTAATAGAATGATGGATAAGAGAAGACTTAGAGTTTTACTGCTTTATGATCCATGGAAGATCTACGATTTATTTAAAAGCTTATTTTAAACTCTTAGAAAATCTTTATAATTTTAAAGAAGTAAAAATAATGTCAAAAGAGAAGGTAAAATAAATGGAATCACAGAAAAATTCTTTCAATAGAAGACAAAAAAGGAAATAAACCAGTAATAGATTAAACAAATAGAGATATTAAAACAATGATTTTAATTCAGCCATAAAATTGCATTAACTATAGAGAGTCTAGACAACTAAATTAAAGATGGAGGTTGCCATATTGGACATATAACAAAACAAATCTCTGCACTATCTAAAGAATTTTCCTTAATTATAAAGACATGTTGAGTTAAATAGAAAAAAATAGAAAATATATCATACATGGATATATTAACATAAAACAAAGTAGAACAAAATAAAACAAAGAAACAGAACAACACAAAATCTGAATATATATATACATATAACAAGTTAATAAACTGAACTTGTAATTAAAATATTCTCCCCTCCTACCAATAGCTAGACACAGATGGATTTATTGGTTATTTTTATTAAATGCCTATGTAAATATAAAATACCAATTGTTAATTAACCTACGTTGAAAATGAATGAGTCTATCCTCTTTCAGTTCATGTTATTAAGCCAGTATTACCCTGATAATAAAGTGACAAAAGAAACACAAGGAAAGATAAAATACCACAATATCCCTCAGGGTCCTAGATATAAAAATTCTCAGCAAAAATATTAGCAAAATAAATCCAAGAAAATATATAAAAGCATAATAGACCATGACCAAGTGAGATCTATCCAAGGCATGCAAGGTGGGTTTAACATATAAAAAGCAATTAATGTAATAAATTATTTATAGACAATAAAAGAAAAACCATATGGTCAACTCAATAAACAAAGAAAAGTATTGGACACAATCCAACATCCATTTGAGCTAAAAATTCTCAGTGAAGCAGAGAGATAAAATTACTTCAACCTACCAAACTTACTTCTAGCATTACTCTTGATCATTAGGGAATGATTGATTTCCCCCTAAAGTAAAAATCAATGCAGATGCCCACTCTCAGTACTAATGATAGATAGATAGATAGATAGATAGATAGATAGATAGATAGATAGATGATAGATTAATAAATAAGTCAGTCATCTTGATTTGAACTAAAACTAATTTTATTCACAGATTATATGATCTTTTAAGTAGAAAATTGTAACCATTCCACATACACATGCAAAAACCACCAGAATAATTGAGCTAATCACAGTCACACGATACAAAATCAATACACAAAGACTATTTTTGTTTTAAATAGCAGCAAAATAATATCTTAACATGAAGTTAATAAAACAAAGTGGGGGGAGGGTGTTAGCCCGGCGGGTCAGCATTTGAGTTCACATGTTCTGCTTTGGAGGCCCAGATTTTGCTGGTTCAGATGCTGGTTGTGGACCTACACACCGCTTGTCAAGCCATACTGTGGCAGGCACCCCACATATAAAGCAGAGGAAGACGGGAAGGAATGTTAGCTCAGGGTCAGTCTTTCTCAGCAAAAAGAGGAGGATTGGTAGTAGATGTTAGCTCAAGGCTAATTTTCCTCAAAAAAAGAGAGAAAATCCTAATATTAAAAAAAAGAAAATGTGATTCATGACAACATAAAAAAATAGAAATGAATTTAATCCAAGAAGTACAGCACTTAATACTGAAAATTACATAACATGGTAATTGGTACTGGTGTAAGACAGACAAATATATCAATATAATAAAATTGATGATCCAAAAATAAACGCATTAATGGTTAATTGATTTTTGACGAAGTTACCAAGGCGAACTATTGTGGAAGGATGATGTTTTCAATAAATGGTGAAGAGTAATTGACTATTCATATGCAAAAAGATGAACTAAAACCTAAACTTCACACCAAACACAAACACTAATTCAAAATGGACCATAGATCTAAATTTAAAAAGAAAAATCATAAATTATATATCTGATAAAAGTTTTATACCAATAATATGTAAAGAACACTTACAACTAGGATACCATCATATGCCACATAAGGATGTTTTGGTTAATGACAGAACACATACAAGAAGCTGGTCCCATAAGATTAGTCCCATATAGCCTAGGTGTGTAGTAGGATATACCATCTAGGTTTGTGTAAATACACTGAGGTTTGCACAATGATGAAATTGCCTAATGACACATCTCTCAGAATATATCCCATCATTAAGTGACATATGACTGTATGGAAAGTCAAATACCGTTATTAAAACAGTCAAAATATTTGAATTGATATTTCAACAAAGAAGATATTATCTAAAAGTGATATTATGAGATGCAAAGAGGTAGAAAGAAATGCTTTGAGTTCAAGGTGTATTGTTCGAGGAGTAAAAAAATCAAAGACAGCCTTAAGAACAGCAATATTCCAAGTTATTCCTTTTTTTACCCACAGGTTTCTACTCATGGGGGGAATACACCAAAAATGAATTGGTGAGAGCTTTTATTTTCTTTCGTTAATTGTGAAAGATGATGTGGGAATGGAGATCCGGAATGTCTCCTCAGCCTTGCATGCAGTCTTTGGCACATCAATTTTAGGAGCATATTATATGGTAGTTGAGAATATAAACATGATTTTCCGGAAACTGCTTCTCCTTGAAAAATATCTGTGTTCACCCGGTGATACACAGAGTCAAGTAGAACACTGTGGCCTAGGATAACATTATAAAGTCAGAAGAACACACCTAGAACAGGTCACTGAAATGATCCCATTTGATGCCTTCTAGCATTGGACATGAATTAGAGAAAATGCAGCCTGGGAACTGACTCTGGTTCTCTTCTTTTCCCCATTCCATCATTTAAGTAGGAAAAACTCAGAGAGCATTCTGGGGCCTTTCCCTGAAATTTATTTTGACTTTGTCCAAGCTATAACTCAGTGTCTGTGCCTCCATCATTTTCTTTGTAACATAGGCATAAAAACAGAATTATTCTCTTGGCTGGCTATCATGAAAAATAAATAAGTTAATACTTGTATAATATTTAGAACAGGTTGTATCACAATAACTGTCCAATAAATATAAACTACTGTATACTTTTCTGACCAGTAGATTTATTTTGTTCCCAGTATTTGAAGAAATTCTGCTGTGGCTTCAGTCACTGTGACTTGCAGGAATTTAGGAGATATTATTAGAAAGGGAGAAGTCATAAGAAATATTCATGATATTTCAGAATTGCAATATGAGATGTGACCCACACGTATGATACCAGGATGTAATATCATAATGCACTATGAAGTCTGGAAAAAGTCATGTTTGGTTTTAAACAATTGTTTCAAAGATTAGTGTATTGAAACAAATTCCTCATAATATTCCACAGGGAATGTTATCTGTGCCTTATTTCACATATAGTATTAGGTTAATTTTAACTTATATTTTCTTATTTGTGTGTATATGTGTATGAGGATGGTTGGCCCTGAGCTGACATCTGTGCCAATTTTCTTCTGTTTTTTGTATGTTAGACGCTACCACAGCATGGCTTGATGACCAGTGTATATGTCCATGCCTGGGATCCGAACCCGTGAGCCCCAAGCTGCGAAAATGGAGCATGCCAACCTATCCACTGTGTCACCGGGCTGGCTCCAATTTTAAATTATATTTATAACATAAAGATTATTGATTGATTTGGAATTCGAGAGACCCATTCCCCAAGAGCTTAAATTACAGTATAAATCTCTAACTGTATACTACATACACACTAACATCTTCAGGACCAGAGAGGAGATGCTTTTCTCAGGTATGTTAGCTAAAACTAGGCCCTGGTTACTTGAAAATGAAAATGGATATATTTTCCCAGCAAATAATTATTTTAAAAATATGCCTACCACTTCTGTCTTCTGATTAGAGAATGTTTAACAGAACCCATGTTCCTGTGCATTTACCATTTACAATGCTGTTGTCTTTTAGTATTGAGAAAGAATTGATGGTGAAATTAAAACAACTTCCCCTGTAAAATCAAACACTGATGTGTATGAAATAGAGAGTAAACAAAATGATAGTGTATTTTTCTCTTTCCTTCTCTTTCTACCATTTTCCACAACAAATTCTGTCATGGAAGCTAGAATTTATGACTGTGGAGGAGCTCCCTAATTGTCACCATAATTCTGAGTACTGAATTAATGTCTTTGAGCTGGTCATGGGGAATCAGGACATATGAACTATGTCTGCTCTGCACTTAAGCTGAATTATTTTGGATTTAGCATAAACTAGTTTCTTATTATTGGCCTAGGACATTAGGAAGAAAATTTTCCAAGTTGATTTTTCTGCTTTAACTCTGAAGTAGGGAAATAACTCAGTTTTTTTTTCCAGTTCACCTAATCAACAACTCCAGAGAACCTGGGAAAATTTTCACTTACATCCTTTTTAATGTGGAGAAAGGATTTATATTTCTAGGATTGTAGCCAAATCAAAGTGATAATACATGATTTCTCTGTCATATTTATTCATATCTCTATGCATGCATCTGCATTTACACCTACATATATACACCAACTGTGCTATTCGGTATCCTTTTCTTAAAAAAAAATTAACTGTCTCCAAAATGTAATTTCAAATTGCATGATAATTTCCTACCCTAGATTGTTAACATTATAAACAATTTTTAAACGTAGCTTTGGACTCAGTTATTTCCAATTTTATCAATGTAATTAAATATTTATTATAATAGCTTACAAAGAATAAAATCTCTCATAAAAAATATCTTATAGCTTTTACTGTTGTCAAGGTTGAGTTTGGATATATGTTGCCTAATTGCTTTCCAGAAAAGTGTATATAAGAGTTATAATTTTCTGAGTCGTTATTGACAGTGATCACTATCAACACAATTAAATTACATTGTTAATTTGATAAGTAAAAATGATGATGGCTTTTAGCATATATTTTAAGTCTCTTTTTATCATTCTGCATAATTCTAAATTTAAAGAATCCTTGTGAACCACTAATGCCCAAAAAGTTAGTCAGACTCCCCAACAAGGGAATTGTATAGGACCTCCTCACCTGCTGCAAATTTATGCTACTGACAAACTGAACAAAAAAGTAGTATACATTATATAGGATCACAATAGCCATTACCCTACTTGACAGAACTTAGTACATTTTTCAGGAAAAAGAAGTTTATTTCCAAGAGGCTTTAAAATATATCATTGAATCTATTTCGGATTCCAACAAAACACCTATTTTAATTTATGAACTTAATGTATTGTTGTAGATAACAGTTGGGAATCATATAAGTTTTTGCTGATACTTAAGTTAATTTGGATATAAGTGGGATGAACTGAGACAGTGAGCATTTTGAATTATTTGACATTTTTTAAATACACTGTTCTATATTGATGTTATATTTTAAAGTTAATATAAATGTATTGTTTTCTCTCTTGTTCTCTTTCTAAAACAAACACAAAATTTATCATTTAGCTTCCCATCTTGATATATGGTGGAAATGGGGGAGGCGAATTGTACTACTGGGACACAGTTCATTCTTCTTCAATTATCTGATGCCCCTGAGCTGAGAGTCTTTCCCTCCTTTCTGCTCCTTCTCATATATGGAGTCATGGTTTTGGCCAAGCTGGGCATGATTGCACTGAGTCAAATCAACTCTCAACTTTACACTCCCATATTCTTTTTCCTGAGCAACTTGTTCTTTGGATTTTTACTATTCCATGACCATCATGTTAGAGAAGCTGTCCAATATGTTAAACAAGGTGAAAGCCATTTCCTTCCTGGGATGCATGGTGCAATTCTACTTATTTTGCACATGTGTAGTTATTGAGATCTTTCTGTTGACTGTGTTGGTTTATGACCACTTCTTGGCCATCTGTAGCCCACTGTTGTATATGGTCTCCATGTCCAAGAAACGTTATATGGTTCTGGTTTCTGGCTGCTGCCTCTGTGGAACTGTGTGTTCTCTGGTTCACTTGTGTTATCTCTTGAAATTCCATTATATAGGCTGAATGTAGTTAACACTTCTTTCGTGACTTACCCCCTCTCTTTACTCTTGCTTGCTATGAGATCTATATCAATGAACTCACGGTCTTCATTGTGTGCACTTTCAATGACATTGTCGCCATCATGATATCCTCACCTCCAGTTGTTTATTCTCATGACCATCCTGAGGATAAGCTCTGCAGAGGGAAGGTGTAAAGCCTTTTTCACCTGTGCATCCCACCTCACAGCCCTCCTTGTCTTGCAGGGAACAGTCTTTTTCATTTATTGCCAGCCCTGTTTTGGCAACAGTATGGATACTGAGAAAGCAGTCACAGTTTTCTATACTGTGATGATTCCCATTCTGCAACCCCTGATCTAACTGAGGAAGAAGGATGTGAAAGAAGATCTCAAAAACGTATTGGGATGCAAATTGCCTCTTGAAAAGCTATTTTCTTAACTAGACTCAGGGTTTTATTGAAGACCTTTAATGAGGGGCTTGTTTTGGGTGGATGTTTTATTAAGACAAACCTTACCCCATTTTTTGGAGAGTTCAAGTGCGTCTGCTACCTTCACTGATCTTCTCCAATGTCTAATTGCCTTGAATGGGTTTTTGGGTGATATTGTTAGACTCACATTTCTTGGTGTGAGATAACATCAATATATTTCTCACAAAGTGCACATAAAGAGATACATCTTTTTATTATCCTTAATGCAAGCAACCATTCTTATTAAATTGACGTTATTTTTTACATGGAATTAGCATACATTTGTCTCATATTCTCTTTTTTCATGAAAATTTGAACTTAATTTCTTATATGTTTATTTCCGAGTATTTTTTTTTTAGTTTTTTTGGTTAATTTCTATTACTTTTCCAACTGCAAGGTAATAATTTAGAACGTTTAAAACCTTCTCTTCTTCAGAATAGTAATAATAGCACTCTAATTTTCTAATACAAATTTTGTGAAAATTAAATGAATATCTTAAGTTCTTAGCACTATATATGGTATATTATAACTGATTAGTAAATTATCTGATGTTATGACTGTTGTTTTTGCTTTTATCCTTTATTCTCTATTTTACCTTAAAGTCTTGATTAAACAAGTAGATCATATATTTGATACTATACCTGTTTGTTTCCATTCACTTGTTAATTTTTTTTCTCTATCTCATACTATTGTAAGCATTCCCTATATTTTCTAAACCTATCATATTTTAAACCAATGGCACTAGTTTCCTGTGGCTCAGAAAAAAAATTGCTAAAAGTTTGATGGCTTAAAACAACAGACATTTATTCTCTTAAAGTTCTGGAGGTCAAAAATTTGAATTCAACATCAATGGGCCAAAATCAAGGTGTCAGCAAGACTATACTCCTTCAGGTGGTTCTAGGGGACAAATCTTTCCTTATCTCTTACAGCTTCTGGTGGCTGCAGACTTTTCTTGACTTGTGTTCTTATTACTTCAGCCTTCAAGGCTAGCGTCTTTAAACCTCTCTCTTCTCCATTTTCACTACATATTCTACATATGTGAGTGTGTGTATGTGTAAAATAACCTTCAGTTTCTCTCTTATGAGGACATTTGAGATGGGATTCAGAGCACATCCAGATAATCCAGGATCCTTAGCCTAATCACATCTGTAAGCAAACTTTTTTCAAATAAAATGACATTTACGGGTTCCAGAAATTAGAATCTGAGATATATAAGGGGGCCTTTTTCAAGCTTAACACACCCATCTTTTAAAGGCCAACTCAGGGGCAGGCCCAGTGGTGCAGCGGTTGAGTTCACACATTCAGCTTCTCAGCGTCCCGGGGTTCACCGGTTCTGATCCCCAGTGAGGACATGGTACCACTTGGCAAGCCATGCTGTGGTAGGTGTGCCACATATAAAGTAGAGGAAGATGGTCACAGATGTTAGCTCAGGCCCAGTCTTCCTCAGCAAAAAGAGGAGGATTGGCAGTAGTTAGCTCAGGGCTAATCTTCCTCAAAAAAAAAGAAAAGGAAAGGAAAAAAGGCCAACTCATCATGTACCTTTCCTATATTCCTCCAATATTAACACTTCATTTGTTTTCTTACCTTCCAAATATTTCATTTCATATTTTTATTGTCTACATTTTTAATCATTTAAATGCAACATGGGTCTCTGTGAGTTTAGTGAAGTAGGAAGGAAGCTGGAGTTGAGATTATACACCAGGGTCCAGATTCAGATCCAGATGAGTGATTTTCAGGAAGACACTTAAACTTGCTTGACCTCAGTGCTCAGAGCTTTCAGATGATAAGCTGCCAGCCTCAGAGAGTTTTGTGGACTTAAACATAATAACAAAACCACAAAGACCTGTCCCATAAAATGTATTCTTAATGATTCTTAATTCTAAAAGGAATTCTTTGAGGTTAAGGATCATTTTGAAATATTCTAATATCCCAGTTGACAATATCTACTCATCTTTTCCTTAAATAAATGAATAAGTAATAGCTAAAAGAATGGAGGAATATTATGCTTATGATGAAAAAATGGCTTTGTATCGGTTTTCAAATGTTTTAAATGGAGTGAGATTTCCCATTTCACCGTGAGTCTATGCATTTTTTTTTTTAAAGATTTTATTTTTTCCCTTTTTCTCCCCAAAGCCCCCCCGGTACATAGTTGTATATTCTTCGTTGTGGGTCCTTCTAGTTGTGGTATGTGGGATGCCGCCTCAGCGTGGTTTGATGAGCAGTGTCATGTCCGCGCCCAGGATTCGAACCAACGAAACACTGGGCCGCCTGCAGCGGAGCGCGCGAACTTAACCACTCGGCCACAGGGCCAGCCCCGTGAGTCTATGCATTTTAAGATGAAGGTGGGAGAAACATCTTTATTTTTTGGTCCTCCAATTAGAACAGGGTTTCTCAATCTTAGCACTGTTGACTTTTTGAGACAGACAATTCTGTGATGTAGGTGTCTATCGTGTGCATTATAACATGTTTAGCAGCATCTCTAACCTCTACCCATCAGATGTCATGTCCCACTCCCACATTTTTGACAGGAAAAATGTCTCCAGGCATTGTCAAATCTCCCATAGGGAGCAAAATCACCTGAGCTGGGAGTCACTAAACTAGAAAGCACTCTACTAGAGGTCTACTTTCTTCAGATGAACTTTCAATATTAAACCTTCCTGTGTTCAAGAAGTCTTTTCAGCTACAGGTGTGCCTTCATTTTAGTCAGTTACTAATTTGATCTCTCCAGTATCTACAATGTCTTTTTCAGAGACCCTGAATGTTAGAGCTTCAGGTACACAGAGTTACTCTCACTTTAGCATGGATAACTATCAGTCTCCATAACCTGCTAAGATATAGACACTTTTCATATCTAAAGACTGGTTGTTCTGTTAGCAGGAAGGATGTCTGCTTTACATTCAGCTTCACAGAAACTTGAAATATCAAATTTCTCTTTTCCTTCCAATGTTACTGCCTAGGCAACACCCTTAGTTGTCTTGGAACTATAAACTATAGGGGTAGATATGTTTTTCTCATTCTCTAACTACTAGCATCTCAACTTTCTGGTGGGGATCCAGCTTTTCCTATTCTTAGTGGTCTCTGTCTTGGCATCTAATGGGAATTGGGGAAGTGTTCATGGCTAGTCATCAAGAGATCCAGTGATTGGTTTCTGGGTGGACACTAGTAAGCAAATGACTTAACTATGAGATTTTGCTAGAATTATCAGAAAAGAAACATTTCTTTCTGCAGAGATTAATCCTCTGAGCAGATATATGCTCAAAACTGCTCATATCACCCTTTGCCAGGGTCTATCTACCTACCTATCTATACACACACACACACACATATATATTTAAAGTATTATCTTTCTTCATTAGGCAACATATTCTCTATAAATCTCATTTCCAGGTCTCCAGTCATGCCATGAACTTTCCAAGCTCCATGTAATTGCTTATGCTGTTTCCTCTACCATCTCTCATTCATTATTCTATACTTGACAAAATTATTAATGTAGAGTCCAAGTTATCGCACTTTTCTCTGTTTCTTACCTAGAATAGTAGCAGGCACAACATATTTACAGAACAAATGTATTTAGTGCATGAAAACTCTGATCTATTCTGGCCTTGAATGGCCAGAATTTCATTTGAAAATAAGTGCACATATCGCACTTATCAGAGTCAATAACTTCATTCATAATTGACATTCCACCTACAAGTGGACTTTCAAGATCTTCTAATTCTCAATAGCTAGATAGATATATTTTTGCCTCTTTCCAGTTTATTCCACCATGCTATCCCATAGAACAATTTGATAGTTGTTAGATAAATTGCTTTGATCTGACTAAATCAAATTATATAGCAAAGATCATCATCCAGTCTTTATATAATAATCTACCATTTTGAGAGCCAAATATATTTTTCTATGAGACATTCTTAGAATCTATAAAAACACACTACATCATTTCATTTTTGTTTAATCAACTCCTCAGTAGAACTGTTTAATTGCTCACGTATCTTTTTCCACTGGGATTTGGAAGTCAGGGTGTGTGTGTTCCTGGGATCTGATGTGAGATCAGAAGCTAATCTCAAAAACCTCAAAGCAAAATATAAAACATCTCGCATTATCTTTAGGAGCTACAGTCTTCCTAAGGGAGGCACAAATTTCTTCTATGAAGACAGAAAGCCTGTCTAAATGGATTATGGAAAATTTTGCAATGGGGCAGTTTTTTAAAATGTTTAACTGCCAAAATTGATTTTTCCAATGAAAAATGAACTTGCATTAACAACAGTGTAGTAATAAGGTGAATGAAAGAAGGATAGTGATCTGGTAAGTGTTCTTAACATTATCCGAGGATATTAGAGCCAGATAGGATTTTAAGTTCTCATCTTCTTATAGTCACTAATTTTACACATGGGGAATCGATGTTTTGAGAATAAATCCGCCTAGAATACCAATTTTTAAGTACTTAAGGTAATTGCAGCAAAAACAACAGCAATAACAAAAAAACACATTTAACTCATGATATCCTTAAGACAATCCTCAGCATTATTGGACTCTGATTCAGAATATAAATATAAACACAATTCTCATGATCTATCATTTCTTTTTAAAAGTTGAGTAGGCTTAGATATAAATTTAAGCTGACCCAATCTGTATATTATATTGTTTATTCTCACCTATGGTAATGCATCGGTATCAACAGTTGTCAATACACAAGTAAAATGCTTTGGATGAGGTTAAATTGTTGGCTTTAAGGGATAGAAAGAAAGTTTACAAAAGTGATGAATAGGGCTCAATATAGGGAACTGACTGCAGGAATATGCAAGTTTGCTGAACACTTTCTTCAGAAATCTCCCTTTTCATTCTCACCTGCCAGTTGCATAGAAGAACAGATGATTTGTCTCATCTTGAACTCCTCTTAAATTTTGTTTCTTGTATTTTTTTCCCTTTCATTATTCCTTTTGGCTTTTATATTTCATCTTTGAATCATGCAAGTTTCTTTCAGGCTTGAAATATACAACATTCTTGAAAGATTATTACAAGTGTTGTATATCTGCTCCATTTCCAAGATTGGATCAATGGTTCTTGGTTGGTTTTTAGTTAAGGGGGATTTCCTATTTGGACAAGCAATGTAGTTGGTATAAATGTATACCAAGTTAGGGATTATAGAAAAGGTTTTTTCCTTTTTTTTTTTGGAGGAAGATTAGCCCTGAGCTAACATCTGCTGCCAATCCTCCACTTTTTGCTGAGGAAGACTGGTCCTGGGCTAACATCCGTGTCCATCTTCCACTAAGTTATATGTGAGATGCCCGCCACAGCATGGCTTGCCAAGTGGTGCCACGTCTGCACCCAGGATCCAAACCGGAGAAACCCCGGCCACCGAAGCGGAATGTGCAAATTTAACTGCTGCGCCTCCGGCCCAGCCCCCATAGAATAGGTTGTAGGAAGTGATATTAATTAAATTTTGTTTTAGGCATGCTGAAATGCACATGTGGCTACTTGATAGACAACTTTGCATTGGACAGATGGCTTCAGAAAAAGTATAAGAAAGTCAACACTATATAGATGGTATTGTTTTTAAAAACGCATAGAATTATGTAGGAAGAGTGTACACGGTAAGGAGAGAAGTAGGTCAAGAACGAAGCCTAAGGAAAGTGCCATTGTATGTGAAGGAAGCTTACTAGGGGCATATTGAGATTAGGAGTGAAGTCAGGAGACGTGTCTAGAAGCCAAGAGAGGAGGAGATTTTAAGAAAAAAAGGAGAGGTCAAAGCTATCATCTGGAATAGAGAAATAAAGTTTATTACATGTTGAAAAATCTTTGGATGTTCAGCTAAGATATGATTTGGAATGTGAAACAAAAAGTGTTAAGCCCTTTGTTCCTTTGTTGATACAAAAGCCTATCTCTGCTGGCCAAAGTGAAAAAGAGGAAAGCACTGTAGATGCCTGTAAGAAAACATGGCAATGAAATGAAGGAAAACAAATGGAAGTAGATACAGGGTAATATTTTTAAAGAGGAAATTGACTTGAACTTTGTTATGTACTGAAAGTTTATGAGAGGAAGATTAGTAGTAATAGTATAAGTACCTTAATTGATACACATGGAGTTGGGTGCACTGTCGACGGGATTAACCTCAGAGAGGACGAGCACGTTTTTCCCACGAAAGGAAGAGAGGGAGAGAGGGAGTCACTGATGAATCCAAATGCTTATATGATGACTTAATGACATAGTTTAGGATATACTTATTTGCTATTTTATATTTTTCTTCACAAAATAGAAATCATTTTCTGGCAGGAAGAAGCAGCTCATAGGATGAAACCTAAACAGAAATACGGTTTGCAACAGCAATTAAATAAGGAAAATATCTAGTTGTGTGTAATATGAGATATATATATATATATATGTGTGTACATATGTATATAATTTTAAATTCTAACTTTTATAGACCTATAAAGTGAACATGTGTCAACGATTTTATTAAATCCATTAATTTATTAAGCTGTTATAATTGCTATACAAGAGAATTCAAAGATGTATAGGTCAGAAATTCACAAATAAATATACAAATAGATACAAAACTAGCTTTTTCCACAGGGTAATCAATTGTTTCTATGCAGGACAAAATGTGCATGTTGATAGACAAGTAGGACTTGCATTTCTATCAGTTACCTACACGGTATAGATTTGTAAAAAAGGGCAAGGGCAATAAAAAGCAGAGATAACTCAGAGAAGTAGGTAGGTAAGCCTTTTCAACGTCTTTTAAATTTTTCACTACAGAGGGCATGGAAACACTCCTGGATATCATTATCATATTGCCTGGATTGAATTTAATAAATTTGTAAACATGAGAATTTCTCTAGTTGTATTCCATAGCTTGGATTCTAGATAAAATAAAATAGATTTCTGGATTGACTCAGAATTGCCAATCTAAGAACAGTGAAGGAACAAGATGGTGGTGATATTGAAACTGTAAAAGGAAATTCATCAACACTTTTAATTTGATGAGAAAGGTACTATCATTCTCATATTATAGGTGATGAAACTGAAACTCAGTGATTAATAAGCCTGCCCAAGGTTTCAGAATTACTTAGTAGCACAGCTAGGATTCAGTCACTTATGTAACTAAATCAGAATCTTTCTTCTTTCTATTTCATTATTGGATTTCAAACACCTCTAAGGAGTTCTTGTTCCTCAGAGGCAAAACCACGTCACAAGGTGAGAAATTCAGGACTTCTGCTCCTCTGTCTATACATGGCTTCACCTGGAAGAGTAATGCTTTTATCTGTTGTAGAAATAAATACAACAGAAATGGGAACAGAGGCTACTTGTTAAGAGTTTGCTATTTAGCCCTGTGGCTAACCACAATCACTTGACATTGACGGAAGACGAGAGAGTTGAAGAAAGTGAAGCCCAGGCTTAAAGCTCAGCAACTGATTTGATGGTGGTGCCATTTAATGTGGAAAACAGTTTAAGAAATAGAAGTGGTGAGTTATCAATTCAATAAAAAAGTGAAAACTTATGCCTTATACTACACTAACTGTATATATGCCTAGGTACTATCAGGATGCCCAAGTGGATTTAGAAGTACTGTTTTATTTATTTTAGCATTTAAAAATTTTTTTTCTGTTAATGTTGAGGTTATCATTAACATTGCCAATATTACTCTGTCATAACTTCAGAAATCCAGGAGCACTGAAGAGAATGGAGGTGAAGAATGGCACTGTGAAGGCTGAGTTCTTTCTCTTGGGATTTAGTGACTGTCAAGAACTTCAGTATTCTTTTTGCTGTTTTCTTTTCATCTATTCTGTTACCCTGATATGGAACCTTGAGATGATTTTATTAATCACAATCAGTTTCCACTTGCACATCCCTATGTACTTTTTCCTCTGCATATTTTCCTTTCTAGAAACATCCTCCTCTTCTGTTATTGCCCCCAAATTACTTGTGGACTTGGTTTCCAGTAAGAAGACCATTTCTTACAATTGCTGTGCTACACACTTATATTTTTTCTGCTCTTTGATTGGCACAGAATCTTTCCTCTTGGCTGTCATGGCTTAAGACCAGTACATAGCAATCTGCAACCCACTGCTTTATACTGTTATTATGTCCAAGAAGATTTGCTGTCAGCTTGCAATTGGAGCATTTTTGGGGGACACCATGAGCTCAATTACTCACACTACTAATACCTTCCATCTGTCTTTCTGCTCCAACCATTTCTTTTGTGATGTCTCCCCACTCTTCTCTCTGCCCTGCACTGACACTTGCAAGCATGACATTGTTCTGGTGATATTTGCTAGTTTGGTGGAGACTATCTGCCTTCTAACACATCTTCTTTCTTATGTCTGTATCATAACAGCTATTTTAAAAAGAGTTCCTGTTCAGGGAGAAGAAAAGGTTTCTCTACTTGTGCTTCCCACCTCACTGTGGTCACCAATTACTGTGGTACCCTGATATTCATTTATCTGTGCCCCAGGACTCATCATTCTCTGAATGTGGAAAAAGTGACCTCTGTGTTCTACACACTGATTGAACCTATGTTGAACCCCCTAATTTACAGTATAAGGAACAAAGATGTTAAAAATGCCTTTAGGAAAGTGATTAGCCAAAAATTGCTTTCTTAAGAAAAGATGAAACTGAGTTTGACAATATTTCAACTTGTCTGTTATTTGACTTTTGATTCTAACTGATGGAAAAGTCAGTTTAATATGGATGTTCCCCGATTCTGCCGGGAATGAGGCCTCAACTTCAGAATGGGGTCAGCGCCAGGTCCTCTTACATCACTTGTATTATGTTTAATTCTCTATCCTTTTAAAGTTGAAATTTTTATCACACTCCTTCATTGTTGCTGGAATTGTAAATTAGTATTGTCTGTAGAGGATAATTTGCTAACATTTTATATGGAGGATAATGCACGTAAGTTATGAAAATTAAATATACATGCACCATTTAAACCAGTAATTCCACTTCTAGGTATTGAACATATAAAAGTTCACCACTTTCAAAAGTATCCATTGCATCATGGTTTGCAGTAGAAAATGACTGAAAACAAACTAAATGTCTATTAACAGGGGACAGGATAAAAAGTAAAGTTGATCTTTTAAATATTTATTTCAGGGGTACATTTACCCTGCACATAGTGTTCTAAATTTCATATTCTTACTCCTTTTTTCTCTCCATTCTAAATTTTTAAAATTTTTTTGGTGAGGAAGATTGCCCCTGAGTTTATATCTGTTGCCAATCTTCCTCTTCATGCTTGAGGAAGATTGACCCTGAACTAACATCTGTGCCAATCTTCCTCCATTTTGCACGTGGGATGCTGTCACAGCATGGCTTGATGAGTGGTGTGTAGGTCTGCGCCCGGGGTCTGAACACATGAACCTGCTCCACCAAAGCAGAGTATGTGAACTTAACAACTATGCTACCGGGCTGGACTCCCCATTCTAAATTTTTAAGACAATTACTCCCAATACGGGATAAGCCATTGACATATCACAACCCTCTTTTTGTGAAAGAAAATAAATGCAATTCACTGCGACTCCTTTTCAATTAATTATTTCCATGTGAATACATGCACCTTGTAAGCTTAGCAGTTCAAATTGTAATCACTCTCAAAATCCTTCCTCAAATATTACTTCCCATATGATTTTCCTGACTACTCTTCAATTACAGATAACAAATCAAGTTCTAAACCTCACTAGGTCCTACATGCTTCTTCTAAAACTCTCAGCATTCTCTGCATAATCATGTAGTTATTTTTGACTACTTTATCCCTCTACTAGATTTATTCATTAATTATCATTCTTTATTTGATGATCACAGTATCTCCCCCAGTATAGATACTGAGTAAATTCTATGAAATAAACAAGAGTAAGTTTGCTATGTTATTTATAATTTAGATTACATGCCTATAAAAGGCAGAAATTAAATATTTCTCTTGCGGTTTTTTTGGTTCATTCTCCAGAGCAGTAATCTATATGTGTGACAATTACAAAGTATTGTCAAGTATAGTGGGATTTTTAAAAACAATTTGCAAATATCAGATAAGCAAAAATGTGGCTGGTAAAACATTTTCTCAAGAATATATTCAGTCTGAAGTCTCTTGATGGGTAGGCAAGTAGCCAAAATGTCTGAGGGAGACTATGATCTGAGCGCTGGAGATCTGAACTGAAACGAACAAATGATGGAACGATAGTCTGGTCAGCTTCTGGGGCATGACGCATACAAAAAGTATTGATGGAAAGTCTAAAGTAAGTCCTAACATAAATGTGAGATTGAATAGAGGGAGAGAGAATCAACTAGAGAGTAAAGCCTTCTGACAATCATAATATATCTTGGATTCTAAAACTAGACCACGTTTCCATTCACCACAATGGAACTAACTTTACAGGAAGAGGTTTGTCCATACAGATCAGTGGTAAAGTCGGGCTCTGGCCAATATGGGCTTTCAATAGGGAAGAATGGAATGGTAGCTTAAGAAGGATGAGAACCAAGTGCTTCTACCTAAACACTGAGCCGGAAATATTCTCTGAAGTGCATGGGCTCATCACAAATAGATAGATGTCAGATCCTTTGCAGCTAAGTGTGCCATTTCAGCTCTGGCCTTGGGATAGGGACACAGAATGACATAAAATGAAGTACTCTGTGATTGATTATATAAGCTTATTTTTTGGCATTATGGGAGGTGGGACTTAGACCACCCGAGTGTTTTTAAGAATTTGACCTGAACATGGGAATGATGTGGCCAGCTTGGGTAGCTATAAAGAAATCTCTACTAAACCCTAGCCAAGAGTGAAAGCAGTCAGGAAAAATAATTCCTAAGATCACTGAGCAGACAGCAACAAACATGACCTGAGGCTAGGATGTGCAACTGGAATCTGACAGACTGGGTGAACAGGCTCTAAAGTGGATAAAGTTGGATCCTGGAAGTTCCCTGTCATGGCATGGTGCCCTGAGTGATACCATCTTTTCCTTCAGCACTGGAGGTTTTGTCTCTGATAGGGAGTGAGTTGACTAAGGTCACAGAGCTAGCAAGTAAACAATACTATACCTATTTAAACTCAGGATAGTCTCACTTCGAAGTCTAGTTCTTATCTTAAACTCTGTCCCATCTTTATCATTTTCTTAAAATGAATATAAAATGAAAACCAAAGAAAATCTGGTTTCCTGACTATCTGTAAAGACTATTAAGTCAAACTCTTTAAAAGAAAAGGTAAAGGAAAAAAAAAGGAAATGTCTATTTTCCTTACTCATTTTTGTGAAAGTTGGCCAGTAAAGCTAATTTTGCATAACGATAATAGGTTTAGTTTTTATAGATATGATTATATTTAATACAATTTTAATAAAGTACATTGAGTTGGGGAGAAGTGTGGGGAGTGAATGATAGGTCTTACTATGTGATATCTTCTATAAAAAAACAAATAAATTGACATTGTGAAAGAAAATCTTTATGAGACAATGAAATATTTTTTCTAACACTGTTCAATTCATAATGCAAGAAAAGTAACCTGTTGAAAATTGCATGTTTTTAATATGTTATTTCATTCCTGTAATGTTTTGACTGCATAGCACTCTGCCCATTTTATACATTAAACGGATATATAAAATTAAGGAAGAGGACCTAAATGAAAAACCTTATATAACCCATTACTCTCTTCACCCAGGAACCAAAAAATGTGTCTCCATGTGCCTTTTAGGACAGCAACCTAAAATACAATGAACACCCTTGAGAATCTGAAATTGTGTTATGTTTTTCACAGATTAATTACTAATTGATTACAGTCTGAACAACATAGGCAATTAACTTAATTAGGCTTTTGAAATAGATTACAGGATTACCTAACATCTAACCACTCAGGATGACCATTAAAATTTTGTTTAGCATATGGTTCCAGTTTATTTCACAGATACATGGAGAGTCAATATAAATCATTACAAATGGAACTCTAATAAAATACTGCTTTTCATGGTTTTCCCCCAAGAACATATATTGATGTCAGTAATTCATTTACATCGTAACTCTTCCTTTACAACTTAAACTGTATCAATAGGTCATTTCAGTTTTTTGTTTTTTTAACTAGCATCATGCTTTGAACACATCAGGCAGATAGAGTCCTGTTTTCAGTGGCTTTTGGAGAAGTTTCAAGTCCTTTACCCCTAACTTTCATTCATGTAGTTTCTGTCCCTTCGTCAATATCAACATATCTTTTTTCCAGGGTGAGGGAAAGAAGGGAAATCCGGAGGCTGAAGTGAAAACTGTAGGGTGCAATATAAATCTAGAACTGCTGATCCTGGGGATGTCCTTTGATATAACTGAGGCAGAATGTTGACGAATAGTCTGAGAATATTTTTACATCAAATAATCCCTGTCCCAGACTCTCATTTCAGCATAGGCCAAAAGAAAGCAAGTGTAGATGAATTTCATCTAAAATGAATATACTTGAATAAATTAAATAAAGGAGTTCCTTTGGGGTAAATTCACAGATGTGCTTTTTTGCATTAGTTTTTCAGGATACACTCATTTGTTGATCCAATAAATATTTTTGAATGGCATTCTGGAGCTGAGCGCTATAAATAGCAATGCAAAATAAATGGTACACAAGACAGACAAGGGCTGTGTCTTTATGGAACATTTAGTCTATGGAAGGAGATTTCTTAACTCCTAATTATTCATGTACTAATTATCGACTTCTAAGTATTATGATAGAACCTTTTTAGCTTGATACTAGTACATAGGAAATATATAAACAAAACTAAATTATCCCACTATTGTTTCCTTCTGGCTAAGCAAGTTTATTAAACTCTTTGTTTAATAAAAGCTATTGGAGCCTTAAGGAGGATGAGGTAAATTGACATGAGGGTTGTGGTTCTATGCCCATTCTGTCTCACTGGGGCATATCCATGAACGTAGAAGGGAAATATAAAAGGACCCTCTTTGCAAAACAGCAAAGTTAACTTACTAGTGCTCTTCCTTAGATCTGAGAGAAGATTAAGTTAAATAACCACTGCTCCCTACACTCAAATTTAGGCACAATGATAACTAAAAATAATATCAAGGGTGTACTGATGAGACTACAGGAATGTATGTTGAAGTGACTGAACTTTAGCTCTCATAATCTTTAAATAAATACTTTTGGATGAAGACATGGTTTTACCCAGAACATCAATTGCTTTTGTCAGGGCACCTTTCACATCTGGGTTTAACATAGGGACGACCACTGTGTAGAAAACAGAGGCCATTTTGTCCATGTCCATGGAGTAGCTTGAACTGGGTCAGAAATACATGAACAGGAATGTGCCATGAAATACAGCCACAGCAGTTAAGTGAGAGGCACATGTAGAGAAGCCTTTTTATCTCCCTTCAGCTGAGTTCATTCTAAGGATGGTAGTTATGATGTAGCTGTAGGACAGGAGGACGGGGACAATGCTGGACCCCCATAGCACAGCCAATGAAAGTGAACACCATTATCTCATTGATGGATGTGTCTGAAGTGGACAGGGCTAATAACAGTGAGATGTCACAGAAAAAGTGATTGATGATATTGGAACGGCAAAATGACAATTGAAATTTGCAACAGGTATGAACCGCTGAATCTATCAAGCCAACAATGTAGGCAATAGCCACTAGTTGGATACAGACTCTCTTGGACATGACAGTTGTATAAAGAAGTGGATTGTAAATAGCTACATAATGGACATATGCCGTGAGAGCCAACACGAGACATTCCACATCTGCAAAGGCCCGAAAATAATAAATCTGAATGGCACATAAACTATATGGAATTGTCTTTTGCTCGGATAAGAAATCAGCCAGCATCTTGAGAGAGACAGTGGAGGAGTAGCAGATATCACAGAAAGACAGATTGCTCAGGAAATAATGCATGGGTGTGTGGAGTTTAGAGTCCATCTTGATTAGCAGGATCATGCCTAGATTGGCAATCACAGTTATGCCATAGACCAGCAGAAAGAGCACAAGGAACCCCTGCTGAACATCCTGTCTGTCAGAAAGTCCTAGGAATATGAAGTCAGTAAACATAGTGCAGTTCTCAACAGCCATCACTCAGGTCTGGAAATCCCTGTTTGTAGGAGAAAATGGAATTGGAGGGTAACATCATCTTACTAGCTTAACAGTTAAACTGCTGCTGTTTTCTGTTTTTCAGTAACTAGAAAAAGATAAACAATGCTAAGTCTGCTTTAGGTAAACTGACTCTCCTGGAAATATATCCAATTTAATATAAATCAATAAAATGAAAATGATAATAATGTTCCCTCCATCTATATATCATTGCAGAGAGTTTGTAGGAGCATTTCATCAAAATTTAATCATGTTATTTCCATACCAATATAAGTAGCATTTATTATCATTTGTGCTACTTATATCTAATATCTTATATCTAATATTAAGATATAAGATATAACAAGGGATAGAGATAGTCTGTGATCAAGGACTCAGTGGATCTATTCACCAAAAAGTCCTCATGTGTGCATAGCCCCATGATATCAGAGAGAGTCATGTCAGAACTGTGCCCTCATCCCAATACCAAGAAATTAAAATTTTGTTTTATTGTTTTATTTAATCCTGTTTCTCTTGAGTATCTCTGAAATCTGCCCTCCTTTGGTTTAAAAGAGATAGTGGTCCTTGGGAGGCCAATTGAATTCTATGTTCCACTGGTGTTTTTTACCCAAACTGATTGTCTTATATATAATGTCACATATGACCTCCTCTGTTCTGTAAGGATAGAAGTAGAGTGGAGTTGAGGGTAGATGAAGAACAGAAAAAGAAAATATGAATAATGATCTAGTGATCAATGTGCAGGTCTCCAAACATTTGGCCTAAACTCACTTAAATACCTGTGCCCAGAGAAACAGCATTAAAAACAAAAAACCGCTTTCCTTTAAAACTGAAAATATTTTTAAAAACACATAAAAAGTGCAAGATTTAAAATAATAAAAAATATCCAACTAGCTGCAGGAACCAACCCTGTATTTCATTATCTTCCCTCGTCTCTATGTATGTATGTTTAAAATAAATAGATCAATGCAAGTAATTAAAACAAATGTAGAATATTGCATGCTCTCTTTTCCTTTTATAACATGTTTACAGTAAAAACCAATGATAAAAGAACTAAAGAAGTATAAAATATAAATCAGAGAAACAACAAAAAATATTAGTACCTGGTCCAGAACTACTCTTTTGTTGAATGCCATTCTGTCTATGGGAGGGTTCAGCATTGTCTCCTGCCTGACCTGGGTTATATAACATCTTTATCTGGTCCCGGATGTTGAACACTTTGTCTGTCAGGAATAAGTGACAGATATAATAATATGGCTTATCATCTGATGTATCATACAGTTAGGGTATCATGAAACACATACAGAATATTTAAAATTTTTTTTCTTCTGTCCTTCTCTACCTTAAAGCCCAATATTGTGCTTATTTGCCAATAGTAAACTTACTCCAGTCAATGCTGCAATTTATTGCTAGTTCACCAACTCCTTTCTAAGCATTTTCTTTTAATTCCATAAGTTACAAAACAAATACACACCCCTCATGTTCATACACTTACAGACACATGCACAAACACCTTCCTTTAAACGCAAAATAAAGATTTTTGTAAATAAAAGTTAGGCGGTAAATAATTTTTTTAAAAAATAAAGACTTTTGCAAAAACAACACATATCTAACCATATTCACACTTCCTGGGGATAACTCAATTTTTTCCCATATTATTTGATTTTTAATTTTTAAATAAAAATGATTCCAGCAGAAACATATATTCTCTACTAATGGCCATTTGATGTATATGCAATTCTTCATATCATAAAAATTCTGATATATGTATAATTCTACCTAAATAATTTATCATAGCCAGGTGTTTCTTTAAAATGAATTCCAACAAACAGCCTTTCAGAGTAAAGAGATTTGACTTTAAATAAAGGCACTTTTGACCTTTTTACCATTCTCAGTTGTTTTATATTAACTATCACTACATATTATCATATGTTTTATAAATTGTCACATGTGTTCTGAGTTGTCTCTAACAATCTCATACTACGAAACCAAAGTTGGAATGCAGTGGCAATAAGTAAACTTCTACAGTCCCATAAAGTTTCCTTGAACCCATAGCAATTACGCACAATAGGTTTCTGAATAAAGTGCAATGAAACAATTTGTATTAAAAGACAACTCTGTTAAATACTCTCATGCAGTGTTCAAGTGTGTTGATGTTAAAGTGACATTTGAAAATTAACAACATTAATGACTCATTTGAAAATTAACAACATTAATGATTCATGAACTCCTAGATTTCTCAAGAGCACTCAATTGCCACTTCTAAACCAAGCATCTCAAGTGATTGATAGTAAAAGAGTTGTCACATTGGGAGTTAACCTATTTTAGTTTTTTCAGCTGGACATTTGAAAATAATGTTGGTATGAGAAAGTGAAGAGGGCAGCCACATTGCACAGTTCCAGAAACCACATAGAAAATACAGAAATTGGTGCCCTTTTACGTCATGCAACCTGACAGCTTTGGGGATAATCTCTGTATTGTGCATTTTTTGAGTAATATTTTATCCCGTTTGTGAATCATTGCTCTACTGTTACCAGCATAGGTTGGATGTGTTCTTTAAGTGCCTACAGTTGATTGATATTCCAGGAAAATGTATAATAATCATGTACATTAAGCTGTACAACTTGAGTCTCAATGCAGTTAATTTATTACTACAAAATCCGTAAATACAAAGTTTGTATAAAAAACAACAAAAGAAAGATGTGCAAGGCATGTAAGACAGTGTGTATTTAAACATTTCAGTTGCTTCCTTTTTCTTCCCAAACCTCTGGTGGAGTAAATAGAAACAGATTTTGCAGTTATTTTTGTCTCCAAATAGTGCGTTTGCCTAATTTGTTGTTATGGAGTTTCCCCACACTCTCTATAAAGCTGGATTACTCTTCAGGCAAAATCCAATGAAATTCATGTATTTTTAACTTTTGGAAAAGTGATTTTAGGGACAATTGTTAATGTCTTTTCATAATGTGTTGCTGCTATTTGTGTGATTATGCCAATACTAATATACTAAAATAACAAATGTTATCCTGTGGGAGATATTGTTGATGCAAATCTCAAAACACCTAAGTAATTGCCAGTAAATTTCCATCAGGGAAACATAAGAAAATGATATATTTGTCGTACCTAAGAGCTTTACTGCCATTCTCTGCTTCTCTGGTGCACACTTGGAGAAGGAGGCAGAGTCATCTTTGATCACCTTCTTCTGATCCCTTTCTACACTCATTTTCCCTCAGCTCTTCCCTCTCTCCAGGGATGCCAAATTTCCTCAAGCTACAGTCTGTGTAGGCAGGATCCAGACTTTATTTTTGTAAACATGGCTTCCCCTCCAGACCATGTGGTCTAACTCCCACTCCCCATGAAATCTGGAGCATGAGTAGCAATATACTGATGAAAATTGGATAATCTAAATTACTTCCCAAAGGGCTTCTTTGTTAATAGAGAATAGCCGGTGTCGCTGGTGCCTCTAAACATAACAGCACATAGGCAACTATCTACGTATAAACTCTTTCATTTGGAAAACAGTTGTACAGCCCTGAGTTATGGGCTATTATGAATAACTTCATGGCATGATAATGGTACCAAAGAAAACCAGGTTCACAAAAATCTGCTTATTCCTGGAAACAATATTAAAAGTGTATAAGACATCTTTGCTTTGGGGAAAAAAAGGCAGCAAGGTTTAATAACAAAAGAGATAAATATTCTATGAAACATTCTATGAAAATTTCATCATGTATTTCACAAAAATATGCTGAACTTTAATGTGAGGCATTACTAGAGATAAAAATTTATAATAATAAAGATCTGAAGTTTCTTATATACTAATAGTGTATACATTTTGCTTTTGGAAAAACTTTTTGATATATAATGCACATATAGAGAAAACTTAAGTAAGTATGCAGCTAGATAAATTTTCAAAAAAAAAAATATACTCCTGTAATCAGGACCCAGACCAAGAAACAGAACATTAGCAGAATCATCAAAGCCTTCTGAATGATCCTTCTTGTCAGTAATCTCTTACCCTCAAGAAACAATTGCTTTCTTGACTTTTATCATGATATGTTAGTTTCTACTTTTTTAAGCACACATAAGTGGATGCCTACAGTATGCACTGTTTCATTCCACAACATATTTGTGCAATCCATCCAGGTTGGATGGATGCAATTGCAGCACATTCAATCTTACTGCTGTTTAGAATTGTTTTGTACAGATATATTGTTATTTATTTATATACTTTCATGCTGATAGGCAGTTGTTTTTCCTTTTTCTATTACCAATAATATTATGTAAGCATTCTTGTGCATGTCTTTTGGTAGAAATAGACACTCATTTATCTTGCGTATAAAATCAGGAGCTGAAATTATTTGTGTCAGTGTATGCAAAATTTAGATTTAGTAAATTTTTTCATACAGTTTTCCATGAAGTATGCCAATCCACACTTCCATTATGAAATTTTCATTGGTGAGTCTTCTGGATTTTAAATATCCTTGCCAATACTAATGTTGTCTTTCATTTTAATTTTAGCCATTTTATAGCGTATTATATTTCCTGATGACTAATAAAGCTGGAAATCCACTTTTATGAGCTGTCTCTTAATGTCAAAAAACAGAATAAAAAGGCAGTTAAATGGGTTCAGCTTGATGGTTTTGAGGGTCCTGCAACTCATGCTATCAATCTGTCATCATTGACAACTCCATTTGGGATCAAATGGCATAGAGATGCAATGTCTTCCATTGATATGAATATATTCTCGCCCATATGCTATTTTTTAATCACTCCAAATAGAAATGACTCTATACATTGATACATTTATACTAATATAGGTAATGTGATAGCCATATTTTTAATAAAGAATATTCATTTTAACCCTCTCTTTGACAAGGTGGAAACTGAGGCCCAAAGAGGAAAAGAGATTTGTTGAAGGTCACAGTTATAGTGAGTTGAGAGTAGTGATTCAGGTCCCCTCTATTGTCATCACCTGTTGACAGCATGTTTCTACAGAAGATTTCAAGCTAGGTTAAATTTACTGCCACATAAGAAAGAGCCACACACATTCATATAGTGGGAATTATTACTGAATTATTTTAAAAGTTTTGCCAAGCAGTTTTCATCAGTATGGAGCTGGTTGTTTGTATCATTATACATAGACACTAATTGTCATCACTGGTTGTGTTTATGTTTAGGGATACCAAGGCCTGAGCAGAAATAAGGAACTATGGTAAAAAATTGATCTGTGACACTGACCCATTACACAAATTACTGAAGGAAACAAGGCACTGGGAGCCAGAGATGGGAAATGGAACCTACAAATGGTGGGATGATAGTTTGGTCAGAGGCTGGGGCCTGACCCATGAGGAATATATGGCTGTAAAGTCTGGAGAAAGTGTCATATCTGAAGATGAGGTTGAGTTGTGAGACAGAGGATAAACTAGCAAGGAAGACCTTCCAACAGCGAAACTATATGCTGGGTTATAAATTGAAATAACAGCTCCATTTACTGCAGTGAAAACTATCTTTAAAAGTAAGAGTTTTGTCCATACAGATCAGCGGTGAGGTAGGGCTCTGGCCAATGTAGGCTTTCAATAGGGAAGAATGGAATGGCAGCCTGAGGGTAATAAGACCAAATGTTTCTTCCCAAATACTGAGCAAGTAATGTTCTCCAACATGCACGGGTTCATCACAACACATAGACATTGGTTCCTCTGCAGCTCCAGTGTGCCATTTCAGCCATGGCCTTGGGATAGGGCCACACAGAATAAAATAAAATGAAATACTCTGGGATTCATTGTCTAAATTCATTGTTTGTCAATGTGTGTTCTGGGACTTGGATCAGTAGAGCAGTTTCAGGCATCTGGCTTGGACACAAGAATGGTATGGCCGGCATGGGTGGCTGTGAAGAAACCTCTAGCCACCTCTAACCAAGAGTGAAGACAGTTTCAGGAAAAATAAGTCCTAAGGTGGCTAGACAGAGAGCTCGTAACATGACCTGAGGCTGGGATCTGCAACTGGAATCTGGCAGACTGGGTGAGCAGACTCTAAAGTCAATAAAGATCGATCCTGGAGACTCCTTTTCATGACATGATGCCATGAACAATACTGTCATTTTTCAGCACCAGGGGTTTTGCCCCTGATGGGGAATAGGGTTTGTATGATCTTAAAGCTTTCCTTATCAACTTCATATATATATATTCATAACGCATATTTAAAATGCATATATATCCTTATGTTGCATATATTAAACCCATGTTAAAGAAATGAAGAAATGGGTGTAGTAAGATTAAGTAATCTAAGGTCACCTAGCTAACAAGTAAATGGTAGTGCACATTTCCCCTGCTATCCAAAAGTTCACTTTAGGCCAATTTGCTTTTATGAAAGACCTACGTTAGTACCTGCTTTCACAAACTGGAAGGAAATTTAAGAGGCTTTTTCCTTTAATGAAAAAAGGCATAAGGCCAAAATAGCGTTCAGCACTTGTTTTGCCAGCAGCCCTTATGGAGGCAACAGGCACCCTGAGCAGCAAGAGTGGTGCCGCTAAGCTCCTTCTCCAGGGACTGCACTCAGCATGTCAGCATCAAGTGCCATAGCTTTGAATCGTGTCTGTGAGCATCTGGGCTTTATCTCTACTTATCTTGGGTTATTTTTGGAGTGGGGGAATGCTCAAAAATTTTTCCAATATATACTAATGATAATTTCTTCTTCTATTTATGCCACTTCACCTTACAAAAATTTCATAGGGGCATTCTACTTCAGATCACAGGGGAAAGGATACAGATTGGAACTCAAGTCTATCTGACTTCAAAGTCCAGTTCTTATTTTAAAATCTCTCCCTTCTTGATCATTTTCTTAAACAAAAACAAAATAGAAGCAAAAACAAAAATATCCTGCTGTTCTGACCTTCTTAAAGGCTATTAAATCCGTGTTTTTAAAGGAAAAGGTATAGAAAGAACAGTAAGAGATATCTTTTATCCTTAAACATACATATGAAAGATGGCCAGTGAATCCAATTTTACATAACATGAATAGGTTTAATTTTATAGATATGAATATATTTAGCATACTTTAATAAAGTTGATTAAGTGTGGAAGGGGTTTGAACAATGATATAGAGGTCCTAATGTATGAAATATCTTATGAACAACAAATCAATTATTTGAGATTATAAAATAAGTTATCTAAGAGTAATAAATATTTTCATCTGTCTTAAAATTCTGTTCAATTATTAATTGAAGATATTTAACTTGCTGAAAATTGCATTTTTGTTTTTACTGGGTTGAAAGAATTTTCAGTTTCTTTTACACAAATAATAAAGAGTAGTTAAATAGAACAATAATCATTTGTAAAATACACTAGTATAGATAAAAATATCCTCAAATGTTGGTATATTAATGTGATATTAAGGTAAAATAAATACTATGCAAAAACTAAACGGTGTACTTTCTGTATTTGAGTCTTTAATACTGCAGTGAGAGTGAGTTTATATTGGAGAAAACATAGGCAATCAGTGGAGATTGTTCTCAAGGTTATGTAGAGACTTTGAACCCCACAAAGATACATTCTCATACGTAGATAAGTTGAAAGAGTTCAAGTGATATGCCCCTTTTTATTGACTGTGTCCCAATGTGTCTTTTTACATTGATAAGCTTCACCTGTGACTCACATAAGGCAGTGATGAAAGGTTAATTGTGTAGATTGGAGCTGGGCTTCATTGATTTCTCTGACACCACTGATTTCTTGTTTTCCCCAACTTCCCCTTCTCTCCATAGCCCCTCTGGAAAGGTCTCTATCAGCTGTTAAATATTAACCCACAAAAACCCCGAAAGCTGGGAGAGTGTGTGTTTACTCATGCTAATTAAAATATGATATTGATCATTCATCTGCAATCCAACTAATTAAATAGATATGATTTCTGTCCATGGTTTTGGAGAGATATCATGCAATAATATTTCCTCTGAAATGAGACAATTCCGCTTTGAAATTAAAACATCTAATTGTGGTGAAAGTCTTCGGTAGTGTTGAGAAGCTGGAACCAGAAATCACTTCACATTGGTTTATTATGAGCTGTGACAACTCCAAATGGGCAGAAACAAAGATGAGAGTAGAAGCACACACACCCCTCCCTAGGTAGTTTTTAATGTGTTTCATTCTTATGATATTTGATGTGCATAACACAGCACATTTTATACACGAGAGCAATATATAAAATTACATAAGAGGATGTAAATGAAAAACCTATATGACACATTACTCTCTCCTTCCAGAACCAAAAAGAGTGTCTCCATGTTCTTTTCTTGACAACAACCTAAAATAAAATGAATAACTTGACAACCTGAAATAATGTTATGTGTTTCATATTTGGATTACTTGTTAATTGATTACAGTGAGAAAAATATAAGAAATTAAGTTATTAGAACAAATATTAATATAATCTAACATCCAGATACTCAGCAAAGACCACTATTAAAGTTGTTTTAGAATAGGATTACAGTTAATTTCACAGATACACAGAGAGCCAACATAAATAATTGCATAATGGAATACTAATATAAGTACTACTTTGATCTTTTGTTTTTATTAAACACATATATTAGTTAATAACTGTTCCTCTCAACTTAAATTGTATCAATTGACCATTACAGTTTTTTTTTAAATTTTAACCAGCACAATGCTATGAACATTCCAAGGGAGATACAGTCCTCTTCTCCAGTGCCCTTTGAGAAAGAAGGTGCAGATACCTACCCCTAACTTCCATTCATGACGTTTCTGTACAGTTGTCAATTGCACCATGTCTGTTCTCTAGAGTGAGGGCAAGAAGGAAATCCACAGCCTGAATGTGAAGACTGTGAGATGTAATATAAATCTAGAATGGCTGATCCTGGGCATCTCTGCTGCTATAAGTAGGGTGGAATGATGAAGAATACAGGATCCAAGAAGTTCCCTACATTAAATGATCCCTGTTCCTGATACTTATTCAGTCTGACCAAAGGACAGAAAGCACAGATGGATATCATCAATCATGAACATACTGGAATAAAACAAAATAAAAAGAGGCTTTCTTCTTTTGGTAAATTTACAAAGACCTTTTTGCATCAGTTTTTAAAGGATGCTCATTCATTTAGTCAATATTTTGAATGGCATCCTGGAGTCAAGCATTGTAACTAACGAAGTAAAAATATGGGTGAACAAGACAGACAAGTGCCTTGCAATGATGGAACTTTGAGTCAGGGCAGGAGTTTTTCATTTACTCATATGTATTAATTTACTACTTGTATACTTCTTAGTGTTATGATGGAACATTCATAGGGTGATATTAGTACTTAGGAAGGATACAAACAAACCTAATTTAATCCACTAATCCTCCCTTCTGTCTGAGCAAGTTTGTTAAACTCATTGTTAAAAAAAATAATACTTGGGAGGGCCCGCCCAGTGGCACAGCAGTTAGGTTTGCACATTCTGCTTCAGCGGCCCGGGGTTTGCCGGTTTGGATCTTGTGTGCAGACCTATGCACGGCTTGTCAAGCCATGCTGTGGCAGGCATCTCACATATAAAATAAGGGAAGATGGGCACGGATGTTAGCTTGGGGCTAATCTTCCTAAAAAAAAAAAAATAATTGGAGCTTTAAGAGGGTAAGTTGATTTGCCGTGGATGGAGGGATTGCTCTACCAATGATATCTCACAGGGGTACAACCATAAACAGAGATGGGAAATATAAAAATATCCTCTTTGCAAGTTAACTTATTACTAGTCTTTCTTAGCTTGCAGAGAAGATTAAGATCAGAAATGACTGCTCCCTAAACTCAATTTAAGCACAAAGATAATTAATGTAAAATATCTAAAAGATACGTTGGTGACACTATAGGAATCTATGTCAAAGTAACTGAATTTTAGCTCTCAGAATCTTTGAATAAATATTTTTTGGTGAAAACACAGTGTCACCCAGAAGATAATTTAGTGCTAATTGCTTTTTTCAGGGCACTTTTTACATCATTATTCCTTATGCTGTAGATCAGTGGGTTTAACATAGGGATGACAACTGTGTAGAAAACAGAGGCCATTTTGTCTGTGTCCATGGAGTAACTCGAGCTGGGTCGCAAATACGTGAACAGGAGTGTAAGATGAAATATAGCCACAGTGGTTAAGTGGGAGGTGCAAGTAGAGAAAGCTTTGCGTCTTCCCTCAGCTGAGTTCATTCTAAGGATGGTAGTTATGATGTAGCTGTAAGACAGGAGGACAGTGATGATGCTGCATCCCAGAACACAGCTACCAAAAGTGAACAACACAATCTCATTGATGGTTATGTCTGAGGTGGAGAGGGCTAGTAAGGGTGGGATGTCACAGAAAAAGTGATTGATGATATTGGAATTGCAGAATGACAATTGAAATGTGCAACAGGTATGGATTACTGAATCGACCAAACCTTCAATGTACACAATGGCCACTAGCTGGGTACAGACTCTCCTGGACATGGCACTTGTATAAAGAAGTGGATTGCAAATGGCTACATAACGGTCATATGCCATGACAGCCAACATGAAACATTCTGCATTGGCAAAGGCCCCCAAAAAATACAACTGAATGGCACACAAATTATATGGAATTGTCTTTTGCTCAGATAAGAAATCAGCCAGCATCTTGGGAGTGATAGTAGAGGAGTAGCCAACATCACAGAATGACAGATTGCTCAGGAAATAATACATAGGCGTGTGGAGTCTGGAGTCCGTCTTGATCAGCAGGATCATGCCTAGATTGGCAACCACAGTTATGCCATAGACCAGCAGAAAGAGCACAAAGAGCCCCTGCTGCACATCCTGTCTGTCAGAAAGACCTAGGAATATGAAGTCAGTAAACATAGTGCAGTTCTCAACAGCCATCACTCAGGTCTGGAAATTCCTGGTTAAGAAGGAAATGTAAGTGGATGGTAATATCACCTCAGTTTCCTAAGAGTTAAACTGCCGGTCCTTTCCATTTTTTAGGAATTAGAAAAAGAGATAGACAATGCTAAGTCTGTTTCTGATCTCCTGGAAATATACAATTGCATATAAATTGATAAAATTATAATGATAATAACACCACTTATATTTGTATAGCACTGTAAAGAGTTTGTAGACACTTTCATCCAAATTAAACATTATTTCTACACCAACCTATCTAGTATTTATGATAAATTTTGCGACTTCTATTTTATAGATTAAGAACTCGAAGTCCTCAGAGTGGTGGCAGTAGTTCAATTAATTGGTCTAGAACACCCACAACTTATGGCATGATAGTTTTTGTTTTAATTGATCTAGAAATGCTTTTATATCCTGTAATAGAGAAGTACAGTTGAGTGACAGAGGCAGGTAATGAAATATGTCACTGTTTTTCCCTCATCGTCCAAAATCGTGGAGCAGCAGAGATATGGCAGTTCCTGGATAAAACACACCCACACTTCCCCATTAATCCCTCTGGTCCTATTCAGCCTCAATTAACAAGAGACAGAGATAATCTGTGATCCAGGGCCCACTGGAGTAAAGAGGGCGGTGGTTGCTGGAGAAGAGGGTGGAAAGGTCTCTGTGAGTGTTACACTACAGTGTGCAGACTAGAATACGCCAGGGCTAACCACACTCCCTCTGACAGCTGCTGTCACTGAGGGGAGATTATGAAGAATGTTTGAGACCTAACTGTAGGGATGCTGGTAGCACAGACGACAGAGAGGCAAGAAGGGAGTTTGGTTACTGTGTGAGTCCTGCTGCCCTAACCAACTAGAATCCACATGATTTATTCACCAGAGGATCAGATGTGTAAGACACATGATAAAAGTCCTTCTGTGTCCACAGTCCCATGATATCAGAGTGAGTCTGCACTGTGCCCCGTCCCAACTCGAAAAATTATAACAATGTTTTATTGTTTTCTTTGATCTCTATTTCTCTTGAATGTCTCTGAAATCTGTCTCCTTTAGTTTAAATGAGTTGGTTATCCTAGGCGGGGTGGGGGGGGGGTAATTGAATTTTATGTCCCACTGTTATATTTTGCACAAACCAGTTACGTTATATATAATGTCATCTGTGACCTCATCTTTTCTGTGAGAATCTAAGAAAAGTGAATTTGAAGGGAGATAAAGTACAGAAAAAGAACATCTGAATATTGACCTAGTGATCAATGTACAGGTCTCCAAAAACTTGGTCTGAATTCATTAAAATATCGGTCCTTGTAGACACATTTTTAAGCAAATATTTTCCTTAAAAATAAAAGTATTTTTAAAGTAATAAAAGTACCAGTAAGAAATTTAAAACAATAAAAACTTTCCAATCATCTCCACAATCCATGATTGCAAATTATTGTAAATCTTGCCTATGTATACATCATTTAAAAATAAATAAAGAGGTCAATAGAAGTAATTTAAATAAAAGTTTGTATCATATCTCATATCTTCCTTTGGTTTTATAAAATGATTTCAGTCAAAAAAGGAGAAAAGGAATAAAGAAATCTAAAATATAAGTCAGAGAAACCACAAAAAATATTAGATTAGTACCTGACCCAGAACTACTGACTTCTTTGTTACATGCAGTTCTATCCGCAGGAGGGTTCAGTGTTCTCTCCCGACTGACCTGGATTATATATCTTTGTGTCAGGTCCCTGGGTGTTGAACATTTGTTCTCTGAGGAATAAGTGACAGATGTAATAGTGTGTTATATCATCTGATGTTTCATACAGGCAGGGTGAATGAGAAAAGTGCAGAATCTAAAAAAAATTTTCCTGTTATTACTATCTACCTTTCTGTCCAATATTGTACCAATTTACCCATGGAAAATGAATCCAGTCAAAAAGCATCCTTATTTCCAATGCACCAATTCCCATATAGGCATTTGGTTTGCTTTCCATTATTTATAAAATAAATACACTCATTCACTTATACAGATTAATATACAGAAACACTATCCCATTAAACACATTTACAAATAATGATTTTTGTAAAGACGGGAAAAACTAGTGAAAATCACGTTGCGTAGGGATGGTTGTTTAATTTTTAAGCAAAAAAGATGTCAGAGTACACATACTTTATATATAAATAAGAGGTAATATCTCTTTCTATTAAGGTATATTAATTGATTCAATCTATACTCTGGCACTGGCCACTTGGTTTATATATAATTCTTTGTATCATATAGGCTGTAATAGAAGTAATTTGTTTTTTTTTAAGATTGGCACCTGAGCTAACATCTGTTGCCAATCTTCTTTATTTTTTGCTAGAAGTAAAATTTTACATACATGATTTCCCATAGCCAGGATTTTCTTTAAAGTAAGTTCTATTAAATGGCCTTTAAGAGCAAAGAGATTTAATTTAAAATAAACTCAATTTAGCCTATTTATCATAGTCAGATTGTATATTACCTAATTATCACCTCATATTATCATATCTTACCACATACGTCCTGGCTGTTGTCTAATAACCTTGTAATATTATACAGAAACTGAAAATCAGTGGTGATAAGTAAACTTGTATAGTCCCATAGACACTGTTTCACAGAATCCATAGAAATTTCTCACAATAGATTCCTGAATATAGTGCAATGGAACAAATTTGTCTGAAAGGATAATTCTGTCAAATACCCTTATGGAATGTTATGGTGAGTTCATATTAAAGTGGCATTCAAAAGTTCCCATAGACCCCTGTATTTCTGAGACATCATTCAAGTCCCACTTCTAAACCATGGCAGGACCTCAACAGTGACTGAGGGTACAAGGGAGCAAATAGGAAAAATTGCTACAATGGGCAGTAATCTCTTTTATTTATATCAGCTGGCCACTTGAACCTTATTAAGTTGGTGTGAAGTGAAAGTGTTGCACCATTGGAGGAATCAAATAGAAAATAAAGAAATTGGTGTTCCTTGACATTGAGCAACCTGGCAGCTTAAGGGGATAGTCTCTGCACTATCTATTTATTGAGTAATGTTTTATCATGTGTGTAAATCACTGCTGGATAGGCATAGGTTGTTGTGTGTTCTTTAAATGCCTACAGTTGATTAATGTTCAAAAAATGTACAATAATCATGTACATTAGCTGTACTTCTTGAGTCTTAAGCCAATTAATTTAATTGCCACAAATATATAAGTGAAAAATTTGTGTAAACAGACAAGAATTACAGCAAGATATGCAAGGCATGTGCCACATTATACATTCTAACAGCTCAGGTAGTTTGGTATTTCTTCTGAAACATCACCTGGATTAAATAGAACCATAGGTTTTCAGTTATTTTTGTTTACTTGTTTGTTTTGTTTGTTGTTATGGAGTTTGTCCCTGCTTTTAAGAAAGCTGGAATACTCTTCAGGAAAATTTCATTTAAATTAGTATCTTTATAACTTTTGGTAAACTGATTTTAATCACAATTTTTAATGCCTTTTCATAGTGTATTGCTATTCTCTGGGTGATGATCCAAACACAAAATATGCAATGGACTCCTGTGGGAGATATTGTTGATGTGAATCTCAAATCACATAAGGAATTGTCGATAATTTTCCACCAGGTAAACTCTGGAAAATTCTGTATTTGTGGTACCCAAGAGCATTACTACCATTCTCTGCTTCTCTGGTGAATATTTGGAGGAGGAAGAGTCTTCCTTGGTTGTCTTCTTCTGGTTCATTTCCATACTCATTTTCCCTCAGAAGCTCCCTGTCTCTTGGGATGCCAAACTCCTCAGGCTACACTCTGTTTAGACAGGATCCAAACTTAATCTTCATAAATATGGCTTCCCCTCTAGACCATGTAGTCTAATTTCCACTCCCCATTAAAGTCAGTGCACAGGTAACAATATGTAGTATTAAGGGCCGAGGGGTTGTCACATTGGGAGATAATCTGTTTTATTATTATTATCTGTACAGTGGAACATAATTAATATTGGTATGAAGAGAAAACCATATGGAGAGCGGTTCTATTGCACAATTTCAGGAAGTAAATAGAAAATAAAGAAATTGGTGTCCTTTGATATTGTTCAATGTGAAAGTTTACGGGGACAATCTCTGTGTTATTCAATTAGTGAGTAAAATTTTATCATGTCTGTGAGTCATTGCTGCACAGTCACAAGCATAGGCTGCTGTGTGTTATGTAAATGCCTAAAGTTGAGTAATGATCCAAAAAATGTACAATAATGACATACATTTGCTGTACATCTTGAGTCTTAATGCAGCTAATTTGATTGCCACAAACCCATAGATGAAAAATTTTCATAAACAACCAAAAAAGTAAGATATACAGATCATGTACCAGTTTATGCCTTACAGCACATCAGATAGTTTCAAATTTCTTCTGAAAAATCACCTTGATTAACGGAAACATAGATTTTACAGTTAGTTCTTTTTACTTATTTGTTTTTGCTTTTACGGAGTTTGTTCTTGCTTTCTACAAAGCTAGAATACTCTCCAGACAAATTCATTTAACTTAGTATCTTTTCAATTTTTGGCAAAGTGATTTGAGGGACAATTTTTAATCCCTTTTCATAATGCATTGATGTTCTTTGTGTAATGATCCCAATACTAAAGTACCAAATGGACTCCTGTGGGAGATATTGTTGAGGTAAATCTCAAGTCACCTAAGTAATTGCTAGTAATTTTCCATCAAGTCAACATAAGAAAATGATATATTTATGATACCTAAGAGATTTACTACCATTCTTTACTTCTCTAGTTCACATTTGGAGGAGGCAGAGTCACCTTTGGTCACCTTCTTCTGATTCCTTTTCATACTCACTTTCTGTCAGGTCTTTCTTGTCTCCAAAGGTGCATATTTCCTCAGGATACAGTCTGTTTAGGCAGGATCCAGAGTTTATCTTCATAAACATGGCTTCCCCTCCAGACTATGAACTATAACTCACACACCCCATTAAATCTGGAGGATGGTTAACAATATCTTGCCGAAAATTTGATAATCTACATTACTTCCCAAAGGGTTTGTGGGCTACTAGAGAATGACTTTCTTTAACTTTGAAGTGAAGGTACTTAAGGTAGAATTTAAGAGATCAAAGACAAATAAGAAAAAAATCTGTATTTACATGGCTTTTCTGGTATCACTTATGCCCGTGAACATAATACTATGTAGGCAACTCTCTACCTCTAAACTCCTTCTTCCAGAAAATAGTTGCCTTTCCCTGAGGCATGCCATTATCATATAAGTTAGTGCAGGATAATGCTACCAGTAAAATCACCTTCACTACCTCTGCAATTCAGGAAACAAGAAAAGCAGTGCCTGTGGGTTATTAACATCTTTGTTGTGTAAGCAAGGAAGCACTTTTTAGTAACACAAAGGACAATCATTTGAAGAAATATCCTGTGAAAGTTGTATGCACAGAAAAGGGCACTGGAGCTCTGCAGAGAATCCCCCTGAATTACTTGACAGATGGCAGATCAGCATATGCAAGTGGAAACAATTCATGCCTGAAGAAAGAACCATCTGAAAGGATTAAAGACAGCAGGGCCCAGAACTCAAATAGAGGCAGGAATTGTTCCAATTTGTTACACAGAGGGTAGAAAAAGTCACACTTCATGGGGCTTTAGGTAGAGTACTTAAGAAGGTTTACTCCATAGAGGAGAATAATTAGCACTGCTCTGGACCCACCTAAGAAATCATGAAAACAATATCTGAAAGGATTAAAGTATTTCTAAATAAATGCATCTCAAAACAAAGCTCAAGAATATTTGTAAAATACAAAATTATATAGCACCCACCAAAATAAAATTCACAATGCATGAGATAGCTTTTATAATTAATAGGCATACAGAGATAGAAAAACGTGATCCATAATGAACAGAATAACCAATTAATCAAAATCAACCAAAAACTTACATGTAAGTTTGAAATATCAAACCAGAACAAAAAATGGTTATTATAACTGTATATCATATTTTCAAAAAGGTAATTAGAGTCAGAGAGGGTATTAAGAAATTGAAATTCTAAGATAAAATGCACGATGTTCAAGCTAAAAGATACACGGGATTGTATTCACAGCATATTAGATATTACAGAAGAAAAGATTAGTGAACCTGTAGATGTAATAGAAAGTGTCCAAAATGAAACACAGAGAGTGAAAAAATCAAAAACATGAAAAAAGCAACAATAAGCTGGGAGACAACTTTAAGCAGCCAAGTGTGCATGTAGTTGAACTCTCCAAAACAGAAGAGAATTAAAACTATTCAGAAAAATATAAGTGAAAAATTTTAAATATGGTAAAAATAAAAAAACTCAGATTCAAGATCCAAGATGGCAGTGTGAGCAGACTTCTTTGTCTCTCCCCCTTCGAATCTACAACTAATTGGACATTCATCGCTTGACAAAGGATATCTATATAGCATCTCAGGACGTCGGAGAGACCCACACTGCTATACATTGTAAGGCAGATGGACTTCTCTCTGGGAGGAGGTGGAGATAGGTGAAAACTCTCTGACCCCGACCCCTGAACAGCCTAGAGCCTGCGGGTGGCTTTCTTCCAGCAGACGCCCCCAGAACATTGCCACACTCCAAGGGCAGGAGGGAACACACAGCAGAGGAGCGATGGTAGAAACAGGTGAACAGAGCCCTACCTAAGCACCCTGCAATTATACCTGAGCCCAGAGGGAAGCTCCAGAGTTATACACCGGAGTTGGTGGGGAAAACCCCTACCCGCCATTAGCAGAGAGGTCCCGCCCAGCATCCACAATGCCTGGGGGCTCCCGGAGAGAATCCCAAACCATGCAGCAGCCCGCCAGCTGCCACCGCTGGCTCCACTGACCTGGCTTTCGCCAGGGAGGGGCTTGGGACTACTGGAGATGTCCTGGGAGAGGACCGTGGCTGGGTGGAGCTCCAGCGGCTGGCCACACGGCCTTGGGGAGAAACTCTAGAGCTCCGTCCGGGCAGCAGGAAAGGTCTTTACCTGCCATTAGTGGAGAGGCCCCGCCCAGCATCACAACACCGGGAGGGTCCCAAAGAGGTGAATCCCAGGCAGGACAGCAGCCGACCAGCTGCCACTGAACTCAAGGTATCCGGCTATCCCCCAGAGAGGGCAATGGGCTCCCCAAGATCCTAGGGGATAGGACTGGGGCTGGGTGGAGTTCCAGTGACCTGGTTCTGTGCCCAGGGGGAAACTCTACAGTCTCACAGAAGGCTCAGCGATAGCCTCTGCACAGCACTAGTAGAGAGCACCCACCCGGCAACCACAAGGCTGGAAGACCCTGGGGCAAAAGTAGCATAGCTAGGCGAGCTACCCACAGACTGTAGAAAATGCCCATACCTCTGCTGTGACCCATAGTGGACAAGTGAGATTTTGTGGGCGCCGAAAGTGACAGAGCTGAAAATATAAGTGATCCTGCCCCTGGCCGCTGGGAAAACCCATAAACTGCTGCAGACCCTAAGGAGGGAGCACGTCTAGGTGGTCTGCAACAGTAGGCACCAGCAGTCTGAAGCCCCCCTGTGACAGCCTCCACAGCTGAAGAGGGAATTCACAGGATCACTGTGACTGCGAGGAGGGACCCAGGCCCAGTTAGCAACAGCTGATAGGGTTCCTGGTTGGAGCAGTATAAACAGCTGTCCCGCCACCACACCAGTAGAAACAAGTGGAAGCAGTAACTAAACTCTATCTCTATGTGGAGGCACAAATCTACACCATCAAGCAATATGAAAAAATATATTAAATCTCCAGAACAGAAGGAAAATGCAAACACACAGAAAACAATCCCAAAGACAATGAAATATATAACCTAAATGCTGATGACTTCAAAACAGCCATCATTAAAAAACTCAATGAGTTAAAAGAGAATTCAGATCGACAACTCAACGAGTTGAGGAGCTATGTCACAAAAGAGTTCGATAGTATAAAGAAGAACCAAACAGAAATACTGGAAATGAGGAACACAATAGAGGAGATTAAGAAAAATCTAGACGCACTGAACAGTAGGGCCGATAATATGGAGCAAAGAATTAGCAATTTGGAGGATAGGAATATAGAAATGCTGCAGGCAGAGGAGGAGAGAGAGCTAAGACTAAAAAGAAATGAAGGAACTCTCCGAGAATTATCTGACGCAATTAGGAGATGCAACCTAAGGATTATAGGTGTACCAGAGGGAGAAGAGAGGGAGAAGGGGGCAGAAAGCCTATTCAAAGTAATAATGGCTGAGAACTTCCCAAACCTGGGGAGAGAGATGGAACTTCATGTGACAGAAGCCAATAGATCTCCAAACTTTATCAATGTAAGTAGACCAACCCCAAGACATACGGTAGAAAAGTCAACGACAAGGAGAGAATACTAAGGGCAGCCAGGCAGAAGAAATTAACCTACAAAGGAAGCTCCATCAGGCTTTCAGCAGATTTTTCAGCAGAAACTTTACAGGCTAGAAGAGTGGAATGAAATATTAAAAAATCTGAAGGACAAAAACCTGCAGCTGAGAATTCTCTACCCAGTGAAAATATCCTTCAAATACAATGGAGAAATAAAAACTTTCCCAGATAAACAAAAATTAAGGGAGTTCATTGCCACCAAGCCTCCTCTTCAAGAAATGCTCAGGAAAACCCTCATTCCTGAAAAATCAAAAAAAGGAAAGGGACTACAAAACCAAGAGCAAAGAAGATAAGTAGAAGGACAACAACAGAGAGTAGCAGCTCTCCATCAGAAGAGACTAAACCATGGGACGAGAAACAAAGGAAATTTAAGAGAACCAGAAAACAAGACATAAAGTGGCAGAGGTAGGCCCCCACATTTCAATAATCACTCTAAATGTAAATGGATTGAACTCTCCAATCAAAAGAAACAGAGTGGCAGGATGGATCAAAGAACAAGACCCAACAATATGCCGCCTTCAGGAAACACACCTCAGCCCCAAAGACAAACACAGACTCAGAGTGAAGTGATGGAAGAAAATACTCCAAGCTAATAATGAACAGAAGAAAGGTGTTGCTATACTAATATAAGACAAAGTAGACTTCAAAGCAAAACAGGTAAATAAAGACAAAGAGGGACAGTATATAATGATAAAAGGGACTGTCCACCAAGAAGACATAACACTTGTAAATATATACGCACCCAACACAGGAGCACCAAAATTTGTAAAGCAACTCTTAACAGAACTAAAAGAAGACATCAACAACAATACTTTAAAAGTAGAGGACCTCAACACCCCATTAACACCAATGGATAGAACATCCAGACAGAAAATCAACAAGGAAATTATAGAATTAAATGAAAAATTAGACCAGATGGACTTAATAGATACAAATAGAACATTTCATCCAAAAACAGCAGGCTACACATTCTTCTCAAGTGCGCATGGATCATTCTCAAGAATAGGCCATATTTTGGGAAACAAAGCAAGCATCAATAAATACAAGAGAGTTGAAATAATATCAAGCATCTTTTCTGATCACAATGCTATGCAACTAGAAATCAACTACAAGAATAAAGCAGAGAAAGGTGCAAAAATGTGGAGACTAAACAACACTCTACTGAACAAACAATGGATTATTGAAGAAATTAAAGAAGAAATCAAATATTATCTGGAGACAAATGAAAATGAGAATACATCATACCAAATCATTTGGGATGCAGCAAAAGCAGACCTAAGAGGGAAATTCATTGCAATACAGGCTCACCTCACAAAACAAGAAAAAGCTCACACAAGCAACCTCAAACGACTCCTAACAGAATTAGAAAAAGAAGAAAAAACAAAGCCCAGAGTCAGTAGAAGGATGGAAATAATAAAAATAAGAGCAGAAATAAATGATATTGAAACAAAAATGACAGTAGAAAGGATCACTGAAACAAAGAGTTGGTTCTTCGAAAAAATTAACAAAATCGACAAACCCTTGGCCAGGCTCACCAAGAAAAGAAGAGAGAAATCTCAAATAAATAAAATTAGGAATGAGAGAGGAGAAATCACAACAGATACCAAAGAAATACAAGGGATCATAAGAGAGTACTATGAAAAACTATACGCCAACAAATTGAACAACCTAGAAGAAATGGACAAATTCCTGGACTCTTACAACCTCCCCAAACTGAACCAGGAAGAAATGGAGAATCTGAATAGGCCAATCACAAGTAAAGAAATAGAAACAGTAATCAAAAACCTCCCCAAAAATGAGAGTCCAGGACCAGACGGCTTCTCTGGAGAATTCTACCAAACATTCAAAGAAGATTTAATACCTATCCTTCTCAAACTATTCCAGAAAATTGAGAAGATGGAGTACTCCCTAACAAATTCTATGAAGCCAATATCACTCTGTTCCCCAAACCTGACAAGGACAACACAAAGAAGGAGAACTACAGGCCAATATCACTGATGAACATAGATGCAAAAATCCTCAACAAAATTCTGGCAAACTGAACACAGCAATACATCAAAAAGATTATACACCATGATCAAGTGAGATTTATACCAGGGACACAGGGATGGTTCAACATCCGCAAGTCAATCAACGTGCTACACTACATTAACAAAATGAGAAACAAAAAAACACATGATCATCTCAATAGATGCATAGAAAGCATTCAACAAGATCCAACACCCATTTATGATAAAAACCCTCAAAAAAATGGGTATAGAAATAAAGTACCTCAACATAATAAAGGCCATGTATGACAAACCCACAGCCAACATCATACTTAATGGACCAAAAATGAAAGCCATCCCTCTGAGAACAGGAAAAAGACAAGGGTGCCCACTTTCACCACTCCTATTCAACATAGTACTGGAGGTGTTGGCCAGAGCAATTCGGCAGGAAAAAGAAATAAAAGGAATCCAAATAGGCAATGAAGAAGTAAAACTCTCGCTGTTTGCAGACGACATGTTCTTATATATAGAAAACCCCAAGGAATCCATAGGAAAACTATTATAAAAAATCAACAGCTACAGCAAAGTTGCAGAGTACAAAATCAACATACATTAATCAGTAGCATTTCTATACACTAACAATGAACTAACAGAAAAAGAACTCAGGAACTCAATCCCATTCAAAATCGCAATGAAAAGAATAAAATACCTTGGGATAAATTTAACCAAGGAAGTGAAAGATTTATACAATGAAAACTACAAGACTCTCTTGAAAGAAATTGACGATGACATAAAGAGATGGAAAGACATTCCATGCACATGGATTGGAAGAATAAACATTCATAAAATGTCCATACTACCTAAAGCAATCTACAGATTCAACGCTATCCCAGTCAGAATCCCAATGACATTCTTTACAGAAATTGAACAAAGAATCCTAAAATTCATATGGGGCAGCAAAAGACTGTGAATTGCTAATGCAATCCTGAGTAAGAAAAACAAAGCTGGAGGCATCACAATCCCCGATTTCAAAACATACTGCAAAGCTACAGTGATCAAAACAGCTTGGTACCGGTACAAAAACAGGTGCACTGATCAATGGAACAGAATTGAAAGTCCAGAGATAAAACCACACATCTATGGAGAGCTAATCTTTGACAAAGGAGCTGAAGGCCTACAATGGAGAAAAGAAAGTCTCTTCAACAAATGGTGCTGGGAAAACTGGACAGCCACGTATAAAAGAATGAAAATCGACCATTCTTTTTCACCATTCACAAAAATAAACCCAAAATGGATCAAAGACCTAAAGATTAGGCCTGAAACAATAAGTCTTCTAGAAGAGAATATAGGCAGTACACTCTTTGACATCAGTTTCAAAAGAATCTTTTCAGACACTATAACTCCTCAGATGAGGGAAACAATAGAAAGAATAAACAAATGGGACTTCATCAGACTAAAGAGTTTCTTCAAGACAAGGGAAAACAGGATTGAAACAAAAACACAGCCCACTAATTGGGAAAAAATATTTACAAGCTACTTATCCGACAAAGGATTAATCTCCATAATATACAAAGAACTCACACAGCTTAACAACAAAAAAACAAACAACCCGATCAAAAAATGGACAGAGGACATGAACAGACATTTCTCCAAAGAAGATATAAGTATGGCCAATAGACACATGAAAAGATGTTCATCATCACTAATCATCAGGGAAATGCAAATCAAAACTACACTAAGATATCACCTTACACCTGTTAGATTGGCAAAAACATCCAAAACCAAAAGTGACAAATGTAGGAGAGGTTGTGGATAAAAAGGAACCCTCATACACTGTTGATGACAATGCAAACTAGTGCAGCCACTATGGAAAACAGTATGGAGATTTCCCAAAAAGTTAAAAATATAAATACCCTATGACCCAGCCATCCCACTACTGGGTATCTATCCTAAGTACCTGAAATCAGCAATCCCAAGAATCCCGTGCACCCATATGTTCATCACAGCATTATTTACAATAGCTAAGATGTGGAATCAACCTAAATGCCCAGAAACTGACGACTGGATAAAGAAGATATGGTATATATACACAATGGAATACTGCTCAGCCATAAAAAAGGACCAAATTGTTCCATTCGCATCAACATGGATGGACCTTGAGGGTATTTTATTAAACGAAAAAAGCCAGAGAAAGATGAACTCTATATGACCCCACTTATAGGTGGAAGTTAACATATAGACAAGGAGAACCGATTGGTGGTTACCAGGGAAAAGGGGGGAGGACACAAAGGGTGAAGTGGTGCACCCACAACATGATTAACAATAATGTACAACTGAAATCTCACAAGGTTGTAATCTATCATAATCTTAAAAAAAAACCTCAGATTCAAGAAGATTAACAAAACCCAGATACAAGAAACATGTAGACAACTACTTGAAGGTATACCACAATCAAATTGCTCAAAGCCAGTGATAAATAAAAACCTTATGCGGTCAAAGAAAGAAGATTCTTGTTATACAGAAAACCAGAGAAAAAATAATATCATATTTTTCATCAGAAGTACTGCAGGTGAGAATTCATTGGAAGAAAAATCATTAAAGTAGTGAAGTAAAATAACTGTCAACGTAGAATTTTGTACCCAGAAAAAGATCTTTCACAAAGTTATCCAAAATAAAAACTTTTCAGATGTACAAATGCTGAAAGACTCCGTTACCAGCAGACTTGCACTGTAAGAACCAACACAGGAAGCCTTTCAGTCAGAAGAAAAATGATACCAGTTAAAAATATGAATCTAGACAAAGAAATGAAGAGCACTGGAACTAATATCTACATACATGGTTTCAAATATTTAAATCTCAAAGACAATGAAATGTTTAAAAATTATAAAAATGCAGGGGCTGGCCCCGTGGCTGAGTGGTTAAGTTCGCGCGCTCCGCTGCAAGCGGCCCAGTGTTTCGTTGGTTCGAATCCTGGGCGTGGACATGGCACTGCTCGTCAGACCACGCTGAGGCAGCATCCCACATGCCACAACTAGAAGGACCCACAACGAAGAATATACAACTATGTACTGGGGGGCTTTGGGGAGAAAAAGGAAAAAATAAAATCTTTAAAAAAAAATTATAAAAATGCATAACGCACATTGTATAAAGGTCATGATGGGAGTGGTTAAACATTGTAAAGTTCTTGTTTTATACATGAAGGGGTGTGATTACACTTGCATATAGTTTGTGACAAGTGAAATATCTATACCATGTGCCCTGAAGCAAACACTGAAATAAAAACAACAAAATTATAGCTTTTAAGTTCACAATACAATGTAGAAGAGAAGAAAGTAGAATAAAAATAGATGGAATGAATAGAAAGCAAATAACAATGTGATAAACTTAAACCTAATAATGTCTGTAATCACAACTCAAAAACTCTCAAGGAATCTATAAAAAACAGACAAAACCCAAAAAAAACTTAGACATAAAAGGTAAGTTCAGCGAGGTAACAGGATACAAGATCAACAAGCAAATATCAATCAGGTTTCTACATAATAGCAATGAAACAGAAATTTAAAAAACCACATCACCCCGAGGATGATGAATACTTAGTTAAACTAACAAAATATGTACTGGATTTGTTTACCGAAAAGCACCAAATGCTGGATAAAGAAATCAAAGAAGATCTAAAAAATGGAGAAATTTTGTTTTCTTGGATTAGAAAACTAAATGTAGTAAAGATTTCAGTTTTTCTCAAACTGACCTAAAGTTTTAATGAAAACTCAAATACTATATCAGCATCTTTTTGTAGATAATACACAGGTTTATACTAAAGTTTATATAAAATGCCAAAGGCATAGAATGGCTAAAGCACATTTTTAAATCAGAATAATGTGGAAATGATCAGTGTGTAAGATTTACTGTATAACTATAGTTATCAAGACTGAGTGGAATTGGTGGAGGGACAAATACATCAATATGATAGAATAGAGAAGCCAGAAATAGACCCTTATGAAGAAGTCCAACTAATTTTTGCTAAGGTACAAAGGTAATTCAATGAAAGAAGGATAGCCATTTTAAGAAATTTGTGCTAGAACAATTGGAAGTCCCTAGGCAAAATATAGATAAAAGATGAAAAGAAATTAGAATGTTTACCTAAACTTTACACAAAAATTAACTCAAGATACACCATGACTTAAATATAAAAAGTAAAACTATAAAATTTTATACAAAAACCTGAAAGAAAACATCTTGGCAGGACCTAAGGTTAGGTGAACAGTTCATCAACATGACATTAAAAACATGATCCATATAAGTGCATATTGATAAATTTCACTTCAAAATTAAATCAAACCACCAACCACACTCTTGGACATTCATCCAAGAGAAATGAAAACTTATGTCTATACCATCACCTTTGCACAAAAGTTCATAGGAGCTTTCTTGTAATAGTTGAACATGGGAAACAACCTAAATGTATTTCCATGGGTGGATGGTTGAACAAACTGTATCATCATTCACATGAAATAATAAAGTAACAATAATAATAAACCAATGATAAATCAACAAACAATTTATACATAAAAACACCATGGATTTCAAGAGAATTATGTTGACTGAAGAAAGACAATCGCAAAAGGTTACAAGTAATATTTCATTTATACAACATTCTTAAAATTATAAAATTATAGCGATGGAAAATGGATTAGTGGTTGACAGTGGTTAAAAACAGGACGATGAGGGGCTGGCCCCGTGGCCGAGTGGTTAAGTTCGCGCGCTCCGCTGCAGGTGGCCCAGTGTTTCATTGGTTCGAATCCTGGGTGCGGACATGGCACTGCTCATTAAACTGCGCTGAGGCAGCATCCCACATGCCACAACTAGAAGGACCCACAACAAAGAATATACGACTATGTACCGGGGGGCTTTGGGGAGAAAAAGGAAAAAATAAAATCTCTAAAAAAAAAAAAAAAGGACGATGAGAGAAGGGAAGAGGATATGGCTATAAAGGAAGGGCATAAGAGACCTTTGTGGTGATGGACAAGGTCTGTATGTTGACTGCTGTGGTGGTAACACAAATGTACACATATAGTAAAATTGTATATAAGTATATATCTATATCTATGTCATCTATACCTATATCCATACATACATATATATATATATATATATATATGTATATATATATATATATACACCCAAACACACACAAACCCACAAATGACTGCATGCAAAAACTGGTAAAATCTGAACAATCAGTGGATTGTATTAACGTTAATTTCATGGCTGTAACACTGTACTGTATTTATGCAAGTTGTTACCCCTTAAGGAAACTAAGTGGAACACAGGAACTGTCTTTGATCCTTTTTCTGAAGTTTCTTGTATAACTATTCCAAAACAAGAAGTTAAAAAAGTTAAATCTAAGGCTTTCTGGGACAGTGTAGAGCAGGAAGGGGCAGAATGGAAATATTGCATTGAGACACACCAAGAAACTTTGGGGGAGATGGATATGTTCATTATCTTGATTGTTTCGATGATTTTCAGATGCATACATATATCACAACTAAACAAATTTCATACTTTCTATATGTAGAGTTTATTATTTTCAATGATACCTCTATAAAGTTGTTTTACCTAATTACTAAACAAGCCAAGAAATCAAACCAAAAACAAGGAAAAAGTCAATAATAGAAACACACACTTTGCAATATTATTCAATTAACAAGAGAATATATAAATCAGGGACCTATCACAGACGTGAAACTCCAAGAACTGAATCTATTTGCTGGTGGAAGATATACAACAAATCTGAAATATTTAACAAAATTCAATGTCTTCTTATTATTTTTTCTTTCCAAGAGTTCTTAATACCATGTGTGTGCTTATGTATGGGTATATGTGTAGTGTAGGCATATCTATGTGTATATCAACACACACACAGAGTCAGATATGTAAAACATGTATCATGAACAATGTTTTTACAACATATTAATGTGGTGAGCTCAAGTCTTTTTATTGAACTGGATGTCGTAGCAGTGTTGTTGATAACAGAAGTTGGAGACAAATATCTACCAATAAAGAATCGATCCATGAAATTTGCAGAGGTCTGCCTGGTGATATGGTGGTTAATTTCATGTGCTCTGCTTTGCTGGCATGGGTTTTGCAGGTTTGGATTCTGGGCACAGACCTACACACTGCTTACCAAGACATGCTATGGCAGTGTCCTACATACAAAATAGAGGAAGATTGGCATAGATGTTAGCTCAGGGACAATCTTCCTCAAGCAAAAAGAGGAAGATTGGCAACAGATGCTAGCTCTGGGTGAATCTTCCTCACCAAAAAAAAAAAAAAAAAAGAATAGATCCATGAAATTTGTTATATATTATTGACTATAATGAAAAAAGTAAAAAAAAAAGTCACAACATGGATACATCACAAACAATTAAATTTATTTAAAATGCAACATCACAATTTATTAAAGCAAAATAACATGGCAAAACATATATACACAAAGTAATGCATTTTCACAGAATATATTGATCATGCAGGCTATATATCAAGCACAGTAGATGTGTCAAATTAGACAGGAGTAATTGGAATGAACTTTGGATATGACGGAAAAATAAGAAATATTGAAATATAATACAGGCAAATACAATGAAAAAGAAGATCTCAACAGATGATAAGAAGTAGAAGTAACTCATTCCTCTCCTTGTGGTCAAAAAGGAAAACAAATAGAGCAATCCAAAAGAATTAGGGAAACAGCACCTTATATAGACAATATATTATTATTTTTAGTTCACCTAACCATTTAAATAATGCAGTAAGACAGCATTTAAAAACATCTTCAATGTGTCATCTATTTGAGGAGACTTTTGTATAACTGGAGAAATAGAAGTTTGTTGTATAGATAAAATATATTAATCCATTTCCCTAGATGCTTGTGTTATTCATAGCATTTAGAGAAACAGAACCAAATGGAGACTATTATATTTATGTATATAAAATATATATGTATAATGTGTATTAATATATAAAGACAGATGTTTAAGGAATTGACTTATATAATTGTTGGGACTGGTAAGGCAAAAATCTGTGGGTAGGCTGGCATTCCAAGAGTTGAAGTTGCAGTCTTGAGTACAAAGGTGGGAAACTGAGGTAGAATTCCTGTATTGCAGTCTGAAATAGAATTCCTTTTTCTTTGAGGGACCTCAGTCTTCGCTCTTTAAGGATTCAACTGGTTGGATGAGGCCTAGCCACATTATGGAAGGTAATCAGTTGTACTGAAAATCTGCTGATGTAAAGGTTAATCACATCTAAAAATATCTTCTGGGGGCTTGCCCTGAGGCCTAGTGGTTAAGTTCAACACCCTCCATTTTGGTGGGCCAGTTTCAGTTCCCAGAAGCAGTTGTACACCACTTGTTGGCAGCCATCCTGTGGTGACAACTCACATACAAAATAGAGGAAGATGGGCACAGATGTTAACTCAGAGTGAATCTTCCTCAAGCCAAAAGAGGAAGCCTGGTAACACATGTTAGCTCAGGATGAATCTCGCTCAGCAAAAGAAACAAACAAAAAATATTCATAGCCATATCTAGACTGATGTTTGACCAAACAACTGGGCACCATAGTCTAGTCAAGAGGACATAGAAAGTAACCATCAAAGTGGGCAAAAAGGGAAGCTAATCAAGAGTAAAATGTAGGAATTTAATACATAAACAAATCAATCTAACTCACTTTCTCTAAATACAAAGGGGTCTAGACAATTAATAAACACCTCACTTTCATTCTGTTAAGCTTTCAAATGCCTCAGGGATAATCTATAAATTGTTTGGCATCTCCTCAACTCTCAGGGAGAGTCTCTGAGGGTGAAAAAGAATCCATAAATTGTTCTTACTATGCCATGTTCAGAAACACATGGGAGAGTCAAGACAGAGGTTGCATGACAGGTAAATAGAATATTTCATGTGGTGCCATATTATGCCAATATCAAAATAGATTAGGTGACATTTGCAAAATAACACATATATTTTTTGTCAAAGCATAGTAAATATTAGGATTTCTGATTCCCTTCTGTGTGCATGCTGCTACTGATAATGTGTGAACAGAATAGGACTGCACTCCTTTTGCTTCAGATTAATTGTTCAACCATTTCCACAAAAGCAAGTAAGCATCCTTGAAATGTCAATGCTATATTGCTCAAGTAATAGTTATATTTTGTATAAAACCTTAATCATATGAATAATAGAAGAAAAACCAAGAGACAAGAAAGCCAGCAAAAGAGACAGGAAAAGAAACCTAAAAATTATTATAAAACTGCAGGAATTTATTTTCTGGTTTGATGTTATTCCTAATCCTCATTTAGTGACGCTAGACTCTTCTTGTTCCCTTCTCAAAATATTTTAATAATTAAAGAATATTTAAATCACTGTATAAATGTGACTTTTTTCTAAACTCTTGAACAAGAAGGGAGTTTCCACTTTACACTGAGATGTGAAAGCAATTTTTAATGTCTAGTAAACTTTTAACTACCTGGTTTTATGGTGATGGTACAATGTACAGCATGTTCAGTTTCCAGTGGAATCTGTCAGAAATCCCATGTATCTGAAAGAGTGTAGCTCTAGAAATAATAATATGATAATTAACACAGACAGTAAACAGTGAAAAATTAATTTGACACATTCCATAGACTGTAAAGCTGGCGAGAGAAAGCCTTCCATCCTCCTCCATCTTACAGGAAATCAGCACTTAGCAATGTGACTTTTTTCTTGAACTTTTATTACACCCACAAGATTTATTTTGCTTCTTATTCCATTGACTTAAAATATTTTATTCTAACGGTAGTTCAGTATTTCTGACAGAAAGTTGTGTACATGGGGAAAGGATAGGATATCAGAAGCTCACAACCTTATAAGCAACGTCTTATGTGAGAAAGTGTGACTTTCTTGTAAACACATTTATAATTTGTTTTAAATGCTGTATTTTTTAATAATTTGTTTCAAATGCTGTATTTTTCTATCTTTTTCCTTAGAGCTCACTTTGAGACTGCTGACATTATTATTTTCCTTGTAGCCAGGATGAATTATCTTTCTTTCATTTTTTTAGGGAAGCATAGATAAAATGTTTTTAACTAATAATTCTTTTACCTTAGCCTCACATCCTCATTTTCCTCTAGTATTAGTCTTGTATTTTTCTTACCTGGTGATTTACTTATATTTATACATACATATACATATTTATATGCACCTTTGTTTCATTATATTTATTTATGTCTGCATTAAATGCTATCTCATACTATGGTGGAGTTCTTTGTGGTCTTAATGAGCAGGCAAACTTAAAAGAACATTGTGGAAGGAATATATGTATATGTATCATTTATCTTGCCAGTGTGGTGATTTGAAACATATTTTTTTCTATAGAGAATCTCTTTATCCAAAGAGGATGTTTATTAAAGTTCATTATATAAAACCTATTTCAGTGATCTCACTTTCTCTCAATTTACTCAATTTCTTATACTAGCTAAGGTTCCTCCATGGCAAAATATACCTTATGTGTTATAAACAAGATAGTATATGCCAGTTATAATGAAAATGCACCTTGGGAGGAGCAAATAGGTTTTACATTTTATTAAATTTTTAAAAATATTTAAAGTAAGGTAGGAGATAAATTATCAAGAAGAACAGCATATTGACGTTTCAGCTGTAGTCATAGAGTTGGGTCATGTTGGGGGGCGGGGACACACTGGGGGCACTTACCTGGATAACATATTACTTCATCTATCCATCATCATGTCCATATAAAGAAGTTAAGTCACACAAAAAGAATTTATATATACGTATGTAAAGATACTCCATTTTGGGTAACATACTGTCTTTACTTAAAAAGATAAAAACAAACACAAAATAACCTGTATGTACTTGATATTTGCGGGATATTTCAAGATACCACAACTGTATTGAAACTTTTAATTGTCACTTAGCTTCCAAAAACCTCAACAAAGAAACAGTTGATTTTATTTATGTGTATAAAGAGATTAAGAAAATTTACATCCTTTACTCCAAGTACTCCTTTGTATGTACCACAAATATAGGTATAGCAAATACTATATCTACCTCTGTATATTTACCTATATGGAGACAAATACTTTCTACTATGATCTTTAATAGTTTCCTCATTTATACACCTCTGTGACATATCATTTGTATGTTAATTGTTTCATCCTGTACCACTTGTAGACATAACGGCTCTCATAGGCACCTGTTTTAGAGTAGAGGCTCCAAAATGTTTCCACACATAATTGGAATTGGATTTTTAAAATTCTATTATGTAACTAACATATGTATTGTCATATATGATTGTAACTTGGTAAATGTAATTACCCAATTGCTATTATATAAAAGACAGACACAAAAGTTTAACAAACAACTATAAACCTAATGCTTAAAGTTTTTACCATTTTTCATTTTTGTTTCCTTTATCTACATTTATATCTCTTTGTATATATATATCTATACATATATCAGTGTTTGCCACCTTGGCCCTATTGGCATTTTGGGTGGGATAATTCTTTGTTGTGGGGGGCAACCCTAAAATAGTAGGATAATTAGTAGCTTCGTTGGACTCTAACCATTTGATGCCACTAGCACCCCTCCTCCAAGTGTGACAACCAAAAAGCCCCCAAATATTAACACATTTTTTGGGGGGGGTCAAAATTTCCCCAATGGAAAACCACAAATCTCTCTCTACCTCCAAGTATATCTCTGTTTCTAACTCTTGCTCCGTTTCTATTACTAAATATGTATGCTTTATTTGCAGGGGGTTGATTATTTTAATAGAGTCTAATTGGTAAATCTGAATTTATTCTACTTGTACCAACTTTGTATACTAAAACTAATCAGATTATGCTTCATGAAAGCTGTTGACTGTGCCAATCTTTCTATCCTAAATAGCTTTTCTGATCAAGCTGGATGGAAAAACACAATCTATCAGTGCTGAATGAATTCATTCTTATGGGAATTACAGACCGTCCTGAGCTGCAGGCTCCATTATTTGTGCTCTTTCTCATGATCTACGTGATCTCACTGGTGGGCAACTTGGGCCTGGTCATCCTCACCAAGATGGACTCCAGGCTACAAACACCCATGTACTTCTTTCTCAGATACCTGGCTTTTACTGATCTTGGTTATTCAACAACTGTGGGACCCAAAATGTTAGTAAATTTTGTTGTGGATCAAAACACAATCTCCTATTATTGTTGTGCAACACAGCTGGTTTTCTTCCTTTTCTTTATTATTAGTGAACTTTTTATTCTGTCAGCAATGTCCTGTGACCGTTATGTGGCCATCTGTAATCCTCTGCTCTACACTGTCATCATGCCACAAAGGGTATGTCAGGTGCTGGTGGCAATCCCATATCTCTACAGCACATTTATTTCTCTTCTAATCACCACAAACATTTTTAATTTATCCTTCTGTGGCTACAATATCATCCATCATTTCTACTGTGATGACCCGCATTTGTTATCTTTGCTCTGCTCGAACACACATGAAATTGAATTAATTATTCTGATTTTCTCAGCTTTTAATTTGATTTTATCTCTTCTGATAGTTTTTTTGTCTTACCTGCTCATCCTTGTAGCTATTCTCAGGATGAACTCTGCTGAGGGTAGATGCAAGGCCTTTTCTACCTGTGGATCCCACCTGACAGTGGTCACAGTGTTCTATGGGACATTGATATTTATGTATGTGAAACCCAAGTCTAGTCATTCATTTGATACTGAGAAGGTGGTTTCCATATTTTACACCCTGGTTATCCCCATGTTGAATCCCTTGATCTATAGCTTGAGGAACAAAGATGTAAAATATGCAGTACAAACGATATGGAAAAACTATGCAATATATTTTCCCAAGGTTCACTTTCCAATATGATTCCTATAAACCTGGTTAGGGACATCCCTTCAGAGAGAAAAGAAAACACAGATATGGTCATCCTATATTTAGAAAATGCTTTCTATGTGCCAGTCACTCTTCTAAGTGATGTATATACATTCATGAAAATAAAAAACACATAAACCCTTGCCATCTCTGAGAGGAAGAGAGGAAGTATAAGCATAATAATTAAGTAAATTTTATAGTACAGTAGCACGGATTAGGGACTATAGACAATAAGATCAGGTAAGGATAGTGGCTATGCTGTGTGGGAGTGAAGAAGAATGGTGGATACAGAAAGGGAGTTCAAATGACTCTTTTATTCTCACAAACTTTAGAATAAACTTTCAAGTTTCTATGTGTGTTTGTGAATGTGTGTGTGTCTTTGTGTAAGCACATTTCTCTGTTTTAGTCATTATACTGTTCTGTGAGGTATGTTAAGATCAAACTTGATTGTACTTTCAAGAAGGCTCATTGTATGTGAGCATTTGAAGTCAAGAGTCAGCTCAATTTCCTCAGATGCCCCTTTTCCATGTGGGGATCATAGGGTCCTATTCTTTCCCCATCGGGGCCATTATTTCACATATGGGCCCTAGAGAGTCTATCAACTCAATATTGCTGGCATTTCAGCAACTCAGAAGATCCAAATCAAACTAATTTTGTCTAAATCACTCCAATTTTCTGTAAGAATGGATATATCAATTAAGATAAATATCTTGAGGTCTCTCATGGAGCTTCTATTTTTTTTTTTTTTTACTTTTGTTCTATCACTTTGATCTTGATTCTTAAATGCCTGTTTTCGTGTCATGGATTGTTGTTTTTCCTTATTTCTCTGAAAAACAAAAATAATTCTTCTTTAAAAGTCATGTTTTTGTTGCTGCTATGTATTTGCATAGGAGTTCTACCTTGATGAATTAAGTTTGTTGCCTCTCATGTTGCCGATTTTCCTCAAATTTGGTTCCTATGACTGTGTCGTATACTTTTTATCAGGCTCCATTGTTTCACAGCAGTGATTTGATAATTCCTCTTTTAAGAAGTGAAAAGTGCTTGTGTCATGAATTGGTCTATGCCATATTTCTGGTGAAAGTATAGCATGATATGAACAATTTATATACATATTATGTCTTCTGGACAAACTTTCTCTAAACCCTCCCTAAATTCTTCCATTTTTTTGTTTAATTTTAGTATTTGTAACATTAATTGGACTTTATTTACATGATAGAGGGACTGGACATTATTCTTAGTCCACCATCATGGAATATAATATTTCATTTAGCTGTTCAAATTTGAAACATAAATCAGTGGAATAAAATAAATTATACATATATTGTCATTTGAAGATTAATAGTACTAAAAAGTTTATACAGTTTATTTTTTAATTATTATGAAGAAATCATATACCTAGGTATATGAACTATGCATATATAAATATAAGAAATTACTTGTTTACTAGAAAACGTATTTTGAGTACGCTAAGAGTGAAATGTTAATACTAGTTGTTGTTGGGTACTGATACTATCAGAAAGGTTAATTAATATTTACTGCTTATATGTTTTCTGCAAAATTTATTCAGTGAATAATTATGATTTTTATAATAGAAGAAAGTAAAAGACTCATATCTTGATTTCAACAAATAAACTGTCAGTAAAAATAACCCAATATACAAATTGTAAAATTAATCTTGGTCTGCCTTTTGATAGTCCCACAAATAATATACCAAAAAGAGAACAAAATGTGTTGATAATTACAAATGTTGATAATATATTTCATTCATTTTAAAAGTTACTCTCTATTTCATTATTAAGTAGCCATATGAGTTTTTTCAAGAAGTTTTTGTTATTTTTCCATAGAATAAAAAAATTCAAGAAATGAGAGATTAGTATTTAACAAATATTTGATAAAATGTTTTGAAGATTATTAAAATTTAGTGCATAATACAATACTGATTTTAAAAGATCAACAAAAATTAGAATAAGAAAAATACAAAAGAAACTTAAGCTGACACTAAAATTTTCTACGAAAAAAATACTCTGTGCTTCAGGTGAGGATGATACTTAACAGGAGTATTATATATGTGTGTGTATATATATGTGTATATTAATCTGCATGGACAGTATGAAAAACACTATAAAAATTTGAAAATGAAGATGATCTCATACAGTAAATCTGTGTTCAAATTAACACTCCTCCACCCCAAGATCCGTTAAGTGACTTGACTAGGGAACTCTGCATAATGTTTAGGGAAAAAGAAGTAACCAGTTATCTACATATTCTTCAGAAAACTAAAGAGGAGGTGTATTCTCCACCTTTACAAGTAGAGCTTTGCCCTGATATAAAAAGCAGACAAAAGTATTGTAAGAAAAGAAAGCAACATAACAATATCTGTCTTGAACATATAATCAAAAATCTAAACTGAATTTTAGCAAACTGAATCTAGCATTAACTAAAAACAATAATGCACAATGGTTCTTTTATCCAGATATATATGGTGGGTTTAACATTCAAAATAATGCTATAGATAGATAGAAAGATAGATAGATAGATAGATGATAGATAGATAGAGCTTAAAAATACCCTAAGAATAATGAATTACTTAGGTACAAGCTAAGAGAACACATAAATCACCCAAGTATAATGGATTATTTATTTAGAAAATTTTAAAAATGTATAATATCTGTATACTAAAAATGTACAAAATGTTGACTAAAGAAATCAAAGAAGATCTGAATGAATATGCAGACATAATTTCAGAGATTAGAAGACTAAATATAATAAAGATATCAGTTCTTCCAAAATTGATCTATAGGTTTAATCCCAACCCAATAAAAATCTCAGCAAGATACTTTGTAGATATTGATGAATTTATACTAAAATTTATGTGAAAAGCCAAGAAACTAGCATAGGCAAAATTCGTTTAAAATTTTAGAATAATAAAATAGGAAATATCCTACATCATGTTGTCTTACGATATATTTACAGTAATCAAGACTGTGCGATATTGGTGGAGAGATGGACACATAAATTAATTGAAGACATTCAAGAACTCAGAAATATACCTCACAAAAGTCTAATTAATCCTTCTTGAATGTAAAAAGTTAATTCAAAAAAGAATAACCTTTTTAAAAATGGTGATGGACTAATTGGACATCCATAGGAATAACAAATAAATAATTTTAACATAAACCTCATGCAATTCAAACTAATTCAAAATAGAAAAAATGTAAAACATAAAACTATAAAATATTTAAACAAGAACATAGGGGAGAATCTATACCTAGAACCTAGAGCTAGTGAAGAGTTTATAGACATGATATCAAAGCACAGTCTGTAAAAGTAAACATGGATAAGTTGGACTACCTCAGATTTTTAAAAACCTATGAGCCACACTCGTGGACATTCACCCTAGAGAAATGAAAACTTATGTTCAGAGAATCACCTTTATGAAGATGATTATAAGAAGCTATATTTATAATAGTTGAAAACTGGAAACAACACAAATGTCTTCTAGTGGGTGAATGCTTGAACAAACTGTATCCTCAATATCATGAAATACTACATAACAATAACAAGAGAACAAACAATTGTTACATACAAAAGTGTGGATGGACCTCAAGAGTATTGTGTTGAGTAAAAACACCCAATCACAAAAGGTTACAAATAGCATTTCCTTACAAATGGTATTTTTTTCACAGAACATTCTTCAAAAGATAAAATTATAGTGACGGAAAACAGATTAGTGGTTGACTAAAGGCCAGGGAATGAGGGAAGGGAAGGGGTCATGACTATAAAGGAAGGGCATAAGGGACTTCTGTTGATGGACTGAGTCTGTATGATCACTGTTGTAGTGATTACACAAATGCATGCATATGATAAAATTGCATAGAACTATATATACAAAAACACACAAATGAATGCATGCAAAAATGGTGAAATCTTAATGAAGTTAGTGGATTGTACTAATGTTAATTTCATGGTTGTGATATTGTACTGTATTTATTCAAGTTGTTATCATTGGGGAAACGAAATGGGACACAGGAACTCTCTGTGCTCTTTTTTGCAACTTATGGTAATTCCACGTTACTTCAAAATAAAAGTAAAATTGCAAATTCTAAGGCTGTTTGGGCTACTGTGAGGCAAGAAGCAGAGTGGAATTATTATGTAGATATTAAGAAATTTTAGGAGTGATGGATATGCTCATTATCTAATTGCTTTAATGGTTTCTTGGATGCACATATATTTCAAAACTTATCAAATTTACACTTTATGTATTTTCAGTTTGTTACTATCAATGATGTTACAATAAAATGCTTTATTTAATCTATAAATATACCAAGAATCAAACAAAACCAAATGCAAAATTTGATAATAGAAACACACATCTTACAATAATAATTAACAGGAAGGAACATAATTTAGGCTCTTGTCATAGATGTGAAGATCCAGGAGACCTCATATATTTCCTGGTGGAAGAGTGTACCGGTACAATCAATATGAAAAATTGAACAAAATTAACTGGCATATTATATTTTCTCTTACAAAGAGATCTCACTACTATATGTGTGTACAAATGTGGGTTATGTATAGATGTAAATGATGTATCTATATCCACAGGCACATGCACAGAGGCAGATACGTGATGTGTATGTCACAGAAAATTTGTTCGTGACATATAAAAGTGTCAAGCTTGACATTTTGTTGGAATGTGTGTTGTAGTAGTGTTAGTGATAGCTGAGGTTGGAGAAAACCAAATAATCCACCTGTAAAGACTATGTCCATACATTTTTTTATATATTTTTGACTGCAAGGAAGAAGGAAGCAAAACAAGTCCAATATGGATATATAACAAATAATTAAAGTGAATTAAACTCAACAAGATAATTTACAGCTCAATAACATATATGCATAGCAAAACATATCCACACAAAATGTTACATTCTTGAGCAATGTATTGACTATGCAGGACTTATATCAAGCACAGTAAAATATGTGTCAAAGTAGACAAGATGAATAAGAGTGGGTATTGGACATGATGGAAGAACAAGAATTATTAAAATGTAATGAAGGCAAATGTAATGAAAGAGAAGTCCTAAACAGACAGATGATGATGACTCATTATGAAATGAGAATGAGAAATAGGAGTAACTAATTCCTCTCTGTATGGATAACAAAGAAAAAACATGAATAAAAGATCTTACATGTACAGAACTTATTATTATTCTCGGTTCATTTAAATATTTTAAATAATGCAATAGGACAGTGATTAAACATGTCTCCTTTGTGTCATCCACTTGAGGAGACCAATTAAGAACTAGAAGAATACTGACAGGCTTGTTGTATAGACATACTAATCTAGATCCCTATTTGGTTGTATTGGTGAAGGTACTCCAGAGAAACAGAATGAATAGGGAATTTCTATCTAGAGAGATAAATTTTAAGAAATGGTATAATGTAATTACAGGGGGTAGTAAGGCAGAAACCTGTGGGGCAGGCTGCAGACTGAAAGTGTTGACGTTGCAATCTTGAGTAGAAAGGTGGGAAATTGAGGCAGAATTTCTATGGTGCAGCTCGGAGGAAGAGTTCCTTCTTTTTCAGGGGACCTCAGTCTTTGCTATTGAATGGATGAGGCCACCTCCACCTTCTGGACAGGAATCAGCTATACTCAAAGTCTACTGATTTAAAAGTTAATCACATCTAAAAAATATCTTAACAGCAACATCTAGACTGGTGTTTGACAAAACAACTGACACCAAGCCTAGCCACGTGGACGCGAAAATTAATCATCAAAGTAGGGGAAAAAGCTAATCAAGAGTAAAAGATAGGAATGTAATATGTAAGTAAACAAATAAATTTAACTCACTTTGCTGGTAAATGCAAATTGTTCTGTACTATTAATAACCACACCCCCTCCAGTGAATTCTGTTAAGCTTTCAAATGCTTCAGGGACATTCATGAAATTGCTTAGCATCTCCTCAGGGAGAGTCTCAGAAGGCGAAAAGGAATCCATAAATTGCCCTCACTGCACCACGTTCTGAAGTACAAAGGGGAACAAAGACAGAGGTTTAATGGCAGGCAAAAGAATATTTCATGTGATGCTGTATTATACCAATATTCAAATAGTTTGGATGACATTTGTAAGATAGCCCTTTTATACTACAGCACAGCATAGCAAAATATTAGGATTTATGATTCACTTTTGTGTATATTCTGCTACTGACAATGCCTGAGCAGAATAGGACTGCTCTCCTTTTTCTTCAGATTAATTCTTCAAAAATGTTTTCACAAACACTAATGAATAAGCATCTTTGAAATGTCAGTGCCACTTTTCTTATGTAACACTTATGTTTTATATAAAAACTTAACCATGTGAATAATAAAGGACAAAACTCAGAGACAATAAAGCCTAACTAAAGAGTCAAGAATAAAAAATAAAAATGTAATTATGAAGCTGCAGGTATTCAGTTTCTAGTTTGATGTTCTTCCAAATCCTTAGTCGTTTAGTGAGTCTAGGCTCTTTGCATTTGCTTATCAAACACATAGTAAAAATTAATGACCATAGGGGAAGGGGGGAGGGGGGAAGGCAAAAGGGGTGATTAGGCTCACACGTGAAGGATGGACTATAATTAGTTTTCAGGTGGTGAGCATGGTGTAACACAGAATTCGGAACATATTATGATGCACATCCAACAATAAATAAATTAATTAATTTAAAAACAAAGAAAAGAATCAATGAATACTTAAATCAGTGTATAAATGTGAATTTTTTTCTGAAATTTTGATGAGCAAAATGGGGGTTTCTGCCTTCCATTCTGGTGAAAAACAATTTTTGGAGGTCAGGAGACTTTTAAGCACCCACTCTTATGGTGATGGTATCATGTTCAGCATGTCAGTTTCTGATTGAATCTGACAGAAAGCAGATAAAATTTTCTCAGATTATAGCTTTAAATACAATACACTGACAACACAGAGAGTAAACAATGAAAAAGTAATTTGATACTTTCCATAGAACTCTAAACCTGGTGAGAGAAAGCCCTTCTATCCTTCCTCATCTTAGAGGAAATCAACTCCTAGAAATATAATTTGTTTCCTTTATCTTTTCGTCATTGCACCTAAACAAAATTTATATTGCTTCTTATTCTATCAATTTAAAATATTTTTTCTTAGCAACAGTTTAGTGTTTCTGACATAAGAAAGGTATGTGTATGGGGATAGGATAGGCTATCGAAAACTCACAACTTTATAACAATGTTTTTGTGAGAAAGTGTGGATTTCTTGTAAACACATTTACAACTTAGTGTTATAAATATCGTACTTTTCTATTTGCTATATTAGTGCTCACTCAGAGACCCCTGACACTGCTGTTTTCCTTGTAAACAGGATCAATTCTTTTCTTTTTTCAAGGAAGATTAGTCCTGAGCTAATATCTGCCACCAATCATCCCGTTTTTTGCTGAGGAAGATTGGCCCTGAGCTATGATCCGTGCCTATCTTCCTCTGTTTTATATGCAGGATGCCTGCCAAAGCATGGCTTGATAAGCTGTGCGTCTGTCGGCACCCAGGACCCAAACTGGCAAACCCTGTGCCACTGAAGTGGAACTCGCAAATTTAACTGCTGCACCATCAGGTTGGTCCCAGGATCAATTCTATTTCTTTCTCTTTTTAAAGGAAGCATTGATACCCACAATTTTTTAAACCAGTAATTCTTTTACTCTAGCCAACCTTCCTTATACTATTGTGGTATTTTTTTAATTAGTGGTTTATTAGAAATTTTAATACATATTTTTTGTTTCATTATACATATATTTCTCTGTGTTAATGCATATATCATAATATGGAGCAGTTCTTGGTGGCAGATGGAGTTAACACAATTCCCAGAATCTGCATACATATATCTATATCTATGTATCAAATTGTGTATTTTATCAGTATGCAGCAGGGTAATATTGTAACCTTAAAATATTTTTTTCTTTATGTAGAGGATCCTTTATCCAAAGGGAATTTTCATGAAACTTCATATATAAAACCAATTTCAATGGCCTCACTTCCTTCAGTTTGCTGAATTTCCTCCTACTATCCTATATTCACCCAAGAGAATATATATCTGATGTGTTACAAACAACTTAGTATATGTCAGTTATAATGAAAATGTACCTTGGGAGGAAGCTATATTTTGGTTTTAGTAAATTTTTGTTAATATTTTAAGTGAAGTAAAAATAAGTTATCCAAAACAACAAAACATTGATGGTACAATTCTTGTCATAGAGTTGGGTCATGGTGGGGGATGCACTGGGGACAGTTATCTGGCTAACACACTATGCCATCCATGCATCATCATGCCCCTCGCAAAGAAGTTGAGAGACACAGACAGAACTCATGCATACATATGTAAAGATAAGCCATTTCAGACAACATATTGTGTCCACTTAAAAAATAATTAAACACAGAAGAAAACCCCACTATACAGCTGATATTTTAGGGATATTTCCAGGTACCATAAACACATTGCAACATTTAATTCTCATTTGTCTTTCCCAAGAACCCTGCACTAAAGAGTTGATTTTGCTGATATAGAAAAACAGAGTAAGATAATTTACATTATTTGCTCAAAGTACTCCTTTGTGGATACTACAACTGTAGATGTAGTAAAGACTCTATCCACCTATATGTATATTTCCTGGGATATTTCCCTCATAAAGATGAATAATCTCTACTATGATCTGTTAGAGTTTCCTGCTTATTCACCTAGGTCCTGTATCAGTCAAATGTGTTATTTGCTTCATCCCGTACCACCTGTAGGCATAAGAGTGTGAAAGGACTATGGCTTACAATAGACTCTTTTAAATGTCTCTACAGATTACTGGAATTTGGATGTTAAAATTGTTACTATGTAATTAATATGTATTTTATCATGTGATTGTAATTTGGTATGAGTAATTATGTAATTGTCATTATACAAATGACAAACATAAAGGCTTGATAATCATCTATGCACCTAACATCTCGAGTTTTTACCTTTTTTTCACTTTTGCTTCCTATATCTATTTCCATAATTATACCTACATCTGTATCAATATCTATAGCTATATCTTTATATATCTATCTCTATATCAATATCTATATCTATCTATCTATCTATCTATAGAAGTGCTTGCCAATGTTGACCCTATTGAAATTTTGGGCTGGATAGGTCTTTTTTTGTGGAGAGACAGTTTTATTATAGTAGGATAATTAGCAGCATAACTGGGTTCTAAACATGATATGTCAGAACCACCCTCACTCCAGTTGTGAAAACCAAAATAACTCTAAATATTGTCAAATGTTCTTTGGAGGATAAATCTTCCACAATTGAAAAACACTGATCTATCTCCATTGCCAATCCTATCTCTATCAGTGTTCCTATCTCACTCTATGTAGACATGTTTTATTGTGGGAGATGGGTTTATTATAAAATATGCTGATGGGAGACTTGGATTTATCTTATTTAAACTAGCTTTGTATAATAAGACAATACCAGATTATACCGCATGAAAGGTATTTACTATGCTGATGTCACTTTTCAGCATGGGTTTTCCAATAAATCCAGATGGAAAAACACAATCTAACAGTTCTGAATGAATTCATACTCATGGGAATCTCACATCACCCTGAGCTGCAAGCTCTATTATTTTGGCTCTTCCTCAGAATTTACATAGTGTCAAAGGTGGGCAACCTGGGCTTGGTCATCCTTACTGGTTAGACTTCAGACTACAAAGTACTTGTGTATTTTTTTCTCAGGCAATGTCCTATGACTTCTAAGTGGCCATCTGTAACCCTCTGCTCTGCTCAGTTATCATGTCACAAAGCGTATGTCAGGTGCTGGTGGCAATTCCATATCTCTACAACACATTTCTTTCTCTTCTAGTCACTGTAAAGATTTTTAATTTATCCTGCTGTGGCTACAATATCATCCATCGTTTCTACCATGACTATATTCCCTTGTTATTTTTGCTTTCCTCAAACATGCATGAAATTTATTCACTATTCTGATCTTATCAGGTTTTAGTTTGATATTTTCCCTTCTGTTTGTTCTTATATCTTACCTGCTCCTTCTTGTAGCCATTCTCAGGATGAACTCTGCTGAGAGTAAGAACAAGTCTTTTTCCACCTGTGGATCCCACCTGACAATGGCAGCAGTGTTTTATGGGACTTTGATATGCTTGTATGTGCAGCTGAAGTCTAGTCATTCCTTCCACATGGATAAAATGGCATCCATATTTTACACACTCATTATCCCCATGTTAGGATCCCTTGACCTATAGCTTAAGAAAAAGAGATGTAAAATATTCAGTACAATGAATGTGGAAAAAATTATGCCATCTTTTTTCTTAAAGTTTATGAACAATATGATTTCCAATAATCAGCTCATGGGATACCAACTTTGCTCTGTGTCTTTAGAAGGAATAGCAAGCACAGGTGAGTTCAACATACACTTAGAGATTGCCTTATAAGTGTCAGTCACCCCTCTATGTGCTATAAATATATTAGTACAAAAAATATTTTCCTTCCTTGAGGGGCAGAGATCAATTATAATAATCAAGTAAATTCTATACTGCAGTAGAATGCATTAGGACACTATAGACCATAAGAGAGGGTAAGGAGAGTGGGTGTGCTGTGTAGGAGTGAGGAAGAATAGTAGGTACAAAGATGAATTCAAATGATTCTCATATTATTCTCAACTATTTGAATAAACATCCCAGTGTCTATGAATATGTTTGTGAGTGAGCATGTGCTTTTACACAAGCACATCCTTCTGTTTTAGCTGTCATGCTCTTCTATGTCATGTGTTAAATTCAAAGTTGTGATTTTAAGGAGGCTCAGTGTACTGCTATGACTTGAAGTTATCAGTCATATGAATTTGCTCAAATCCTTGCATACCATGTGGTTGATCTTAGGCTCCTGCCCTTTTCTCATCAGTGTAGTTGCTTTCATATATGAGCCCTAGAAAGATCATTAATTAGACATACTTAGAAATTCATAACTCACAAGAGCAGCACAAAATCTTATTTTACTGAATCAGTCCATTTCTCTATACCAGTGGATAAACCAATTAAGATAAATTTCCCTGATTATAGTTAATAATACTGTATTGTATACTTGAAAGTTACTAAGAGAGTAAATCTTACATTTTCTCACAACAAAAAATAGAAAACATGTGAAGTGAAGGAAATATTATATAATGCTAAGTTGTAAGCATTTTGCAGTATATAAGTGTGTCAAATCAACACATTGGACAACTTAAACTTACACAATGTTATATGTCAATTATATCTCAATAAAGCTGGAGTAAAAAAGATAAATTTCTTGAAATCTCCCATGGAAGTTTCCAATTTTTTTATTTTTTATTTTATTGAGATCTTGATTCTGAGCTACTTGTTGTTGACTAATGGGATTTTTATGCTTCCTTATCTTTCTGAAACACAAGACTATTTCTTTTTTAAAAGTCAAGAGCTAGTTGTTTTTTATCTTTGCATAAGTTGTCCACTCTGTTGAATTAGGTTTGCTGCCTTTTTCTGGGGTGACTTTCCTCAATTTTTGTTCCTATGAGTCTAATATACATTTAGTAGGACTCATTGTTTGACTGCATCAACTTGATAATCACTCTTATAGAAAGAAAAAGGAAATAAATACATGATTTGGGCTATACTATATTTCTAGTGTAAGTATAATAAGACATTTATCAATTTATTTATATGTTATATCTTCTTGAAAAACTTCCTCCTAACTCCTTAATTTCCAATTTTTTGGTTTATTTTTAGTATTATTAACAGTCATTGAACTTTATTTAAATCATATTGAAATTCAACTGTTTTCTTTGTCACTCATAGACTACAATTTTCTGTATAGTCAATCAAATTTGAATAAAAGTAACTCATTGAAATAAAATATGTATTTTTTCATGTGAGGATAAATACTACTAAAAATGTCTACAGTTAATTTTTTTTTAAATTATTAAGTAAAAAATTGGGGTTCAGTCCAGTGTCATACTGGTTAAGTTTACATGCTCTGCTTCAGCAGCCTAGGGTTCATAGGTTCCTATCTTAGGCACCGTCAAAGCACCATTCATCAAGCCACTCTGATGGCATCCCACATAAAATGGAGGATGATTGGCACAGATGTTAGCTCAGTTATAATCTTCCTCAAGCGAAAAGAGGAAGACTGGCAACAGCTGTTAGCTCAAGGCCAATCATCCTGACAAAAAAAGAAAAGGAAAAAATTGTACTGGAAATATGTAGGAACTCTGAAAATATAGTTATAAGAAAATACTTCTTTCTAGAAAATGTATGTTGGGCAGAGATGCAGTGAAATGTTAACATTAGTTATTAGTGTCTGCTAAGATTACAAAAATGTTTAAATTAATATTTTTGGTTATGTGTTACCCCAAATTATCTTTGGTTAATAATTATGACTTTTGTAATAGAAAAAAGTAAACGTCTTTAGTATCTGCATTTAAAAAAATAAACTCTCACTAAAGATAATCTAGTATCCCAGTTCTAAAAATCTTTGTGTTCCTTCTACAGTCTCTCAAATGATAAACCAGAAAGAGTAAACTTTATTGAGATTTACAAATTTTGTAAAATATTTGATGCATTTTAAATGTTAGTTAATTCATTTTAAGTATACTTATGCTATTTCAGAAAGTTTTAAATGTTTCCAGAAAATATAAAAATTGAAAAATTCAGGAATGGGAACATAACAAATCTTTCATGTGATATTATGAAAAATATCAATTTTTAAAATATTATGCAATAATGATGGGAAAAGATTCATAAAACTTAGAGTAAGAAAAGTACAGAAAATTTAGAGACATTAAGGATATCTATAAAAAAAATCTGAGAGTGACATCAGCAACATAGCAGAGTGAATGGTTCTCTTTATCTCTTCCCCTTCAAACTACAACTAAAAGGACGTTCATTGATCAATAGAAGATACTCACACAGCACCTCAGGATGCTTGCGAGATCTGTGCTGCTATACATTAGAAAGTGAATGGACTACCCCCAGGGAGGAGGTGGGGATAGGAGAGAAGTCTCCAGCTCCCAGAAAGCCCAGTACCTGTGAGCAAATCTCTCCAGGATGAAGCAGTCATAGCACCACTGCAGCCCCAAGGGTGGGTGTACAGCTCAGGGTGACTGTGAGAAGAGGTGACTGCAGCCCTGAGCACCCCTATATTTCTCTGGACCAGTGGGAAAATCCACAGTCCCACCACAGGTGCAGGGAGTGACTCAGGCTCAGATTCGGTAGGGAGGCCCTGCCCAAAAAGCACAAAGGCTGGGGTGACCTAGGAGCAGACATAACATGGCTGGGTGAGCAAACTGGGGACTGCCTTAAATGCCCATACCTCTGCTGTATCCCCAATGGAGTAAGTGAAGCTCAGGAGGGCAGTGGGAGTGAGCAGTGACAACCCAGTGCCCCAGTATGATCGCTCCTTGGTCCAGTGGGAAAATCCATGGTCCCATGGTGGCCCCTCAGAGAGATTCAGCTTGTATCTAGTGGAGAGACCCTGCCCACCAAGCACAAAGTGCAACCTAGGAGCAGACATAGTACAGCTGCTAATCCAGGTGGGCAATCCAGCAGCTGCCTTAAATGCCCATAGCTTGGCTATGGCTGTGAAGGGGAAAGTGAGATCCAGCATGACTGCAGGAGTGGCCAGGGACAACCCCAAGCCCTAGCATGATTGCTCCTAGTCCCAGTGTGAAAGTCCACAGTCCCACCATAGCCCCAGGGAGTGACTCAGGTTCCATCCCAATAAGAAGTCCCTGTCCACCAAGATCAAAGGCTGGTGTGACCTAGGAACAGATGGTGGAGTATCTTCAGCCTGGGAAAAAGTGACCCAGGCTACAGCAAATAGCCACAGTAGCACTGCAGTGGCAAAGGGTCAGGATGACTGGTGGGACTGTGGTAGCAGGTGACAGCAGACCTGAGCCCCTGTGTGATCATTCTCCCAACCAGTGGGAGGGTATACAATCTCACCACCATTCAAGGGAGTGGCACAGGCTCAGAATCAGTGAGGAGGACCCAACCAACAAGCACAACAGCTGGTAAAACTTAGGACCAGAGAGTGGAGGAGCTGAGTTTGGGTGAACAAGCGTGTGGCTGTCTTGAAAGCCCATAACAATGCTGCAGTCCCTAAGGGAGGGCTGTGTCTTGGTGGGTCTGCAGGAGCAGGTGGCAGCAACCCAGCACCCCTGTGTGACTGTTCTCACAGTTGATGGGAGACCCCCAGAGACACTGTGACCCCAAGGAGTGGCCCAGGCTCAGTCAGGAACAGCTGACAGGGATGCTGTTGGGTGTAGATTACACAGCTCCTGCTCTTTCCCCCCAGTGGCAGCAAGTGGAAGCAGTAAGCAAATTCTATCTCTATGCAGAGGCACAAATCCATGCCATCAAGAAGTATGAAAAAATATATTAAATCTCCAAAACAGAAGGAAAATAACAAGTACCCAGAAAAAAATCCTGAAGGCACAGAAATCCATAACTAAATGACAAAGAACTCAAAATAGCTATCATTAAAAAACTCAATGAGTTAAAAGAGAATACAGACGGACAACTCAATGAGTTCAGGAGCTACATCACAAAAATCCTTGAAACTATGAAGAAGAACCAGTCAGAAATGTTGGAGATGAAAAACACAACGGTTGAAATAAAGAAAAATATGTACTCCCTGAACAGTAGGGCTGACAATATGGAGGACAGAATGAGCAGTATGTAGGATAGGAATAAAGAAATGCTTCAGATAGAGGATGAGAGAGAAGTAAGACTAAAAAGAAATCAAGAAACCTCCCTGAGAAATACCCAACTCAAAAAGGAAATGCAATATGAGGATTATAGGTGTCCCAAAGGGAGAAGAGAAGAAGAATGGAGCAGAAAGCTTGTTCAAAGAAACAATAACTGAGAACTTCCAAAACCTGGGGAGGGGGAAGGAAATCCATGTGACAGAAGCCAATAGATCTCCAAATCTTATCAATGTAAAAAGACCATATCCAAGGCATATTGTATTAAAGCTGGCAAAAGTCAATGACAAATGAAACATATTAAGGGCAGCAAGGCAGCAGAAAATAACCTACAAAGTAACTTGTATCAGGCTGTCAGCAGATTTCTCAGCAGAAATACTACAGGATAGAAGAGAGAATGAAATTATATTCAAAATTCTGAAACACAAAACTTCCAGTTGAGAATACTCTATCTGGTGAAAATAGCCTTCAAATATGGTACAGAAATAAAAACTTCCTCAGAAAAACAAAAGTTAAGGGAGTTCATTGCCACAAGACCCCCATACAAGAAATCCTCAGTCAGGCCCTCAAAGTGAAAAAAATTTAAAAAAGAAAGAGGTTACAAAATCCTGAGCCAGGAGGTAAGTAGATAGACAAAATCAGAAAATTGTACTCTCCGTCAGAACATGCTAGCCAATGCTTGCTTATAACATTAAAGATAAAGGGAAGAGAAACACCAATAATACATATATTTGTGTCATTTTAACCACAAACTCACAACAAAAGACCAAAAAAAGATGTGACAATAACACTTAGAACGGGAAGAGGGAAGAGATGGAATTGATTTAGTCTAAAGAAATAAGAGGCTATCATAAAATGGACTAGTTCATCTATGAGATGTTTTATACAAGGCAGATGGTAACCACTAAACAAATAATTAGAACAGAGACACAAATTACAAACAAGGAGAAAACCAGGAATACCAACATAGAAAACTACCGAACTGAATTAGTAGTCCAAAATACATGGGACAGGAAACAAAGGAAAGCAGGAGAACTGGAAAACGAGCACTAAAATTGCAGGATTAGGCCCCCATATTTCAATAATCACTCTAAATGTAAATTGATTGAATTGCCCAATCAAAAGACATAGAGTGGCAGGATGGATTCAAAAACAAGACCCAAAAATATGCTGCCTCCATGAAACACATCTCAGCCCCAAAGACAAACACAGACTCAGAGTGAAGGGATGGGAGATACTACTCGAAGCTAATAGCAAGCAAAAGAAACCTGGTGTCACCATACTTATATCAGGCAAAGCAGACTTCAAAACAAAGCAGTTAATGAGAGACAAAGAGGGGTAGTATATAATGATTAAAGGACACTCCATCAAGAAGACATAAATATATATGCACCCAACACAGGAGCACCAAAGTACATAAAGCAGCTATTTAAAAAACAAAAAGGAGATGTCAACAATAATACTATAATAGTAGAGGACCTCAACACCCCACTTACATCAATAGATGGATCATTGAGACAGAATGTCAAAAAGGAAATTGTAGAATTAAGTGAAAAACTAGGCCAGATGGACTTAATAAATAGAACAGTCCATCCAAAAATAGCAGGTTACACATTCTTCTTAATTGTGCATGGAACATTCTCAAGGATATATCATAAGTGGGGAAACAAAGCAAGCCTAAACAAATTTAAGAGGATTGAAAAAGTGTCAAGCATCTTTTCTGACTGCAACAATATGAAACTAGAAATCAATTACAAGAAAAAAGCTGGGAAAGGGGCAAAGATGTGGAGATTAAACCACATGCTAGTGTATGACGAATGGGTCATTGAAGAAATCAAATGAGAAATCAAATATCATCTGGAGACAAATGAAAATGAAAACACACAATAACAACTCATTTGGGATGCAGCAAAAGCAGTCCAAACAGGGAAATTTATTTCAATACAGGCTGAAGTCAACAAACAAGAAAAATCTCAAATAAGCAATCTCAAGCTACACTTAGAATTAGAAGAACAAACAAAGCCCAAACTCAGCAGAAGGAAAGAAATCATAAAAATTAGAGCAAAATGAAATGAAATCGGAACCAAAAAAGATCAACGAAACAAAGAGCTGGTGTTTTGAGAAAATTAACAAAATTGACAAACCATTAGCGAGGCTCATTAAGAAAAAGAGAAGACCCAAATAAATAAAGTTAGAAATGAAAGAGGGGAAATTACAACAGATACCACAGAAATAAAAAGATTATAAGAGATTTCTCTGGAAAACTGTATGCCAACAAAGTGGACAACTTAGAAGAAATGGATGAATTCTTAGACTCTTAAAACCTCCCAAAACTGAATCAAGAAGAAATAGAGAATCTGAAGAGACCAATCGCAAGTAAAGAGATCAAAACAGTAATCAAAAACCTCCCCCCAAATAAAATTCCAGGACCAGACAGCTTCTCTAGAGAACTCTACCAAAAACTCAAAGAAGATTAATACCTATCCTCTCAAACTATTCCAGAAAATTGAGGAAGTTTCCTAACACATTCTACAAGGCCAGCATCACCCTGATACCAAAGACAGACAAGGACAACACAAAGAAGGAAAAATACAGGCCTATATCATTGATGAATGTAGATACAAAAATCCTCAGCGAAATATTGGCAAACTGAATGTCACAATACATTGAAAATATCGTACACCATGATCAAGTGGGATTTATACCGGTATATTGGAGACACAGGGATGGTTCAACATCTGCAAGCCAATCAATGTGATACACCACATTAACAAATGAGGGACAAAAACCACAGGATCATCTCATTAGATGCAAAGTATTCGACAAGATCCAACATCCATTTATGATAAACACACACAATAAAATGTGTATAGAAGGAAAGTATCTCAAAATAATAAAGCCCATACATGGCAAACTCACAGCCAACATCATACTCAATAGGGAAAAACTGAAAGTCATCCCTCTGAGAAGAGGAACAAAATAAGGGCACCAACCCTCACCGTTCTTATTCAACATGGTACTGGAGGTTTTGGCCAGAGCAATTAGGAAGGAAAAGGAAATAAAAGGAATCCAAATAGGGAATGAAGAAGTGAAACTCTCGCTGTTTGCAGGTGACATGATCTTATGCATAGAAAACCCTAAAAATATCCATCAGAAAGCTACTAGAAATAATTCACAATTACAACAAAGATGCAGGGTACAAAATTGACTTACATAAATCAGTAGCATTTCTATACTCTAATCACGAACTAACAGAATAAGAACTCAAGAACACAATCCCATTCACAATTGCAGCAAAAAGGATAAAATATCTTGGAATAAATTTAACCAAGGAAGTGAAAAACCTATACAATGAAAACTACAAGAGTTTCCTGAAAGAAATTGATGACGACATAAAGAGATGGAAAGACATTCCATGCACATGGATTGAATGAAAAAACAGTTAAAATGTTCATACCAGCTAAAGCAATCTACAGATTCAATGCAATCCCAAATACAACCCCAATGACATTCTTCACGGAAATAGAGCAAAGAATCCTGAAATTTATATGGGACAACAAAAACCAGAATTGCTAAATCAACCCAGAGAAAAAAAGAACAAAGCTGGAGACATCACAATCCCTGACTTCAAAGTATACTACAAAATTATAGTATTCAAACAGCATGGTACTGGTACTAAAACAGGCACACAGATCACCTGAATTGATTTGAAAGCCCAGAAATCAAACCCTACATGTGTGGACAGCTGATCTTTGACAAAGGAGCTGAAAACATACAATGGAGACAAGAATGTCTCTCCAACAAATGGTGTTGGGAAAACTGGGCAGCCACATATAAAAGAATGAAAATAGAGCATTCTTTTATGCCAGTTACAAAAATAAACTCAAAATGGATCAAAGACTTAAAGGTAAGACCTGTAACCATAAGACTTCTAGAAGAAAATATAGGCAGTGCAGTCTTTGATATTAGTCTTAAAAGGATCTTTTCAGACAGCATATCTTGTCAGACAAGGGAAACAATAGAAAGAATAAACAAGTGGGACTTCATCAGACTAAAGTGCTTCTCCAAGGCAAAGGAAACAAGGATTGAAATGAAAAGACAACCCACCAACTAGAAAAAAATATTTGGAAATCAAATATCTGACAAAGGGTTAATCTCTATAACATACAAAGAACACACACAACTCAACAACAAAAAATCAAACAACCCAATCAAAAAATGGGCAGGGGATATGAACAGTCATCCAAAGAAGATATATGGATGGTCATTAGACACATGACAAGATGTTCATCCTCACTGATCATCAGGGAAATGCAAATCAAAACTACACTAAGATATCACCTTAAACCCATTAGAATTTCTATAATTACCAAGACAAAAAGTAAATGTTGGAGAAGTTGTGGAGAAAAACGGACCCTCATTCACTGCTGGTGGAAATTAAAACTGGTTCAGCCATTATGGACAACATTATAGAGATTTCTGAAAAAGTTAAAAATAGAAATACTGGCAGGTGGGACCAAGATGGCAGAGTGAGTAGTCTTCTTTGTCTCTCCCCCTTAGAATCTACAACTAATTGGACATTCATCGGTTAACAAAGGCTATCCATATAGCATCTCAAGACACCTGAGAGACCCATGCTGCTGTACATCAGAGGGCAGATGGACTTCCCCCCCAGAAAGAGGTGGACATAGGTGAAAACTCTCTGACCCCCTACCTGTGGACAGCCTAGTACCTGCAAGAGGCTCTTTTCCAGCGGACTCCCCCATAGCACCGTCTCACACCAAGGGCAGGTGTGTGCACTCACTGGTGGAGCGATGGTGGAAACAGGTGACTACAGCCCTACCTAAGCTCCCTGTGATTACACCTAAGCCCAGGGGGAAACTCCAGGGTCCCACACCCGCTGGCAGGGAAAGCCTCTGCTCGCCATTAGCAGAGAGACCCCACCCAGCATTCAGAACATGGGGAGGCTCCCAAGGAACGGAGTTCCAAGCAGGGCAGCAGCCCGCCAGCCGCTGCCAGGCTCACAGACTCTGGCTGTGTCTCAGATAGTGAAAGAGGCACCCAGAGATCCCCGGGGATGTGCTTGGGGGCTGGGTGGCCCTCCAGTGCCTTGCTCCACAGCCCAGGGGGAAACTCCAGGGTCCTGCACCGGCAACAGGGAAAGCCACTGCTTGCCATTAGCAGAGAGGCCCCACCCAGAATTGAGAATGCCAGGGAGCTCCCAAAGAGCATAATTACAAGAAAGGCAACAGCTCACCAGCCGCCGCAGGACTCACAGACTCTGGCGGTGCCCCAGAGGGTGCAAGAGGCAGCCAGAGATCTCGAGGGCATGGTCAGGAGCTGGGTGGAGCTCCAGGGCCCGGCTCCATGGCCCAGGGGGAAACTCCAGGTTCCCACAGCAGACTAAGCAAAAGCCTCTGCACAGCACTATTGGAGAGGCCCTGTCCGGCAATCACAAGGCTGGAAGGCCCTGAGGCAAAAGTAGCACAGCTAGGTGAGCTAACCACAGACTGCAGAAGATACCCAAAGCTCTGCTGCAACCTATAGTGGACAAGTGAGATCTTGTGGGCTCTGACAGAGCTGAAATTATAGGTGATCTTGCTCCTGGGTGCTGGGAAAGCCCATAACACCGCTGCAGACCCCAAGGAGGGAGTGTGTCTAGGTGGTCTGCAACAGTAGGCACCAGCAGCCTGAGGCCCCCTTGTAATTGCCCCCACAACTGAGGAGGGACCCCACAGGACCACTGTGACCACGAGGAGGGGTCCAGGTCCAGTCAGTAACAGCTGACAGGGTTCCTGGTTGGTGCAGTCTAAACAGCTGCTCCTCCCCTACACCAGTTGAAACTGGTGGAAGCAGTAACTAAACTCTATCTCTATGTGGAGACACAAATCCATGCCATCAAGCAGTATGAAAAAATATATTAAATCTCCAGAACAGAAGAAAATGACAAGTACCCAGAAAACAATTCCAAAGACGATGAAATCTATAACCTAAATGACAATGAATTCAAAACAGCCATTATTAAAAAACTCAAGGAGTTAAAAGAGAATTCAGGTAGACAACTCAACGAGTTCAGGAGCTATGTCACAAAAGAGTTTGATACTATAAAGAAGAACAAGTTAGAAATACTGGAGATGAAGAACACAATGGAGGAGATTAAGAAAAATTTGGACTCTCTGTAAAGTAGGGCTGATAATATGGAGGACAGAACTAGCAATTTGGAGGATAGGAATATAGAAATGCTGCAGACAGAGGAGGAGAGAGGGAAGTAAGACTAAAAAGAAATGAAGAAACTCTCGGAGAATTATCCGACTCAATTAAGAGATGCAACATAGGGATTATAGGTATCCCAGAAGGAGAATAGAATGAGAAGGGGGCAGAAGGCCTGTTCAAATAAATAATGGCTGAGAACTTTCCAAACCTGGAGGGAGAGATGGAACTTCAAGCGACAAAAGCCAATAGATCTCCAAACTTTATCAATGTAAGAAGACCAACACCAAGGCATATAGTAGTGAAGCTAGCAAAAGTCAATGACAAAGAGAAAATACCAAGGGCAGCCAGGCAGAAGAAAATAACCTACAAAGGAACCCCCATAAGGCTATCAGCATATTTCTCAGGAGATACCTTACAGGCTAGAAGAGAGTGGAATGATATATTCAAAACTCTGAAGGAGAAAGGCCCGCAGCCCAAGAATTCTCTACCCAGTGAAAATATCCTTCAAATACGATGGAGAAATGAAAACTTTCCCAGATAAACAAAAGTTAAGGGAGTTCATTGCCACAAGGGCTCCTCTTCAAGAAATGCTCAGGAAGACCCTCATACCTGAAAAATCAAAAAAAAGGGAAGGGGTTACAAAATCCAGAACAAAGGTGATAAGCAGAAGGACAATAACAGAAAGTAGCAGTTCTCCATCAGAACAGGTTAGCAAAAGTTAAATAAAACATTAAAGACAAAAGGAAGGGAAACACCATAAATAAATATAACCTTGTCATTTTAACCACAAAATCACCACACAAGAAGGAAGAGGAAAAAAAATCTGACAATAACAACCGAGAAGGGGAAGAGAAAAGGGATGGAATGTTTTAATTTTAGGAAATAAGAGGCTATCAGAAAAAGGACTATCTCATCTACGAGATGTGTTATACAAACCACCGGGTAACCAGTAAATAAATAACAAGAATAAAGACACAAATTACAAATAAGAAGACACCCAGTACAGAAATTTACCTACCTGAATTAGGAATCCAAAATTCATGGGACGAGAAACAAAGGAAATGAAGAGAACTGGAAAAGAAGTGATAAAATGGCAGCAGTAGGCCCCCACGTTTCGATAATCACTCTGAATGTAAATGGATTGAACTCTCCAATCAAAAGAAATAGAGTGGCAGGATGGATCAAAGAACAAGATCCAACAATATGCTGCCTCCAGGAAACACAGCTCAGCCCCAAAGACAAACACAGACTCAGAGTGAAGGGATGGAAGACAATACTCCAAGCTAATAATGAACAAAAAAAAAAAACAAAACAGGTATTGCCATACTTATATCAGACAAAGTAGACTTCAAAGCAAAACAGATAAAGAAAGACAAAGAGGGGCAGTTTATAATGATAAAAGGGACACTCCACCAAGATGACATAACACTTATAAATATATACACACCCAACACAGGAGCACCAAAATTTGTAAAGCAACTATTAACAAAAATACAGGGAGACATCGAGAGCAATACAATAATAGTAGGGGACATCAACACCCCATTAACATCAATGGATAGATCATCCAGACAGAAAATCAAAAAGGAAATTATAGAATTAAATGAAAAATTAGACTAGATGGACTTAATAGATATGTAAAGAACACTTCATCCAAAACCAGCAGGTTACACACTCTTCCCAAGTGTGCATGGAACGTTCTCAAGGATAGACCATATCTTGGGAAACAAAGCAAGCATCAATAAATTCAAGAGGGTTGAAATAATATTGAGCATCTTTTCAGATCATAATACTATGAAACTAGAAATCAACTACAAGAATAAAGCTGGGAATGGGGCAAAAATGTGGAGACTAAACAACATGCTACTGAACAAACATTGGATTATTGAAGAAATTAAAGAAGAAATTGAATATCATCTGGAGACAAATGAAAATACGCCATATCAACTTATTTGGGACGTAGCAAAAGCAGTCCTAACAGGGAAATTCATTGCAATGCAGGCTCACCTCAATAAGCAAGAAAAATCTTACATAAACAACCTCAAATGATACCTAAAAGAATTAAAAAAAGAACAAACAAAGCCCAAAGTCAGTAGAAGGAGGGAAATAATGAAAATTAGAGCAGAAATAAACGATATTGAAACTAAAAAGACAGTAGATAGGATCGATGAAACAAAGACTTTGTTCTTTGAAAAAATTAACAAAATCAGTAAACCCTTAGCCAGACTCACTAAGAAAAAAGAGAGAAGTCTCAAATAAATAAAATTAGAAATGAGAAAGGAGAAATCACAACATATACCAAAGAAATACAAAGGATCATAAGAGAATACTATGGAAAACTATATGCCAACAAATTGAACAACCTAGAAGAAATGGATAAATTCCTAGACTCTTACAACCTCCCCAAACTGAATCAGGAAGAAATAGAGAATCTGAATAGATCAATCACAAGTAAAGAAATAGAAACAGTAATGAAAACCTCCCCAAAAATAAGAGTCCAGGACCAGATGCCTTCTCTGGAGAATTCTACCAAACATTCAAAGAAGATTTAATGCCTATCCTTCTCAAACTATTCCAGAAAATTGAGGAAGATGGAACACAACCTAACACATTCTATGAAGCCAACATCACCCTGATCCCCAAACCTGACAAGGACAACTCAAAGAAGGAAAACTACAGGCCAATATCACTGATGAACATAGATGCGAAAATCCTCAGCAAAATTTTGGCAAACCGAATACAGCAATACATCAAAAAGATTATACACCATGATCAAGTGAGATTTATACCAGGGACACAGGGATGATTCAACATCCACAAGTCAATCAACGTGATTCACTACATTAACAAAATGAGAAACAAAAACCACATGATCATCTCAATAGATGCAGAGAAAGTGTTCAACAAGATCTAACATCCATTTATGATAAAAACCCTCAATAAAATGGGTATAGAAATAAAGTACCTCAACATAATAAAGGCCATATATGACAAACCCACAGCCAACATCATACTTAATGGACAGAAACTGAAACTCATCCCTCTGAGGACAGGAAAAAGACAAGGGTGCCCACTTTCACCACTCCTATTCAACATAGTACTGGAGGTGTTGGCCAGAGCAATTCGGCAGGACAAATACATAAAAAGAATCCACATAGGCAATGAAGAAGTAAATCTCTCGCTGTTTGCAGACAACATGATCTTATATATAGAAAACCCCAAAGAATCCATAGGAAAACTATTAGAAACAATCAACAGCTACAGCAAAGTAGCAGGGTATAAAATGAACATACATAAATCAGTAGCATCTACAAATGCTAAAAATGAACTAACAGAGAAAGAACTCAAGAACTCAATCCCATTCACAATCGCAACGAAAAGAACACAATACTTTGGGATAAATTTAACCAAGGAAGTGAAAGCTCTATACAATGAAAATAACCAGGCTTTCTTGAAAGAAATTGAAGATGACATAAAGAGATGGAAAGTCATTACAAGCACATGGACTGGAAGAATAAACATAGTTAAAATGTCCGTACTACCTAAAGCAATCTACAGATTCAATGCTATCCGAATTAGAATCCCAATGACACTCTTTACAGAAATTGAACAAAGAATCCTAAAACTCATATGGGGCAGCAAAAGACCCCAAATTGCTAAAACAATCCTGAGAAAGAACAAAGCCAGAGGCATCACAATCCCTCACTTCAAAGCATACTACAAAGCTACAGTAATCAAAACAGCATGGTACTGGTACAAAAGCAGGTGCACGAATCAATGGAACAGAATTGAAAGTCCAGAAATAAAACCACACATCTATGGAGAGCTAATCTTTGACAAAGGAGCTGAGGACTTACAATGGAGCAAAGAAAATTTCTTCAACAAATGGTGCTGGGAAAACTGGACAGCCACATGTAAAAGAATGAAAATTGACCTTTCTTTTTCAGCATTCACAAAAATAAACTCAAAATGAATCAAAGACCTAAAGATTAGGCCTGAAACAATAAGTCTTCTAGAAGAGAATATAGGCAGTACACTCTTTGACATCAGTTTCAGAAGAATCGTTTTGAACACCATAAGCCCTCAGACGAGGGAAACAATAGAAAGAATAAACAAATGGGACTTCTTCAGGCTAATAAGCTTCTTCAAGGCAAGGGAAAACAGGATTGAAACAAAAACACAGCCCACTAATTGGGAAAAAATATTTACAAGTTATTTATCCGACAAAAGGTTAATTTCCATAATATATAAAGAACTCACACGGCTCAACAACAAAAAATCAAACTGCCCCATCAAAAAATGGGCAGGGGACGTGAACAGACATTTCACCAAACAAGATATACGTATGGTCAATAGACACATGAAAAGATGCTCACCATCACTAATCATCAGGGAAATGCAAATCAAAACTACACTAAGATATCACCTTACACCTGTTAGAATGGCAAAAATAGACAAAACCAAGAATGACAAATGTTGGAGAGGCTGTGGAGATAAAGGAACCCTCATACACTGTTGGTGGGAATGCAAACTGGTGCAGCCACTATGGAAAACAGTATGGAGATTTCTCAAAAAGTTGAAAATAGAAATACCTTATGACCCAGCCATTCCACTACTGGGTATCAACCCAAGAACCTGAAATCAGCAATTCCAAAAGTCACATGCACCCCTATGTTCATCACAGCATTATTCACGATAGCCAAGATTTGGAACCAGCCAAAGTGCCCAGCAACCAATGATTGGATAAAGAAGATATAGTATATAGACAATGGAATACTACTCAGCCATAAAAAAGGACAAAGTAGTCCCATTCACCACAACACGGATTGACATTGAGGGTATTGTGTTGAGTGAAATAAGCCAGACAGAGAAAGATGAACTCTGTATGACTCCACTCATAGGTGATAGTTAACATATAGACAAAGAGAACTGATCTGTGGTTTCCAGGGGAAAGAAGGGGTGGGAGGAGAGCACAAAGGGTGAATTGGTGTACCTTCAGCATGACTAACAATAATGTACAACTGTAATTTCACAAGGTTGTTAACTATCATAATCTTAATAAAAAAATTAGAAATACCATAGGAACCAGCCATCCTACTACTGGATATCTATCCAAAGAAATTGAAATGGCAATTCTAAGAGACTTACACATCCCTATGTTCATTGGAGCATTATTCACAATAGCCAAGACGTGGAAGCAACCTAAGTTCCCATCGAGTGGTGACTGGATAAAGAAGATATGGTGTATATATATACAAGGGGATACTACGCAGCCATAAAAAATGACAAAGTCATCCCATTCACAACTAGATGGATGGATCTTAAGGGTATTATGTTAATCGAAATAAGCCAGATAGACAAATTCAAACACTGTATGATTCCACTCATATGTGGAAGATAAACAAACACATGGACAAAGAGAACAGATTAGTGGTTACCAGTGGGGAGGGGAGTTGAGAGTGGGTACAAAGGGTGAAAGGGTGTACCTATACAATGACTGACAAATAATGTGCAACTTAAATTTCACAATATTGTAAACTATCATAACATCAATAAAATAAAATAAAAGCAAACTGTGTTTTAGGTTAGGATCATAGGAATGAGTGTACTATATATTTTCATGTAAATGGACATTAAGAAATTCAGTATAAAAAATCTAGGATGAAAAGGATATCATTATGGAATTGCATATGAGAAATAACCCTTACCACTTCAAAACTGGTCCAGGTGTCTTGACTGGGAAGTCTATTAAATGGTTAGGGAAAATAAAGTAATCAATTCTATGCATTTTATTCTAGAAAACTGAAGTGCTGGTGTATATCCCAACTTTCTTTATGAGGAGAGATATTCCCTGATATCAAAAGCAGACAAAGGTATTATAAGAAAAGAAAACAACAGAGCAATATCTGTCATAACCATTTATGCAACAACTCTAATAGAATTTTATTAAATTGAATCTAGTATTATGTAAAAACAATAATGTGCCATTTTAGGCTTACCCCAGAAATTTACAGTTGGTTTAATATTGAAAAATGAAATAATCATATTAAGAAACTGAAAAGGAAAATTTTTTAGTACCTCAATAAATGCACCAGAGCATTTTAAAGTTTCAACATCCATTAGGAATAAAAATTTTGACCAGACTGCTATTAAATGGGACTTTCTAAACCTGATAAAGTTCACCAACAGAAAACCTACAACTAACATCATATACTATATTAAAAAATGAAATACATTTCCACTGAGATTAGAAACAAGACAAGTAGGATCTTCTAATTCTATTCAATATTGTACTGGAGATTTTATCCAACACAACATGGCAAGAAGAAAAATTTAATAGAAAGTGTTTAGTTTGGAAAAGAGGAAATAAAATTGTGTTTATAAGTAGATGACAAGATTGTACAGGTAGAAATCTAACTGAATCTACAGAAAATTTATTAAATTAAAAAATGAACTTATCGTCATTTCAAAAGAAAGATTAGTATATGCTGCCCATACAAAATTAGAAATAGAAATTTAAAATACCTGTTACAAATACTTTAAGATGATAAAATACTTCAAAATAAACCTGAAAAGATATATATGAAAAGCCTGAACACTAATAATTAAGAAACATTTTAAAAGATGTTAAATAAACCTAATTAAATGAGTATATACCATGTTCATTTACTGGAATATTCAATATTGTTAAAATATCAAACTTTCTCAAATGTATCTATAAATTCAGTGCAACACTGATAAAAACCCGAGCAGGTATTATTTTTTGGTAGGTTTTGGGAAGATGAAAGTAAAATATGTGAAGAAACACAAAATACCTAGAATAGCTGAATTAACTTTAAAAAGGAGGAACAAAGTTCTAATACAAATGCTAAGACAAACAATAACCGCTTTCCAGTTTTATTCCAAAGCTACAGTTCTTAAAATTCTACTTCAGTGAAACGATATTGATAGAACAGGAATGGACCCATGCATATATGAACAGTGAACTTCCCACAAGGCAAAAGCAAAAAGATCATTTGATGGGGAAAAGATAGACTTTGTAAAAGTAGTGATGGACTAATTAGATGCACATACACAAATATTGAACATTGATCCATAACTCACACAAAGATTCACAGAAAATGGTTCACAGGTGTAAATGTGATACCTGAAAATCTAAAAATTTCAGAAGAAAAATAATTGGAAATATTAAAATGACCTTCGGTTATGTAAAGATTTCTTAGATACAACACCAGAAAGAAAACTGATAAAATAAAAATTTGATACATTGGACATCAAAATTAAATCTTTTGCTCTTCAAAAGATGGTTTTAGGAGGAATTAAAACCAAGGTATATTCTGGGACACAATATTTTCAAGTAATGCATCTCCTAAAGGTCTTGTTCCACACTATATACAGAGGTCTCACAACTCAATAATAAAAATAATAATAAATAGCCGAAATGTTTGAAAAATCACTTTACCAAATAACATATAAAGAGGGCAAATATGCACATAAAAAGTTGCTTGGCATCATTATTCACTAATGAAATTCTATTTAAAACTTCAATAAGATAAAACTATATAACATATGTATGATGACATATGTGTGTGTGTGTGTGTGTGTGTAGAGAGGAATAGAGACTTTCATTCACAGTTGGTGGAAAAGTAAAATGGTATAAATATGTGAAAACAATTTGTTATAAGAATCATTGTCTTAAAAATTAAACTTGCATTTAATGTAATTTAGTCATTTCACTCCCATTTAATGAAGACGGAATAGATCTGATTCGGAGTGGGGGTTGCACAGAATGGAATAACTGAAATGATACCATATGCGTTAAAGAAAACAAACAAAAGCAAAAGCCAAGTGGTAAACAGGTGATGGAAACTCAGATAAAATGACAAGTAATGGTAACTAATATCTGTCCCTGAGGGAAAAGTAAAACAACACGAACAACAAATCAAGGAAGCAACCTCATATTTGCATAATGCCTTGTTTTAATTTCCTAAATGTTTTTAAATCATGTAATTAGGCAGTGTTTAAACATTTCTACTGCATCAATCATCCGAGGAGACCTCTGTGGAAAAGCAGACTCTTGATGGGCATGCTCTACAGGTACAATATTTTAATTAAGATTCCTGTATGGTACAAAAGGAAAGTTAATCAAAATTAAAAAATTGGAAGAAAGGCAGGAAGGAAAGAAGGAAGAGAGGGAGGGAGGAAGGAAGAGAAGGAGGGAGGAATTAAGTCAGGAAGGAAGAAAGGAAAGAAAGAAGGAGAAGTCAGTGAATACCAATTGTCCTTGACAAAGGGAAACCTCAGGGCATTTTCTTGTGCTCCCAAATACTTGAGGGATAATCACCAAATTGCTTGGCATGCCCTCAGGGAGAGTTTGAAAAGTGAAAAAGATTCATAAATTGTTCTCACTTTTCCATGAAAGAAACACATGAGGGAGTCGAGACAGAAGCTTCATCACAGGTAAAAAGAATATTTAGTGTGGTGTCTTCTGTTCCTAATATGGACAAATTTCAGGGACACATCCAAAGTTCCACATTAATCCAATGGTGAAGCCCTAGCAAAATGTGACCATTTCTGATTCAGTTCTCTTTGCCTTCTTCTACTCCATAACGCCTGAGCAGGACTAGGACCCCTCTCCTTTAGTCTTCATATTAATGTTTCAAGTATTTTCACATGGGTTGACAGACTAAATGCACAAAAGCACCTTTGAAACATCATCATGCCATTGCTTATAAAATATTCATTTTAAATAAATAATTATATCTTAATGCAGCCCAAAACTGAGATCAAATGAAGCATAACTAGACATGAATTCTTAAAAATTGGAAAAATTAAGAAGCTGCAGGTATTCAGTCTCTCCTTTTGATGTCCTTCCAAATTCTTAGTTATTTCATGTGTCTAGGCTCTTTATTGTGACCTTCATGATATAATTGATTGTTTTATGATTATTTAAATAAATAAATTTAAATAAATTTAGATTCCAGATTTCTTGATGAGACATAAGAGGATTTTCACCACACATTGAAGTATGAAAAGTATTATTTGGATATTAACAGACTTTAAGTACCCAGTTTTATAGAAATGGTACAATGTTCTTCAATTTCAAGTGGTATCTGACAGAAAGCAGTTATAATTATCTCAAAGAGAGTAACTTAAAAGAATGTCAATTGGTATTCAACAAAGATATTAAATTGTGAAAAAGCACTGTGGCTCCTTCCACAGAATGCTAAAGCTTGTGAGAAAAAAAGTTTTGTTTTTCTTTACCTTACAGATAAACCTGCAAGGAAACACAAAATCTAACAATGCTAAATAAATTCATTGTAATGGGTATCACAGAATGCCCTGAGCTTCAGGCTCCATTACTGGGGCTCTTCCTCATCATCTACATGATCTCAGCTGTGGGCAACTTGGGCATGGTCATCCTCACCAAGATGGACTCAAGGCTACAAACATCCATGTACTTCTTTCTCAGACAGCTGGCTTTTACTGATCTTGGATATTCAACAACCGTGGGACCCAAAATGTTGGTAAATCTTTTTGTGCATCAAAATACAATCTTCTGTTATTTTTGTGTTATACAATAGCTTTCTTTTTTATGTTTATTATTAGTTAACACTTTATTCTGTTGGCAATGTCCTATGACTGTTATGTGGCCATCTGTAACCCTCTTCTGTATCCAGTTATCACGTCATAATGTGTTTGTCAGGTGCTTGTGACAATCCCCTCTCTCTATAGCACATGCTTCTGTTCTACTCACTGTAAAGATTTTTAATTTATCTTTCTGTGGTTATAATGCTGTCAGTCATTTCTATTGTGATTGTTTCCTTTGTCATCCTTGCTCTGCTCAAATACACAGGAAATTGAATTGATTATTCTGATTTTGGCCAGTGGTGATTTGATTTCATCCCTTCTGATGTTTCTTGTGTGTTACCTGTTCATCCACATAGCCATTCTCACGATGAACTCTGCTGAGTGTAGGTACAAGGCTTTTTCTACCTGTGCATCCCACTTGACTGTGGTCATAGTATTTTATGGGACTTTGATATTTATGTATGTGCAGCCCAAATACAGTCATTCATTTGCCACTGATTTGTTTGCAACAAATGCCTTTGCATTTGTTGATTATTAATCTTGGTTACTACACTGTCATTGACTCAAAAATGATAGTAAATTTTGTAGTGCACAAAAATGCAATTTCCTACACCCAGCTAGTATGCCTTGAGATCTTCATTATCACTGAACTGATTATTCTATCATCAATGGCCTATGATCACTATAAACCCATCTGCAAACCTCTTCTCTACTTGGTCATCGTGACAGAGAAAGTGCTTTGGGGGCTGGAACTTACTCCTTATCTATACAGCCTATTTGTGTCACTATGCCCACAATTAAGTTATTTAACTTGTTCTTCTGTGGCTCTAGCATCATCAGTTATTTTTAATGTGACTGCTTCCCTCTGGTATCGTTGTCTGTTCCAACACACATGAACTGGAATTGAGCATTTTGATCTTTTTCAGCTGTAATTTGCTCTTTTCCCTCTTGATTGTTCTAGAATCTTGTATGTTTATCCTTGTGGCCATTCTCAGAATGAACTTAACCGAGAATAGCTACAAAGACTTCTCCACCTGCAGCTTCCATCTGACAGTGGTGATTTTGTTCTATGGAACCTTATTGTTAATTTACCTGCAACCCAAACCCAGCGGTACTTTGATATTGATAAAATGGCCTCTGGGTTTTACACCTTGGTGATCCCTATGCTGAATCCATTAATTTACAGGCTAAGGAACAAAGTAGAAGATACTCTGAAGAAAACTGTAAATTCCTGTTTAATTTAATCTAAATGTTCAGTTGCCAAGGTGAGTTTAAAAATTTTTGTTTGATCCTTGTCAGAAGAATTATAGCATCAAAAAGTAGAAATATTTTACCAGATTAAATTTTCATCGCTTTCTGGACAAAACACTTCTTTCTATATCTCCCTGTACTCTTCTCCACTTCAACGGAATAAATAAGTATTGTAGCCAGATAATGTGAGTCTCAATGATTTTCAAGTTCGTATTGGAACCTATTTTATTTAGAAATAAGGCAAATCATACTACACTTTTGGTGGGACTTAGAATTGCTAGGATAAAAAAGTCTTAAATACTCAAAATAGAGCAAAAGTAACCAGAAAATTTGAAATATATATTTTATAGCAGTCTCTGTGTATTAAAGATAAGTAAGACTGAACCATGAAGACTATGTAGGCTAGATAGGAGACAAAATAAGTTAATGTGAGATTATAACACAATATGAAAAAACTGACTCAATAATCTAGGCTAATTATAAAATAAACCAAACCACCTCAAAATGAGATTTTCAATCAAATTGAGTTAATATTTTATATTTAAAAGATAGAGGGGAAATTTGGGAAAATTTTTGATTAAGAGCCATGACAAAAATATTGGCTAATTGTGGGTCCCCCTTGACAGATGCTCACACTACACCTAATTTCGGTTTATTATAGCCTCTTGATAAACAAGCTGACTTTGAATTGGCAAAGTCAAAATAAATGAGTATCTGGTCATCTACTGGAATGACAATAATGTTTTGCAAAATCTATAGCAATGACAAATGTTAAAGATAAATGATACACTCAATAGTTAATTGCATTTTTTTCATGCCTATTTTACTCCTTCACAAGCTTTTATACACAGTGACAATATGTTGCATGGATTCTGTGCTAGGACAATGCTTCATGCACATTGTGTACTCTTTCAGCAAATGAACAGATGCCTTAGATCTTAGTATTCTCCTTATTCGAATAGACATTTTTTAGATTTCTTAAAGTATATACACTACCCCAGTCATGCTTGTTTCAATCTATCCTAGCATTCAAAGTGAAATTTGTGAGGAATAAGTTAGAATATGTACCAAAGTCTCTCCATCCCAGACCTAAGAATTTTGTTTATTTTCCCTTTTTTAATCTACTGAAGTTTACTTTATTCAAGAGAGTTGACCTTAAGTGTTGTCATTATGAAAAGAAAAAAAAAATTCTCTATGATCTGATAGATATGTTAATTAGCTTGATTTTGGTAGCCATTTCACAATATGTATATATATATATCAAAGCATGATGTTGTACACCTTAAATATATACAACTGTTATTTATCACTTGTAACCTCAACAAAGCTGGAAAAAATTTAAATCAAAAAGTATAGCATAAATTGAGCACAATAAAAGAAATCCAAAATTACTTTCTCTAATCATATCAATTTGTTTACCACATTAATATATTTTTCCCAGATTCCATCATTTCTATTACTATTCACAAACCGAAAGCAAAGTTAAGTAATACTAACAGCACTTTCAGGCATGTTCCATATAGAAAGGGCTTTTAAAAAATCATAGTGCATCATCTTCCTAGCAGCTTTCTTTTCTTATGTAAGAATTCACCATCTTTCTTAGCCAATAAACATTAAATATTACTCTTAATATCATAGTAAATTTCATTTTAATATACAGTTGAGTATAGTTCAATCACTTTATTTGGCCATTCTTTGGTTGATGAATATTTGACTGTTTGCAGCTTTTTAATTCTTTTGCCAAGATACTAAATGTTGCAATAAATAGCCTTGTGCTTGTAACAGATATACTATTGCTTTTTATTTCTAAAATAAATGTATAAGATTTCTTCCACATGCTAATGAGTGCTATTGGATCAATGTTTTACAAATATCCATAATAATTTGACATAAGAAAGAAAACATTGAGAAAAAGTTCTATGCAATGTGATTTTTTGCCAAGTAGTATTTTCCTCTTTTTTTATTTTCAGAGAAAGGATACTAACATTTGCTGACATACTATTTTTATACTGTGATGATAAAATTGCAAAATGGTGATAATAGGTGGGTAGCATCACCTATTTCATATCATAGATACAACAGGAAGGATTCTAAAACATTATCTTCTTTTCTTTTTTTTTTTTTTTTTTTTAAAGATTTTATTTTTTCCTTTTTCTCCCCAAAGCCCCCCGGTACATAGTTGTATATTCTTCGTTGTGGGTCCTTCTAGCTGTGGCATGTGGGACGCTGCCTCAGCGTGGCCTGATGAGCAGTGTCATGTCCGCGCCCAGGATTCGAACCAACGAAACACTGGGCCGCCTGCAGCGGAGCGCGCGAACTTAACCACTCGGCCACGGGGCCAGCCCCACATTATCTTCTTTTCTAAGAAAGCTTATAGTATTTCTGACTTCACTGGATGGGGGCATTGTCCCTTATTGCTACAAAGTACATTTTCTCATTATCGTTATATTGACCAATAGTTTAGAAATAATGCTGCCAACCTATGTAAAAATCTTTTAGTACTTGTAAACTCTCAAATTCTTCCCAGAGTTCGAAATTTAGTTTTCTTTTGATTGCTTATTTTCATTCCATATTTAATTAATGACTTGATATAACACAATAATTCAGCTAGGAAATTGGAATATATTTGTATTAATTATTAAATAGCAATACTTGCAAAGCCCTAATGACTCAACTGCAAAAATTCAACATCTGATTTGATTTTTGTAAATAACAAAAATCCTCAATGTGGATTTTCTGCATTGACTCCATAATGATTTCTTCAATTCCCTTCTCATGACTTATTTATGAAGGTAGCAAGATATACTCTTTCTTGAAGGGATTTTCTCAAAGACTTCAAATTTTCCACATGGAACAGGAAGCCTTCAGGCTTTAAAATAATGGAGAGAGATGGCTCAAAAAGTAATTATCTCTTTATTTATTTATTTTATTTTATGTATTTTTTTAATTTTTATTTTTTTCGGATGTATATCATATTTCCAATTCTGTATACATTACATCATGTTCACTACCGGAACACTAATTACAGTGCATCCCCTCACATGTGACCCTAATCACCCCTTTTGCCCTCCCGCTCCCCCCTTCCCCAGTGGTAACCACCAGTCCAATCTCCAATGCTATGTGTTTTTCTTTTTTTTTTTGTCGTTTTTATCTTCTACTTATGAGTGAGATCATATGGTATTTGACTTTCTCCCTCTGACTTATTTCACTCAGCATAATACCCTCAAGGTCCATCCATGTTGTCACAAATGGCTGGATTTTGTCATTTCTTATGGCTGAGTAGTAGTCCATCGTGTATAAATACCACATCTTCTTTATCCGTTCGTCCCTTGATGGGCACCTAGGTTGCTTCCAAGTCTTGGATATTGTGTATAATGCCGCAATGAACATAGGGGTGCAAGTATCTTTATGCCTTTGTGTTTTCAAGTTCTTTGGGTAAATATCCAGCATGAAAGCAGCCAATGAACAAAAATAATAAGCATTTGGATGCTCTTCTCTCTTTTTCTCCTGAAAGCAGGAAATAAATCTTTCTCTACATTTTTTTTATTAATCATCAAAGTGGAAAAATCAGGGCTGAGAAGCCTATATTAACAAACATTGTTACTTCTTTACTAATTTACTACCCCAAATATAAACTCTGCTTAAGTTCCTTTCTAATTAAGTACTCAAATCTAAGTTTCTTTGTTGGGTCAAATCCTCACAAATTTATAGTTACTTTGTATAAAAAAATATATAAGCTGCCTGCTTTGCTTACTCTCCAAGCATCATTTTTTAGGATCTCCTGAGCACACATATTAATTTTTTTCTGTTGATCTTGTCTTGTGTCAATTTTATTATTAGTCCAGCCATAAGAACACAAGAGATATAGAGGGAGAAATTTCCCCTTCCTAACATAAACAAGGTCCCCCATGTCTGGCTTTACATCTGCTTCTATACAGTAAAGGAAAGATCCAGGATAGCTAAACCATCTTGAAAAAGAACAAAATTAGAGAATTTATAACACAGATTTCAAAACTAACTATAAATCTATAGTAATCAACATAGAGCAATATTCTATAAAGATAGTAAATAGATCAATGGAAAAGAATGAGTCCAAAACATGTGCACATATGTATGTTCAACTGATTATCAGCTAAGAAGCCCAAGTAATTCAATAGGATCCAGGATATACATAAATATTTTCTATAAATCAATAGTGAAAAGACAAACAACTTAATAAAAATGGGGAGAAAGATCTGAGCAGACAATTCACAGAAGAAAATATGAGTGGTTGATAAACACATACAAAACAGCCCAACATGCTTAGTCACCAGGAAAATTAAATTACAATAACCATGAGATATTAATTCCCACCAACTAGTCTGGGTAAAATAAAAAATACTAGATTACCAAATGCAAAGTATCATATCAGCTACTATGTTCAGCTCCCAAAATCACCATACATTGCCGATTGAAGTGCACAATAGTACTTCACTTCAGACAACAGTTTGGCAGGGGCCGGCTGATGGCACAGCGGTTACGTTCACATGCTCCACTTTGGTGGCTGGGGCTTGCTGGTTTGGATCCCAGGCACGGACCTAGGCACTGCTTATCAAGCCATGCTGTGGCTGGCATCCCACATATAAAGTAGAGGAAGATAGGCATGGATGTTAGCTCAGTGCTAATCTTCCTCAAAAAAAAAAAAGAAAGAAAGAAAGAAAACATTTTGGCAGTTTTAAGTAATGTTAAACACATTGCTACCATACTTCCCAGGAATTCCCCTCATGGATGCTAATTCAAGATGAATGAAAACATGTCCAGAAAAATATGTGTATATTACTGTTACCAATGGCTTTATTTATAATAGTACAAAATGGAAATATTTCAACTATCCATCAACAGATAAAAAGATGAATTGGTGATATATAAATAAAATACTGCCAGCAATAAAATGGAATCAACCGCCCATACGTGGAATAGAATGGGTGAATTTCAATAGCATTCAGTTGAGCAAAAGAAACCAGACAGAAACATACTATGTTATTTCATTTATATGAAATTCTAAAACAAGGAAAATAAATCTACAGTGATGGAAATCATAGTAATTGTAGTCTAGGGATATAGTGTGGGGCCGTTTACAACAAAAAGACATTGAATAACATTTTGAGGTCTTGCAAATGATGTCTTATTGGAAGCAGTAGTAACAAAGGTGACATCATTTTTCAAATACCATCCATGCACACTTGGCATTTTATTTCACCCAGAATATAACAATAATTTGTTCTTTTAAAAGAAACCAATGCAATATGATCTTTTTAGTACTATTTTTAATTTTTTTCTCAGAAGCTTTTGAATTTCTATATAATCCATATGGACAAATTTTTATAAGATCTATAAAATTACATAAAATATGTCTATATTTTACTTGATAAATTTCCAAACAATATATTTAGTTTCTAGTATTTCAACATAGTAATACTCTTATGAAGACTTTTGTATATGTTTATAATTCGTATTACTTCTGCAGAACAGATTTCCAGGAGCAAGTTTTCCATACAATAAGATATGCATGTTTTGAACTGTTTTTGGACCTAGGAAAAGAAGTTTAGAATAATCATGTTCCTCAGTTCATGATACTTTATTATTTTCGGGCCAGGCCAAGCCCATCTCTTTCCTTAAGATATTTTTTACTCCAATTTGTTGTGGGCTGAATTGTGTCCCACCAAAATTCATGTGTTGAAGGTCTAATCAATAGTATTTCAGGGGCTGGCCTGGTGGCGAAGCTGTCAAGTTCACGTGCTCTGCTTTTTGGCAGCCCAGGGTTCGCCGGTTTGGATCCCAGGTGTGGACATGGCACCGCTTGGCACATCATGCTGTGGTAGGCATCCCACATACAAAGTAGAGGAAGATGGGCATGGATGTTAGCTCAGGGCCAGTCTTCCTCATCAAAAAGAGGAGGACTGGCAGTAGTTAGCTCAGGGCTAATCTTCTTCTTCTTCAAAAAAATAGTATTTTAGAATGTGACTGTATTTGGAGACAGGGCCTTTAAAAAGGTAGTTCATTAAATTGAGATGGGCCCTAATCCAATATGATTGATGTGTGTTTTACAAAGAGGAGATGAAGACACAGAGAGAGACACTACACATGTACATAGACCCAGCAATGACCATATGAAGACATAGCAAGAAGGTGGCCATCTGCAAGCCAAGGAGAGGCCTCAGAAGATATCAAACCTTCCAACCCTTGGCCTTCTAGGCTCTAGAGTCGAGAGAATGTATTTCTGTTGTTTAACCCACCCAGTCTGGGGTATTTTGTTATGGCAACACTGGCAAACTAATACATCCTTCATCTTTATTTAGAAATAAATTTCCCTCTACCACCATCAGGCAACCATCTCAATATATTTAATGTGAATCTGTTTACGTTCTTGTGTTGCTACAAAAAATACATTACTCTTCCATATGCATGCATTTATACTTTATATAAATCTTTTTGCCATATATCTCAAATTACAAATTACAGCTTTAAATTTAAGGCATACAGAAGAATATCTAGTGACAAAAATATATATATTGCTGCAAGGAAGACTTATGTCCCAAAGAAGAGAATTGTCCCAGTGAAATTTGCTTTCTATATAATTATATTAGTCATAGGTTTACTTTAGCAACACATACACTAAAATTGGAATACTATGTAATTCTATTAGTCATTAGATGTATAAATTATATATACATAAAATATTCAGCATTTAAAAGTATATTTGCGTGACAGAGAATTTATAGACATGTTCAAATATAACAGAAGGGCTTCATTTCTAAATATTCTCTTTAGCTCTTCTCCAGTAGTTATGTTCTACCTTTTTCACCTGAAATCTAATCATAATGAAAAGAATAAAGTAATATTTTTATTGCTTAAAAATTGTTTTTTGGAGAACACATCCTTTTAACATCCACTTTACCACATTACTTGAAATAATGACTATGCCAATTGTATTCTTTGAAGTAAAAGTGAAAAAAAAAGATAATGGTATGATAAAAATACTATTTGCAGATAGAATTTCCTCTATTTTCACTGCTAGATCATTGGTTTCTAGCTCTTCAATACTGCATTTTTTGCAATAATGAATCTCAATACAAATGAATTACTTTGACAGACATACTTAAATCACTGTGCCCCTTAGCTGTCATGGAGTTGAACTCACTTCAATAATGTAGGCCCAAATTGCAAAAAAGTCTCATGGGGGTGTGTGGCTGACCTTCTAGAGGAAGACCTTGTTAAGGAACCAACCCCAGGTGGCATCTTCCCCGAGGATGTAAAAGGCAATTTTTAGATGCTTGAATTGCCTGTGCTTTAGAGTTTGGGCCCCAAAGGTTTATAGAGCCCCATCAACTCTCATTGCTACAGCAACAGAGACATTCTCCCTAAGATCTTGAAACAGAGTCTCCATTACTTCTGAATATAAAATATTTATCTTATTTTTGTATTATGGCCTTTAAACGATCCAAAATTATACCTTAAAATGAGCCACTTCTCTTTCATTTTGGAAGGCACTGGGTATTATATGTAACCAAATAATACAATAATGAAAGTTTGTTTCCAAGATTTATATCTGTTTTGGGGAACACAGGGTGTCAAATATGATCTGGGATTTGGGACTCCAAGGATTTAATGTTTCTATTGTTGTCATAATCAGTCCTTAAGTATGAAAAAATATCTTCATACTATAATACATTTGCTTTCTTCTCACAAGTTAAGTCAATGTGATAACTCAGTAGTGATTTTAAGATAAATGGCAATACCCCAATGATCCTCTCTCAGCAGAAATGATGAGAAATTTGTAACCTCCTTAAAGAGCTCCTGGGAGGTCTTCTGTTTATCCTTGACACTAAGCATTATTAATCTTGTTTATGACAAGGGAGCAAATTGGCGTAGCATTGCAACTTAAGCTCTGAGTTGCATGTGGGTAGTTACACTGATTGTACAATTGCAAACAAGCCTATGAACTTAATATTCAACAAATCTGCCAGGTGAAATTTGTGGATGATTCACTATATAAAGTTTCTAAAACCCTGTATAAAAAGCTATGATATTAGTTTTTCATGACTCTCTGTAGAATGTCCCTTATGATTCATGCTTTATGTAACTATTTACATTGATATTTTATTTTAGGCTAAACATTATTAGGCAATCAAATTTAATTCTGAAAAAAATATATAACAGTTATAAAGAGTGAATGGCCTTACCTAGGAATGCTAAACGTGCTCTTGTGTTAAGTACCATAGTGATTAATTCAACATCTAATATCAGGCCTTAATTAATGGCATTTTATAGCAAGATACAAGCAGAGATGGGACATTTGACCAATTGGCGTAGATCCATTTGTAAATTTAATTAATGAAAGAAAAATGAATATTGTATATTCATAGAATAATTATTTAATATTTTAAACATATAATTTCTGCCTATATAATTTCTATCCTGCTCATAACTCATAGAATGTTATCAAGTTGTCATTTTTAAGCATTCAACACATTATGTTTCATTGAAATTTTTATTGTCTATGCATATCATGTAAAAAGAAATATAATAATCTGCTTTTCATGTCATTATACAGAAGCACAATGTTATGATAGTAGGAAGTTTTTTTAATAGAAAACTATGGATCTATTTACCCAATGAATATAAATCATTTTAACAAATTTCTAGCAGAAATTTTCTTATATAACTATCTATTATATGGGGAAGGGAGATAAAAATAATTTCATGTTTTCACTTAATAGAAATATAGAATAAAAAGATTTGGTACTAGTCCTAAAAGTAAGAAGATTACTACATTTTATGCTAGAAAATCAGTGAAGGAAATGTCTTGGAAGATGGGAGAAGTTGCTACAAGATAGTTATCTGAAGGGTATTTATGTTTGTGTTTATGAAGAGGAGAGAAGTCTAGAGAAGAGTATCTTAAAATGTGCTTACCTACTATTAGCATATTTCAAATTTAGTGAATCTTGCCCAGGATTACCTTGAGGGATAGCCTAGAACAGAGTAGAGCAGAAGACAGGATAGAAAGAAATTAGTTCATCTTAAGTACTGAGAGGACCTAAGATATGTGCACAAATCTCGAGACTAGAAAATGATTGCCATGTTTTAAATACTGCTAGAATGCTAATACGGCTAGAGTATAGTGATCTGGATGAAGATTTGTAGATGATTTTGCGGTGGAAAACAGGATCCTTTGAAATTACAAAACAAAGAACTACCATTCTGGAGTCTTGTTCCTCTACCAACCAGCTGAGTGAGCTTGGGCAAGTCATTAAAACTCTTTGTCAGTACCCCATGGCCTTGGGTGTCATCATTTTGTTGAAATGATTGTACTGGACACAAACACACTAGTTAGCAATGTTGATTTCTCCACCATAAAGAGGAGCAAAAAATCAATAAAACTCTCTCTTAATCCTTTCTCTCACTGGAATGTCTTCGACCATTGAGCAGAAATCTCTAAGAACAGACACAGTAGCAAAAGAAAATCTTGATATATAAACTGTTGTTTACTAATTCCCTTACTAATTAAGTTATCCAAAAGGTTTCTTCTAAACAACCTGGAACTTAGGGAGAAGAAATGTGAGGCATCCCAAAGAAAAGTTTTGTTTTATCAGTTGCATTAACATTGTGACAAAGGCTTTAGTTGATACTTTGCATTGTCTCGCTTCCTTTAATTTATTACACAATTATTGATGAATGGCCCTAGTTTAGGAAAGGACAGCTAGAGCAGATGCTTTAGTAGCAAGGAGCCACATAGGGTTTTTGAATCTTTTTATTTCTTAAAATTAGGTATGGGAACTCAGAGGTTCACTAAACAATAGGAAAGAATGAAATTATGTAGTGTTTTTAGTATAAAACCACTTGTTAATGAATGCTAAAACATTGATAGCTTTATTCATGACAGTGCAAAATGGAAATATTTCATCTCTTCATCAACAAATAAGAAAAGATGAATGATGGCATATAAATAAAATGAAATACTGCCAGCAATGAAACGGAGAGAACTGCCCATACATGAAACAGGATGGCTGAATTTCAATAGCATTAAGTAGAGTGAAATAACTAGACAGAAACATACTTTATCGTTCCATTTATATGAAGTTCTAAGGTAGGTAAAATGAATCTATGGTGATAGAAATCATAGTTATTTGGCCTGGGGTACAGTGTGGGGTGATTTACTGCAAAGAGACATCAAAAGACATTTTAAGTGATGGAAATACTCTCTACTTGTGAGCTGTATTAACACAAGAATCTTCATTTTTTAAATGTTATCCATGCTCACTTGGCATTTTATTATACCCAAAACGTACCTTAATAATTTGCTCTTTTAACAAAATCAATGCAATTTGACTTTTTTTTAAAGATTTTATTTTTACTTTTTCTCCACAAATCCCCCCAGTACACAACTGTATATTTTTAGTTGTGAATCCCTCTAGCTCTGGTACGTGGGATGCTGCCTCATCATGGCTTGATGAGCAGTGCCATGTCTGTCCCCAGGATCCGAGCCTGCGAAACCCTGGACACTGAAGTGGAGCACACGAACTTAACCACTTGGACATGTGGCCGGCCCCCAATTTGACCTTTTTAGTGGTGTTTTTAATTTGTTTCTCATCAGTATTCCATGAACTTATATAGCATTCATATAGACAAACTTTCAAAGGATATATAAAATTATGCTATATATGTATGTCTATAATTTACTTAATATATTTCCAAATTATATATTTAGTTTTCAGTATTTCACCATATTAGTAATACTATTATGAGGATTTTTGTATATTTTAATAACTTGTATTACTTCTGAAGAACAGTTTTCCAGGAGCAAGTATTCTGCCTGATGAAGATATGCATGTTCAACTGTTTTTGGACCTAAGACAAGAGATTTTGATTAATTACGTTCCTCAGTTCATGATACATTGTCCTTATTAGGCCAGGGAAATCTCCTCTCTTTTCTAAACTTATTTTTTTATTGCAATTTATTATGGGCTGAATTGTGTCCCACGAAATTTCATGTGTTGAAGTTCTAAACCTCAGTATTTCAGAATGTGACTGTACTTGGAGATAGAGCCTTTAAAGAGATAATTAAGTCAAAATGAAGACATTAAAGTGGGTCCTAATCTAATATGCTTGATGTTCTTATAAGAAGAGAAGACTAGGGCACAGAGAGAGACACTGTACGTGTACACAGACCCAGAAACGACCATGTGAAGACTAGCAAGAAGGTGGCCACCTGCAAGCCAAGGAGAGGCCTCAGAAGAAAGCAAACCTGCCAACGCCTTGGTCTTGGCCTTCTAGGCTCCAGAACCGAGAAAACACATTTCTGTTGTTAAAGCCACCCAGTCTGGGGTATTTTGTTATGGCAGCACTGGCAAACTAATACATCCTTCATCTTTATTTCTATATCCAATTCTCTCTAGCATCATCAGGTAACCCTCCTAATGTATTTAATGGGAATCTGTTTAGGTTCTTGTGTTCTTACAAAATATGCATTACTCCCACGTGCATGCATTTGTATTTTTCATAAATGACATTGTACCATACATCTCAACTTGAAGCCTTAAATTTAAGGCCTAAAGGGGAATGTCTTATCACAAAAAACAGGTTTTGCTGAAAAGAGGACGTAAGCCCCAAAGAATAGAATTGCCCCAGGGCAATTTCCTTTCTCCGTAATCCTGTTAGTCATGGGCTTGCTTTACTAGCACATATAGTAAAATTTAAATGATACATAATTCTATTAGTACATGCATAAAATATCTAAATTATTCAGTGTTTAAAAAATTTATTTGTGTGACAGGAAATTTATAGATATGACACAGAGTTCCATTTTTAAATGTTGTGTTTGAGTCTTCTCTACTATTTATCTTCTACTTTTTCTCATCTGAAATACAATCATAAGGTTAAGAGTAAAGTAATAATTCTGTTACCTGAGGATTGTTTTTAGAGGACAAATTCTCCTTTTAACATCCACTTATCCCAATCTTTAAAACAATGACCCTCCTAATTGTCTTCTTTGAAGTAAATGTGGGGAACAAAAACAACAGACATAGCGGCGTAATGAAATTACTATCTAGAGATAGTTTATTCTAATTTCACAGCTAAACATTGATTTCTAGCTCTTCAATATTACATTTTTCAATAATGAATCTATGAATGCAAATGAATTACTTTGGGAGACACACTTTAATCACTGTGCTCCTTAGCTTTCACAGAGTTGAACTCACTTCGATAGTGTAGGCCCAAATTGTAATAAGGACTGATGGGGTGTCTGGTTGAACTTCTAGATAGTGACCTTGTTAAGGAACCAACCCCCGTGGCATCTTCCCCAGGAGTAAAAGGCAATTTGTGGATCCTGCAATCACTTGTGCTTCAGAGTTTGGGTCTCAAATGTTTATAGGTCCCCATCAACTCCCATTGCCACAGCAATGTAGAGATTCTCCCTAAGAACCTGAAGCAGATTCTCCATTACAGGTAGGTAGAAAATATTTATCTTTCTTTTTGTATAGTGGCCTTTAGAAAATCCAAAACTATACTTTAAAATTGCCCACTTCTTTTTCATTTGGAAGGTACTGGGTAGTATATATAACCAAATAATATAATGATGAAGGCTTGCTTCCAAGATTTATAACTGTTTTGGGGAACACAGGCTGTCAAATTTGATCCAAATTTTATATTTCCAAATTAGGACTGGAATTATGTATTATGTACTTAAGTTATATCACTAGTGAAATGATGGAATTTTGCTCACTGAGATTGTTCATATAATAGGTTTATTTCTGCAAGATTAGCTAAAATGAAAACACCATGTTTCATAGAATATCTCATGAAGGAAAACTGGATACATAGCTACCTGAACTCCAAAAAGTGCTCCTTTTTGAGAACATAATTCTAGATCCCAAATTTTCTCAGGAAGACTTTCCATTAACTCTGAAAACAAACAGGCAAATGTATATATAGAAGAAGCATAAGTAATCAATGCAATAACGGAATATGTTTAGATAAACCATCTCTCTTATGGTAAAATAACATGCCAACATTTTAGTTAATAGGACCTCCAACAAAAGGGCTTCTGTTTGAGGAAAGCCACTGCATAAGCAAGAGCAAGGCTTTAAAAAAGGCAGACCCGGAGCTGGCCTGGTGGAAGTTAAGTGGTTAACTTTACATGCTTTGCTTCAGTGGCCCAGAGTTTGCAGGTTTGGATCCCTGGTGTGGACCTAGCATCACTCATCAAGCCATGCTGTGGCAGCATCCCACATACAAAATAGAGGAAGATTGGTAATGGATTGGAGATTGGAGATCAAGGCCAATCTCCCTCATAAAAACAATAAAATTCAGACCGGTAGATTCCTGGTTCGATAGCACATAACTTGTATAACTTTGTCTAGGAGGAAATAAAACCCAGAAGAAAATGTTCATTTCCTCGGTTGCTTTCAGTTCCACTGACCTAAAATAGGATGTTCAAAAATCAATTTATTTTCTTTATATTCTGCCTTATAATTTTACAATGAAAATTCTAAGAACATAGAATCTATTTCTATATACATTTTTAAAGCTATTATTATTACTCATTAGCCATGAAACATCTGTGCTGATTTAAAGACAAATCATCTATCTTCTTACCCTCTCTTTACTCATTAGCATTCATAAGAAGAATGTAAATGACTAGAGTATGAACAGGAATGACATTCCTAAATACTTCAAAATCAAGTTTGTTAGCTTCTTTTGACTATATTCTTTTCCTGTTTCTGACGGCAAGGGGCCACTGCTACGAATGGTAGGCAGGCTTGTTTTAGATAACATGCTACGTCTCACAAATAAGTGGAATAATCTCAGAGGAATTAATATGAATAAGGACATAGAAGGCCAGAGATGAAATTGTATGTTCAATATGACTGGAAAGGTGATATAGACCTGAATACGGAAAGCATTGAAAATGAGGCAAAAGCCTATTTCAATTATCCTAAAAAAATAGCTCTGATTACATGTCTTAATTACTCAAAAAGCTTTAATGGCTGTCATTAGCATACCACGAAATCTGAGAGAATCATGGCATAGACATCAAGAAGGATACAACAGGTAATGACAGTGTTACTGAAAGCTTGACCTGAGAAAATAGAAGAGGATGCTTAGGTAGGTCTGGAAAGTATTAATGGAAATTGGCAAACAATACCACGTGGAACTTTTAAAGAGAAAATTAGAGAATGGATATGTTTGTGATTTAAAATGTTTGCTTTTAAAAATTTCTTATTGCAATTTAAAATAAAGTATATAACCAGCAACACAGTAGATCTCAGCGCAAATAGAGGAGCTAATGCAATTTGGTAGAATTTTTTATGGCTGATAGTGGACATGTTGGAAAAGGGAGACAATGGAGAAACTGAAGGCTGAAGATAAAATTTTAAAAACTGTAAACACAGAGATGGCAAAATGAGAAAGAGGCATGAGAAGCAACACAGAGGCAATATCCTCTAGTGTAGTGTTGGGGATAAAAGGAAAACTATAGTCTTAAAACAGAGGGTTGTCCCTCATTGGAAAAAATGCAAATTGATTGAGAAACATATTAGGAATTTGTGTTACGAATATTTAAAAAGATCTTGAAATAGAAGAAAATAAATATGGTATCATCATCTAGGTTGTGGTTTCTAAAGTTTGCAAGCCTAACCACACCAATGTCCTCCAGATATAAATATTAGCCTAAATGACTGTTTAAATATTTCATAAGTACTGAAAGCTTAACATGTTCAAAATATCACTTTGAGCATTCCATTTTAAACCATGTCCTTTAATATGCCACAAATGTCATGATCATTGACCCGGTTGCAAAAAAATCACTAATGTCTTTCTGTATCTAGCACCATATGTCATTCCTTCATATGTCTCTCATATAATTAATAATATTAATTATGCTGAAGATGTTATCTTGTATCTGTTCCCAACAGTTCAATGTACCTTCTTCTATCTCCAGCATCTTCGCTTTGGCCCAACTCAACATTACCTTTCAGCAGGAATCGTATAACAACTAACTGACTCATTTTTAAAAAAATTTGACTCATGATTTATGCCTCTTTCCAATGCTATAATTCATTATTGTCATAAAAGCAAGAGTAAAACTTTTTAAAACTTGAAACTGATCATGTTTACCTGTCTTAAAACTTATCAACGTCTAACAATTTACTTTGAATAAAATCTAAATATTTATTGTGACCTACATTATCTGATTCTAGAAATTCTCCACTTCCCCATTATTATCCATTCATATTGATCTCCATTAAGTTCCCCCTCAAAAACAAACAAACAAAACTTCCATTATTTCCTACTCCAGAACAGCATTTTCAGGAAATACACTCCTGTCTGGAATCTTGGAATGTTCCTCCCATGATTTTTAAATAGTTGGCTCCATCCCATTCTTTGAGTTGTAGCTCACATGTCACCCTCTCAGAAAGGCCTTCCTTAACGTGCCAGGTGAAATAATTTTCTCAGGTTACCCTGATGCATCTTTTTGTTAAAGTTCTTTATTACACTTACTACAATCTACAATTGACTTGTTTACATGTGTCATTACCAGCCTTTTGTTTCTTCCTTATCATTAACATAGAATGCCCATGAGGTGAGGGATGAGTAACTTATCTGAAGCATGAGTATTTCCTGGCACAAATAGGAAATCAGCAGATACTTGGTAAATGAATAAATAGGAGGATGATTCAAAGAAACTCAGGGAAAGAATGTTTGGTGTCAGAAACAAACTGATCTCAAATACTCAGCAGTGTCAGAAGTTATTTTGGTCTTATTTTTCTGATTCTGTTTACAGTTTCCTCCTTCTTTTTTCTCATTGCAGAATAGTTTTCTGTTTCTATTCTATCCTTCTGTAGACGAGATAATGTCGGTAACCCTGAGCTTTTACGATTCAGACACTCATGATACATACTTTAAAAAAAACACTTTATTGAGGTATGATTGACATATAAAAGCTATACATGTTTAATTTATACTACTTGATGAGTTTTTAGTTAACTATACATCCTTGAAACCAATACCCCAGTCTACGTCATAAGCACATCATTCATCTCTCTAAGTCTCTTCCTGTCCTCTTTCTTATTATTTTGTGTGTTTTTATACTTAAATTTTTGGTACATGGTAGATCTTATGTTAAATGATGATATATTATTGATTCTCTGGAACTGATTACAAATCTTCAGATAAAAGACTAGGACAGGACGTTTTTGGACCAGGTGCCCCCCAAAGGAACTATCAATTGTGATTAGAAAGAGGCTGTAATAGCCTTATATAAGAACAGAAGACCATTCTTCAAACAAAAATCTCTAGAAAAATATTCAATCGTATTATAATATCATACAAATTCTTTAGCAAATATATGCAAAGTAATTATTGTAGAAGTCTTTAAAATAAGGATGTTTATTATCATTATAATAATGAAAAATACAAAAATGTGAAAAAATATCAAGAAACTGTCAACTAAAACCTAAAGCCTGACTTTTTAAATTAATTTTAAAAATAATGCTATAAAACTATATAAATAAAAAATACTGGGTAATAATAAAACCACAGTAGAAATGATATGAGGAATTGCATTGACTTGTAGGGCAAGAAGGAAAAGTGATATAAGAGAGAAGAAAAAGGAAGTTGTATCCAATAAGGCAAGTGTGATGAAATTTCAAAAATAATAATATTTTCACAGATAGTGTTTTAAAGCTGAAAAGAGAATCAATAAACTCAAAAATAGATCTGAGAACATATCTCCATGTATTTTTGTCTGAGTTAAATGGAAAGTAAGAAAAAGCAGTTAATAGATGTGGATTGTAGAATTTGTTAGTTCAATATACATCAAACAGAATTTATAGAAAGATTGAAGAAAGAAAATGGATCAAGATTGTTGGTATATCATCTATTCTTGAGAAAAAGCAAGAAATCTCAGATTAAGAAATCACACAGCAACACAGAATTAGTTGGACCATACAATTTCTGAAACCATTCTCATACTGCATGCACGAGACATAGGAATTGAATCATGGCTTCCATTGTTTGCAAGCTAATAAGATATTCATAATTTAACAAAATTGTGAGGAAGCAAATCCGTAAAATATGCATGATGCTGAATCATCTATTTAATTTACCTTACTTGCTTGTTCTCTTTACCAAATGATTGCACATTTTTTATTTGATCTAGATCCCTGAGTTTAATAACTGAGTTAGATTAATACATGATTGCAGAAAATCTCACTCAAGTAATATTCCTTGCCATCTAAAAGCAGGCCTAGAAAAAATGCCTTAAAATTTGTAACCACTTCTTTTCTTCCACAAATAGATGAATTTATAAACTCTTACATGGCTCCTGGAAATTTCACCCAGGTCACGGAGTTTATTCTCACAGGTGTCTCAGACCGTCCAGACCTCCAGATTCCACTCTTCTTTGTTTACCTGGTCATCTATGGACTGACTGTGGCAGGGAACCTGAGCATCATCACTCTCACCAGTATTGACTTTCAACTTCAGACCCCCATGTATTTCTTCCTCCGACATTTAGCTATCATAAATTTTGGTAATTCTACAGTCATTGCCCCTAAAATGCTAATCAATTTTTTAGTAAAGAAGAAAACCACATTCTACTATGAATGTGCCACCCAACTGGGGTTGTTCTTGGTTTTCATTGTAGCTGAGGTCTTCATGTTAGCTGTGATGGCCTATGACCGCTATGTGGCCATCTGCAATCCCCTGCTCTACATGGTGGTTGTATCTCGTCAGATCTGCCTTCTGCTGGTATCCCTCACGTACCTCTATAGCTTTTCCACAGCTGTTGTGACTTCATCTTCTGTATTCTCTGTGTCTTATTGCTCTTCCAATGTCATCAATCATTATTTCTGTGATACTGTCCCTCTGTTAGCATTGTCCTGCTCAGATACTTACTTTCCAGAAACAGTAGTGTTTATATCTGCAGCTACAAATTTGGTTTTTTCCATGACTGTAGTTCTCATATCCTATTCCAACATCGTCTTGTCCATTCTAAGGATACGTCCCTCAGAAGGAAGAAAAAAAGGCTTTTCCACATGTACTTCACATATGATGGCAGTCACAGTTTTCTATGGGACACTACTATTCATGTATGCGCAGCCTCAAACTAACCATTCAATGGATACTGATAAAATGGCTTCTGTGTTTTATACACTGGTGATCCCCATGCTGAATCCCATCATCTACAGCCTGTGGAATAAGGATGTGAAGGCAGCCTTAAAGAGATTTCTGACAAATCCATGTTCTTTTAAATAAATATGATTTTAGAACTCTATTGTTAAATGAAGAGAGCATTAAGAGAGGCTGCCATTATGTCAGAGAAAGCAAAGATTAGGTGGCTGACTTAGAGGTTTACAAGAATGTCATAATCTTGGGAATAAAAGGGGTGAAAATTTAGGAAGCAGTGATTTAAAAAATAAACTGAAGGCCTTGGTGTTATGAGGTTAATATAGAAAGAAAGTATTATTCACTAATTTCGCCAAGTAGTACACTGGTGGATAGATTGAAAATGATATTTCCAGGTATCTGGAGCGATATATGTCAAAAAAAACATAAGATTTATAGGTGAAAGTATAAATCTTAGTGAATGAAAATGTTAAAATAAATCATTTAAGAGATCAGAGGACCCTAAAATCAAACACAGAAAGTGACAAAACTATCTACTGTATTAAAAATACATGAAACAATTTCCATGAAGGGGTGGGACAAAAGGTGCTGACCTAGTAATAATGGAAATGAATGGAGTATGTAAAACTAAAGGCAAAGTAACTACATGTGGTACTATACTCTAGTTATAAAGTTAGTTCCCATGTGGACATGATTTAACAATTCTGGAACATGTATACTGGAATTAAGCAACTAAGTAAATGGGTGAAAAATAGTGGGGGCAGGTTTCTCATTGTTGGGGTAGGAGGTTACAAAAGACAAAGAAAAGAAACCAGGATGATCCATATGATAATGGATAAGTGTCACATACAGAAGCATGAACTCATGCTCAGCATACTATAGATACTGTGGGTTGTAAACAAAAATAGTTATAGATATGTATAGCCACAGAAGTTAGGATAGGCAGTGTATTTCATTTCTCTGTAAGCTGAGAAGGTCTAGAATCTTGTGAGCATTTCACTAGTAACAAGCACATGTGCTGCCCAGATATTAGAATCCTATAACATTTTTCAGTATAAGGAACCAGGGCTCCTGTGAAATTTGACTACTAGGACTGTGTGAGAAATTTATATGATGAGAAAAGAGCATATTACAGCGTCTGAAATTAAGAAAGTACTTAGAAAGAAAGAGAGGAAGAAAGGAAAAGAAGAGGAAGGAAGGAAGGACAAAAGAGAGAGAAAGAAAGAAAGGAAGGAAAGAAGCAAGGAAGCAAGGAAGCAAAGAAAGAAGGAATAAAAAGAAAGAAAGAGAAACAGTGATAGTGTATGTCAAAATAACACATGAGCCGAATGAACATGTTTCCAATGGCCTAAGCCAGACAATTTGAGTAACAAAGTAGAATTTTATAAGTGAATTATTATCCATGGTTTTCCTCCCCAAACCTCAATACCCCAGTCTAATCATGAGAAAAACATCAGAAAAAGCCCAATTGAGGGATATTTTAGAAAACACTTGATCAGTACTCCTGAAAAATGTCAGGGTCATTAAAAAGCAAGAAAAATCTGAGAAACTGTGACAGCCAAGAGGAGACTAAGGAAACATGAGGACCAAATGTCACGTTCTCTCCTGGATGTGATCCTGGGTTAGAAAAAGGTCCTTGGGTAAAAAATAAGAAAGTCTGAACAAAGGACGTAATTTAGTTTATTAAAAACAACAAGAAAATAAATCTGATATTCATCAAATCATTCTGGTGTCTGAGTCTTACTATGGCATGCCCAGCTTTTCTTCATTATCACTAAATGGACTTTTAATTCAAAACTAAACATCTGAAAAGTGCACCAATATATATAGCCTATTCTAGTATTTTATTTAGTGCAAACACCTGAGTCTCTTTATTTGGGAGAAGAATGACAAATGAACAGATTCAGCCATCAGGAAGCATGAATTTGACCCCTGATAGAACCACATGACATGAATGACATTTTGGAAATTTATTATTTTTTCTCTCTAGGCTTGCATCTTCTCATGGGTATAATTATGATATTGTGGTGGAAATATGGTCTTTTAAAATTATTTATATATATATGTGTTTGTATATATATATATATATAAACGCACATATATATATATATTTACCTTTCACAGAGTTTTTTTGTTCTCAAATTAATCATAAATGTAATCCTAATCAGCATACTCCTCTGGTTGACTGAGGTGGCAGGCATTGCTGAATTGTCTGTCTTACACATTTTTCCTGATATCTTTCTCTCAGGACACTCTGCAATGCTCCCTGAGTCTCTCCCATAGAATCACATTCCTGCTCAAAACACTGCCAGGCATTAAGAAATCCTAAAATAAAAAAGAGAATTCTGACTGCTGGGAAACTTTGAAAGCTCATGATTTGCACTGCTTGGAGAAAAGGTTGTTCTCTTTCAAATTTCTAGGTTTACTTTATCTTCAGTAATACTTCTATTGGAAAATTGGATTCAGAAAGTTACTTGTTTCTGATCTAAAATTTGATTTCATATATATTGAAGTCGATTTCACTGACAGATTTGGGATACCAAGGATTTCATTTTTCTATTGTTACCATAATCAGTTAAGTATGAAAAAAATCTCTAAATACTATAATGCACTTACTTTATTCTCAGAAATTAATTCAACGTGATAACTCAGTAGGGATTTTAAGATAAATTGCAATGCCCCGATGGCAATCTTTCAGCATAAATGATGAGAAATGTGTAACTGACTTAAAGATCTTCTGGGAGGTCTTCTGTTTATTCATGATGCTGTGCACTACTAATCTTGTTTCTTACAAGGGAGCAAAGTGGTGTAGAATTGTAACACAAACTGTGAGTTGCATATGGACACATGGTTTATGTAACTTTTTACATTAATGTTATATTTTAGGCCTTAAACTATTAAGCAATCACATTTAATTTTTGGAAAAAAATATATATACTACTTAATTATAGAGATGAATGTCTTTGTCTAGGAACACTAATCATGCTCCTGTGTTAAGCACCACAGTTATTAATTCACCATCTAATATCAGACCATAAGTCATGGCATTTTATAATAAGACACAAGCAGAAATGGGACATTTCATGATTTGTGGTAGATTTGTTTGTAAATTTAATTAAGGAAAGAAAAAAGGCATTGTAAATCATAGAATAATTATTGAATATCTAAAAACATAGGGGCCAGCCCAGTGGCACAACGGTTAAGGTCACGTGCTACACTTTGGTGGCCCGGGTTTCAGTGGTTCAGATCCACAGGTGCGAACATGTGCACCACTTATCAAGCCAGGCTGTGGCAGGCGTCCCACATATAAAATATAGGAAGATGGGCACAGATGTTAGCTCAGGGCCAACCTTCCTCGTTGAAAGGAGGAAGATTGGTGGCAGATGTTAGCTTGGGGCTAGTATCCTCAAAATAAATAAATAAGTAAATAGCTATAAAAATGTAATTGCTGCCTATATAATTTCTATTTTAATCATAACTCAGAATGCTATCAGGCTGTCATTTTTATGTATTTGGCGCATTGTATGCCCAGTGAAATTTTAGTGTCTATGCATTATGTAAAATGAAATGCAATATTCTGACCTTCTCCCCACTATGTTGAAGCCCAGTGTTATAATAGTTGGAAGTTTCTGTAATAGATAACTATGTGGTAGATTTACCCAGTAGATATGTTCCTTGTGGATATACATGAATTTAACAAATTTCTAAGAGAAATTTTCTTATCTAGCTATTGTATGGAGAAGGGGGATAAAGAGAAATTCATGTTTTCTCTTAACAGTAATATAGAATAAAATGATTTGGTACTGATCCTAAGGGTATGGAGATTACTACATTTTATGTCAGAAAAATCAGTAAAGGAAATTACTTGGGGGTGGGAGAATTTTCTATGAGATGGCTACAGGAAAGATATTTATGTGTGCATTTATGAAGAGGACAGAAGTCTAGAGAGGTGTTTCTAAAAATGTGCTTATGCACTGTTAGCATATTTCACAATTTAGTGAATCTTGGCCAGGGTTCCCTTGATTAAATAGCCTAGAACAGAGTAATGCAGAACACAAAATAGAAAAAACGAAAAAAAAAGGGGAATCCTATGTAATGAGAGGACCTAAGGTATGAGCACAAACTTTGAGACTAGAAAATCATTTCCATGTTTTAAAAACTTCTAGAATGCCATAGGGGCTAGAGTAAAGTGATCCAGAGATGTGAAGATGAGTCTGCATTGGAAAACGGGGCCCTTTGAAATGACAGAACCATCATTCTAGAGTCTTGTCCCATTACAACCAAATGAGTGAGTTTAGGCAAGTCATCAAAACTCTTTGTCAGTTCCCTATGGCCACTGAGTGTCATCTTTCTGTTGAAAGAATTGTACTGCACACCAAGACACTAGTCAGTAATGTTGAATCCTCTGCCATGGAAGAGGAGCACAAAATCAATAAAACCTCTTTCTTTCACTGGAATGTATTCACTCATGTCTATCTATCAGTGAGTACAGACACACTAGTAAAAGACACTTTTGTCTAATACACTGTTCCTTACTAGTTAAATTATCTAAAGGATTTTCTACTAAACTCCGCGGAACTTATGGCAAAGAAATGTGAGGCATTCCAGAGAAAAGTTTTGTTTTATCAGTTGCACTAACACTGTGACAAAGCATTTGGTTGATACTTTGCATGGTCTCTTCTTTCTTTTATTTTATTACAAAGTTCTTGAGGAATACCCCTAGTTTAAGAATGGACAGTTAGAGCAGAGGCTCTGGTAAACACGGGAACCTCATAGTGCTTTGGAATCTTATTTCCTGAAAGCACATATAGGAACTCATAAATCCACTAAAAACAGGAACAATGAAATTGTGCAGTCTTTTAGTATACATCCACTTGTTAATTAATGTTAAAACACTGATAGCTTTATTCATAATAGTACAAAATGGAAATATTTCAACCTTTTATCAACAGATAAAAAGGGGAATTATAGTATATAAATAAAATGAAATACTACAAACAGTAAAATGGAACGAACTACCCATACATGCAACAGCACAATTGAATTTCAATAGCATTAAATAGAAAAAAATAAACCAGACATAAATATACTTTATCATTCATTTATATGAAGTTCTGAAACAGGTAAAATGAATCTATGATGATAGAAATCATAGTAATTGTGGCTTGCTATACAGTGTGGGGCAATTTACTGCAAAGAGATGTTGAGGAACATGTTTCAGACAAATTTATGCTATTCTTTTATATCAATGTGATTTTAGAATTCTATAGTAAATAAAGAGAAGGTTAAGATAGGTTGCCATTAGGTCAGAGAAAGCAAAGGGTGGGTGGCTGACCTATAAGTGTACAAGTATGTGAACCTGCTTATTAAAAGTGGCTAGGATTTGGGAAGCAGTGAATTATAAAATAAACTGAAGGTCTTGGAGTTATGATCTTAATACAGAAACAAAGTATTATTCACTAACTTTGCAAAAGGATATGCAGTTGTCTTGTTTGAAGGAAGTATTTCCAGGAGTCAAGAGAGATGTAAGCTAGAAAATTTTAATAAGTTTGAACACAGCCAAAAAATATAGAGGAGAGAAGTAAGTCGATCTTTCTTATTCTTTAGCTTACTTTTTTCTTTCTTCCTGGGTATGTTTGGGTGTAGCAGATCACTGCATCTTGAACTGTAATTACAGATGCCTGAAATCTTTTTTATAGCTAAGCTAGTAAAATTAAACTAAGTATATTTAAAATAGAACTTCCTAACTCTTTCTTAATATATTTAATTGAAAAACTATATATACTCATGAATTTGTATTCTGAATCATAACCAAATATGATTGAAATTATTTTTATTCCAATTAATATAATTTATATAACTTTTAATAAAACACTCAGAATATCAGCATAGAATATGCTTTCATTTTGGTTCATATACTTAGTGGATTATCTAATGATTTTTATATCATCCTACTCTAGTATGTCTTCTTTATTGTATGTAATAAATATACTGTATTGTGACATTATTAGACATTCAATAGACCATGCTTACATAGTTCATTATATTATTAAAGAAAACATTTAATTGTTTTCATAAAGACTATCATTCTGTTTTCTGATAGTTTTTGGTCATTGAGCATACTCCAAAATCTATTGTACATTTTTTAACAGATAGAGGTAACTAGACTATATCTCAGACTTATCAAATCAGAATCACTAGATACAGGCCAATAAATCCATATTTTAACAAACTCCATGAGTGCTTCTGACATTTAGCCTTAGGAATGAGTCTTGACAAATAATCAAAGAACTCAATTAGAAGAGATGTATGAAAAAACATATTAATATTCTATGGCTGTGTTCACTTTATTTATTAATGTATTCCAGCATTGAAGAACTTCTTCAAGTAGAGGGACTAAATCTTATTCATAGTAATTATGATATTAGAGAAGAAATGAAACCTACATGGCAAAACTACAAGATAAAATTAGACTCATAAACATGGAAAAATTATAATTAAGTTATCCTCAGATTAACCAAAAAAAGTTTCAAACTGTTTCCTACTAATTCTCTTACTAATTAATTTATCCAAAAGGTTTTCTTCTAAATTGTGAAGAAAGAATACGAGGCATCTCAGAGAATATTCTTTTTTTTAAATCAGTTACGCTAACATTGTGATAAAGCCTTTAGTTGATATTTTCCATTGTCTGTAGGTTCCTCTATTACGGAATTATTGATGAAGGGCCCTAGTTTTAGAATGGACAGCTAAAGCAGATGCTTCAATAAGAAGGAAGCCACCATAGCCCTTTGGAATATTCTTATTTCCCTGAAATTAGCTATGGGAACTCATGTATCCACTAAGAAATAGGACAGAATGAAATTATGCAGCATTTTTTAGTATACAGGCTTTTGTTAACTGATGTTAAATCATTGATTTTTTTTATTGTAGTCTAATGTTACAAGAGGGAAATCCCTGGGCCAGCCCAGTGGCATGGTGGTGAATTGCGCACATTCCACTTTGACAGCCCCGGATTTGCTAGCTAGTTTGTATGCCGGGTGCCAACATGGCACTGCTTGGCACACCAAAGCAAATGATATAGCTTAAGAATAAGGGGAAGCAATATTCAAATAACATTATTATGATATTAATCTTAAATTAACTAATCCAAAATTAATGTTTAATTCCCCATTACCAAACATTTATAAGAAATTACTTCAGCATGGCTTTCAACCATAAAAAGCCTAATGTCTACCAGAGAAAGGGGTATGGGAGCAGATGGTTGTCATAAATGTGAGAAGAAATATAAGTGAAGTATTCTAAAGTGATTCTAGAATTCAAATATGAAATATAGTAACTCAACATGGGAAGTAGCTCTTCACAGGAGAGGAAATATTTCAATAGACCTTAAAGGATAAAGTTTCCCCTTCAACTTTCCATTTTTTCTTGTAGAGAAGGTTACTAAGAATGGCAAAGCCAAAAATATAAGTGCAAAGAAGGGCATCTTGTTATTGACAAACCTGGACTAATTGTAGTAATTGGACCCGTGGATGTCCACTGATGGTGGGGAAAGTTTAATGGAATTGGGATTAGAAAAATATTCATGGGTGAGATTGTGAAAAGTTACATATGCTTTCAAATAAAATTCACACTATTTTTAATAAAAGTTAAAATGGTTTGTATGTACAAATATCAGAGTTTTGTGTTTTGGAAAGGATGGATAACTAGGTCTTATTTATCTTAACGTCCATGTTGCTGTAATTAGACATTAAAACTCCATCTGTATTAGAATTTCAAAAAGGAATATATAATTTATTTAGAATAAAATTAAAGTGAATAAGTATTCCTTGAAAGTTATTACTTACCACATAGTGTTTCTCAATAAACATACTGATTGAAACAAACGGAAAATAACTAAATGTGTTTTTGATAAATTAAACAATAGTCATAAGTGCAAAAGAGCCACTAGTAAGTTCTGAAGAAAATTTGAATAAAAACAGATTCTTATTTTATTTGTATTTTATTCTCAGTGTAATTTCCAGACTGTATACAGCAATTTGTATAAGTTTTCCGAGAAAATTTTTTCATTGTTCAAGTATAAAGATGTGTGTGAGAGAGAGAGAAAGAAAGAGAGAAAAAAGGAACAGGAGTAGACAAAAAATATGACATTTGACATTAATAGTAATAACACAGTTCCATAATTTTTACACTTTCCTAAAATAAATATAATTTAAATATTCAATAATTCAATTATGAAGAGCTATGAAAATGAATACAAAAAATAATTAGAAACATATCCAACTTAAACTAAAGTAGGAATACAAAAATTAATACATAAAATCTAATTCAAATCTATGTTTCTTTAATAAAAGGTAGAAAATGTTGAAAGAGACATAAATTGTCTTTTAATGAGACAAATTTCCAAATCTTTTGGAAAGAAAATGTCAGTTTTATTATAAATGACAACATATTGTAAAATTATATGGGGATTCATTCTCTTTGATCGTGTAAGTTCATATTTTAGAGATAAACATGTGCAACATTACAGCCAGCAAAATCTGGAAATAATTTGTTTCTAACAACAGAATAAATAAGATATGCTATATTGAGAGCATAAGGATGAGGTGTGGACTCCTGAGTCAGAAACATGGATCTGAAACTCGACTCACTCTACTCAAACCACTCATTTGATTTTGTTTTGGATGTTCCTTTTTTAGTGTCTTATTCTTCACCTGTAAAGTAGGCAAATAATATATTTTTTACATAAAGGTTTAGTGAGATTAAACGAGGTAAATAAACATATTGTTATACCTTCCTTACTTACCTATTTTCAGTTTTTGCATTATGAACATAACTATGAAGATTATTTTGCAACCTATAGTGACCATTAAGTGAGAAATTATTAAAGTAAAATAGAAAATACAAAACTATATTTCTGCCACCATTAGGACAATGTGGAGCTGTGTCTGCACAGGTCCAACGACAAATCTGTCAAAGTGATGCCATTGCAGAAGATCTATTTTCTTTTGTTATTAATGTTAATGTCTTTTCAATAAAAACAATAGCTTAAATACTTTAACTTGTCAGGTTATAGTTTTAAGTAGCTTATTGCACACGGCCTTTGTACAGACACCAAGGCAATGTGGAGTGTTCCATAGCTCCCATCTTTGTGTGTTCAATGGGTTTGAGAGTAGAGAAATATGCCTTTCCCACATATACCTCTTTCTGCTCTCCCTCTTATTACTAGAATTACGCTAATTATCTCTATATTAGGAATAAAACCTCTTTACAAGATATGAAAGTGTAAAAACACTACTTATAGGAATAGAAACTTGAACTTAACACTTTTCTCTTCTTCCTCATGCAGATGCCTTGAAGAGACATGGTCAGGTAAATTGCACCCCCATAATATATTCTTGTTGACCTCACAGATAAAATGGAATTGAAGATACCTCTCTTTGTGATAGTCTTATTCATCTACATCTTCATAATAGTAGGCAGTCTAGGTTTGATCCTAGTCGTTAGAACAGATGAACGACTCAACACACCAATGTACTTCTTTCTAAGCAACTTGGCTTTTGTCAATTTGTTACTCATCTGTCATTACACCCAAAATGCTTGGGAATTTCTGCTACAAACAAAATTAAATCTTTAATGCATGTGCTGCTCAATTAGGCTGTCTCCTGGCCGTCTTGATGGCAAAGTGCTTGCTCCTGGCTTCCGTGGCCTATGACTGATATGTGGCCATCTGCACCCTTCTACTCTATGTAATTGTAATGTCCCCAGGAATCTGCTTCATCTTGTGGCTGTTCCCTACAGCTATAGCTTCCTGGTTACACTATTTCATGCCATCCCCACCTTTCACCTCTCTTATTGTCACTCCAATATCATTAATCATTTCTATTGTGATGACATGCCTCTTTTGAGGCTAACTTGCTCAGACACTTGATGCAAACAGTTGTGCATCTTTGCTTGTGATGATACAATGTTCATTTCTTCCCTTCTGGTTGTCTTTGTCTTCTACGTGTACATTATTTCTGCCATCCTGAAGAGGCACTCAGCTGAAGGCGGGTGCAAGGCTTTCTCCATGTGTGGCTCCCACATGCTAGCAGTCACCATATTCTATAGGACCCTGATCTTTATGTATTTACAGCCAAGCTCTTACCATTCCATTGACACAGACAAAACAGCTTCAGTATTCTACACGGTGATCATTCCCATGTTGAACCTCTCAATCTACAGCCTGAGGAACAAGGAGGTGAAAGAGGCCCTGAAAAAAGTCATCTATAGAAACCAGGCTGTTGTGTTCATGAAATTAAGTAAGTGACTTGAATAAATGAAAATGGAATTTTCTCCATGGTCGGACTTTCTTTCCTCAAAAAACTATCAGAATTCTTAATATGTGATTTCTATATATCTGTTCACTGTATAATGAAATTTTCTACTGATTTTCAGTTAGAATGAGATTTCAGGTGTAAAAGTAACTGTAAAAATTTATATCCATTCTTTCATTTTTCAAATGGAAATGTATTAAAAATAATTAATTCTCCAGTCCCTAAGAATTTATATCAATTTTTCCATTTCTCAAATGGAGAATTGAATCAAAAGCCAGTATCTCGATTTATAACTAGTTACAAGGAGAAAATGGACAAAAGTTCAGACTCTCCACTCCTCCAAAATCCCCAGTTCTAGATTCTCTGGCATCATTAACAATATCTCATGTGAAAAATAAAGATGCATAGTTTAAATACTTGCTTCTGGATTTGTTAATTTCTTGAAAAAAATCATTACAGTATAAAACTGTTCCGTATTCACATTTAACAAATTGTCTTTATTTATGAGAATTGTACTACATCTCCACTTTACCTATGTCGTGGATTTAACCTGGCCTTCTACTGGCCTGGATGTCTGGTTTGCTCTGCAAAGACTAACTCTTTAAGTTAACTGCTTTTCTTTATGCCTATGAGACCTCATTATATTTTTTCAGGTTATCTAATTAAAATTAATTCAGAGATTGAATCCCATGGGACTTCATACAATGGAAACAAATGTACTCAAAATAATTCAAACATGAAAGATCTTTTTGCCAGTAACAAGGATTATATGCAGTTACACTAGGAAAACCTTGGGTAAGTTGGTCATTATTGATTAAGGCACAGCTTAAGACATAGTGAACTTAGGAGGCAATGTGGCCTAGTGAAAAGAACATATGCCTTTTAGTCAAAAAATGTGCTCAGTTCCTAAATATGGCATTGAACTATGCGTGAGCTCTCATTAGTTTATCAGTTAAATGAGGACAATGTTACTCAATTTGGGATTTTTTTAGGATTAAACATGTAAAAGGATAACAGACAGTGGTAGGTATTTGCATATCCCCTCCGTTTCTTTTGTAAGCCTAAAGACCTCAGTTTTATTCTCAACTCTATGATGAACTTGAGAGCACAATTTATAAATGACAATTACTATACACAGCTGATAACTTTGATAAAGGTATAGATATGTATGCATATGTTTCAAATAAATGGAATAATTTTACAATTTTCAACTACACAGAGAATGGTTTGAGGATTAATTCAGCTGAAAGCAGACAAAAGGCATTTTCTACTTGTGCTTCCTATGTGACTTCCATTACTATATTTTATGGTACAATCATTTTCATGTATATGCACTCCAAAACAAGGCATTCTCTGGATACTGAAAAAATTGCTTCTGTTTTCTATATTGTGGTAATTCTCATGCTAAATCCTTTAATATACAGCCTGAGGAATGAGTAAGTCAAAAATGCTTTGAAGAGAATTATGGAAAAGGTGTATTCTACTACAAAACAAGTGACCTGTGGTCTAACTGGAAGCCCTCACAGTTGGGATGCAAAAAAAAAAAAAAAAAAAAAAGGGAAGAAACAACACTAAAAAACAGGATTTAAATTTTCTTCATTAAGATTCCATTAGTAACATGCTTTCTAATGTTATAATATTAAAATGTTAATATTGATGCAGAGAACACATTAATTTTCTAATTTTATTTTCTATTATTAAAACTATAACTCCCACTAATATTGAAAGTCTTGAGAATGAAGTAAATTCAATCACAAATAGTAGGTTAAATTTTTTTTCATAGATCATTTAAAATCAATCCTTTTTTTCATAGAGCTTTAACTCGAATGTTCCAATTCATGAACCTTTACTGGTAACAACCATATCTATTTTAGATCTATAAAGCAGCTTCAAGTAACTAACATTGTCTATAAAATACACACATACACACACACACACATACACACACTAGCACTAAGATGAATCTGAAAAGAATTACTGGTTCTGATGACCTGACAGCGACATTGGCATCAACACTGGTGGAAAACACCACTTAAAAAAACTAAAAGACGGGCCGGCTCCGTGGCCGAGTGGTTAAGTTCGAGCGCTCCGCTGCAACGGCCCAGGGATCAGATCCCGGGTGCGGATATGGCACCACACGTCAGGCCACGTTGAGGCGGCGTCCCACATCCCACAACTAGAGGGACATGCAACTAAGATATACAACTGTGTACAGGGGAGGTTGGGGGAGATAAAGCAGAAAAAAAAAAAGATTGGCAACAGTTGTTAGCCCAGGTGCCAATCTTTGAAAAAAAGAAAGACTAAAAGAGCAACTCAAATTTTAACAAGTGAGACACAACCTTCAGAGCAGAATAAGGTCTGTAGATTAGATAATAATGCAATATCACTGTTATTTTACTGATCTTTATAACAGTGCCATGGTCATTTAAGAGAATGTCATTACTTTTAGTAAATATACTCATAAGTCTATACAAGTAAAGTGGCATCATCTCTTCAACTGATTATCAAATTCTTCGAGAAAAAATGTGGTAGAATCTTAACATTTGGGAAATCAAGGTGAGGGACGTACAGAAATTCTTTGTAAAGTGTAAGCATTTTTTCTGTAATCCTGAAATAATATCAAAATAAAAAGTTAAAATAGGGGCTGGCCAGGAGGTATAGTTTTGAAGTTTGCTTGCTCCACTTTGTCTGTCTGGGGTTCACAGGTTTGGATCCTGTGTGTGGACCTACATATGGCTCATTGAGCCATGCTGTGGCAGCATCCCATTTACAAAATAGAGGAAGATTGGCAACAGATGTTAGCTCAGGAACAAACCAAAAAAAAAAAAAAGTTAAAATAAAAATAAGCCCTTTAACATTTTTTGTTTAATTTTAATTTAATATTTGTTTCAACAGTATCTTTTAACACAATTCTTGTTTCGTTGTTGAAGTTCTAAATTTTTTGTAACTTTAAAAAGCTATAACTTCTCACAAATACTTATAAGCAACATATCTTTCTTTAAGAAAATAAGTAAAACCATACATCCATCTTGAATAAAGCTTATTTTAACGAAATTGGCCTTTGCTTGATAAGGACTTATTACTAAGATTATATTTTTCACCTGTTAAAAACTAAAATAATATACCATACCTTTTTAGGAAACTTTAAATCTCAATTTTATATAATCATTCTTAAAATGATCGCATCTTTGTGAATAACTTTCGATCGGCCACAATATTACAGCCAAGGTATCGAAACGTATCAGTCTCTTCTTAAGGATTCAATACTACTGAGAGAGGAGAATGAACCTGGCTCTTACAGGTTCAATTTAATTGTTTCCCATTTGGAATTTAGATACTTTAAAGGAATGAGAGAGAAAAATGAGACTATATGTTTGTCATAGTAATTTTTATGGTGCCTGAAGTGAACTCTGGCCATATCAGAAGATGCTTAAATCACAACCACCACCAGTCTTATTTCTGGCCACTTTTGTTTCAAATGCAGCCAAATTCTACTGTGCCAGCATCACCGATGTTACATACTCCTGGAACAGATTTTCTGAAATGTATTCCACGGTATTATAAGCCCATGGTGATAATCTACAAAAAGATTCAATGCCAAAATAAATTTCCAAAATGTTTTACAGTATAGCCTTTGCTTGAAGACATAATTCCAATTAGCGTAAAATATAAACTGACAAAACCTCCTTTAATTTGTTTAATTCTTATTTTGCAAACATTTTGATAGCATAAAATTATTTTCAGAAGTTCTGTGGAATGGTGAAAACATTCAGAATATCCATTTTGGACCTCAAGTCCTGCTTATGTGATCTAAATTCTCTGGGCCTCTTTAGAGAGTCAGTTTTCTTATTTCTAAATGAGAGTTTTCCAATGATTTCCATGAGCCTTCACCTTATTGATGGTTTGATTCAACCCAAAATTGTTAAAATCATCATTCTACCAAAAATTGGTAATCATTTTATTGTAGAGGTTTAGATGTAAAAACTGTCAGATTTGAAAAATAATCAAATTTTTATGTAAATGGAGAGTCAGAATACCAGCTAGCTGAGTCTTTTTCAATTTAAACTCATGAGAAATACCTTTTATCACTTATGAAGATTTCAAAATACTAAAATTTGACTAAGTGAAGAGAAATAGGGACTATAATATAATATTGATGGTCATGAAATGTTATAGAACTTCTATGGAGAGATATTTGTCAATATCTAGCAAAACTGCAGCAACTAGTAATCCCACTTCTAAGAAAGTGTCCCAAATATATATTGACACAAATACCAAATACATGTGCAAGTTTATTCATTGGAATATTATGTAGTGTAGATTAGACACAGATTGGCACCAAATATTTGTAATAGTGACGGTTGTTCTAGAAATGAGGAAGATTTCTATGCTATACAGAGATCATCATAATATGATATTAAAAAGAAAAAATCAACATAAAATTGAAAAGATAAATGCATGCTTTACATAGGGAAAGAAAATGAAACAATTATAGATATATATGTGTATCTTGTTATATTTGATTAAAAAATTGAAAAAAAAGTCAAAATGAATAAAAAGGGTTACCTATAGGAAAGCAAGAAAATGAAGTGGGTGCTGATAGGTACAGAAGTCAATCATTTTTTAAATATACTTTGCGGTGCAGTTTTGATTTCAGAAGGGTACTAAAATCTTAAAAATTAAAACAAGACAATTGAATCAAAAGTGGAGAAAAATGAACTTTTATTCTAGAAACCTTCTAGTGCATGCCATTTTATTCAAAGTAAAAGCCCAAGAGTTTAACAATGATCCACTAAGCTCTGAATGATGTGGCTGAGGTTAACTCTAGGACTTCATGGCCCACTCCTCTACCCCTTTGTCAGCTCCAGCCTCCATGGTGCTCAAAACAGCAGCCATGTTCCCTCCATAGAGTCTTTCTTTGCAGCTGTTATTCCTTGCCCTGCCACCCTCTTCTCTTGAAGCAATCCACTGACACTATTTTTTTCTTGGGCAACATATTTCAAAAATGTTTTCTACCATGTCGGTGCTCATAAGTAACATTTCCCAAATAATATGTGTTATTTGGGAAAATATGGTACAGGTGGAAACACTTAAAGCCTTTTATCAAAAAAAATATTGTTCCTAGGTTTTTTCCCTCTTCTCTAGATATCTGCATTCTGTTTTACCCTCATGTTAATCTGGGTTCTTTCAAGAACAAAGGTTTTATCTGCAAAGGAGGACTGATTCCTATAGGGGAAACAATAATGTTTTCATTTGATTTATGTATGTCAACAGTGTCCCACAAATGCTGTCTTGAAAGTCAGAGGATCTTCTTGAGTTTTACTTCCATTCTGAAATATTTTCTCACAAAGGCATTTTAAAATTTCAGCTAGAAAATCTAAGACTTTCGGTGGCTTTTGATTTCAACAATTGTAATGGATAATTAAGAGTGTCCTTGAGTTTTATATGGTCCTTCAAATATGTGGCCATATCCATGTTGTCTCAACAAGTTGATTCAGTGCTTTAACCATCAGAAACTACAGCAGAGACAGATGAAATAGACAAATAGGAATGCACGAAGACAAATGCTCTTTAATTTTAGTGTGATTAATATGCAGTCATTATAGACCTTAGTATCCATAACATTTATGCACTTTCTTAAAAGTTATTATATATATATATGTGTGTGTGTTTGTGTAAATATATAAGCCACATGCCATACTCTGATTTTATTGTGTTACCAACTTCTAATAGGCACACAAAAATGTTCTTTGGTGTTTTTAATTTTTTATTTATTTGTTTGTTTTCCCATTTTGTGTCCTAGACTCTATGCAGTGCTTTGGATGATGGATAGAAAACTCTGTCCTTAGAAAAGAATACTCTAAACTTCATATTGGAGGCAGTGAGTTAACAAACCTGGTGATATTAAAACAATGCTTAAAGGAGATTGTTCTATGTGAAATACAAAACAAGATGTTTAATCAGAGCTGAAAAGGGGAAAGAAGGGAAGGAAATTTTCCTGGAAGGTTGTTGAAGCAGTAGATTGTTGATAATGACAGCACAATGATGTACTTAACCTAGGCCCATTCATGGCTCTTTGTAACCAAACCAATTGGAATTATTTTCCTCTTCTTTATTCCTAGCTTTATTGAGATAAAATTGACAAATAACATCGGGTATGTTTAAGGTGTACAAACGGTGTTTCAATATACGTATAACTTATGAAGTGATTACCACTATAGATTAATAAAGAAATCTATTACTTCACATATTTACCAGTTTTCTGTTGTGTTGAGAACATTTAAGACCTACCCTCTTAGCAAATTTCAGCTATACAATAATTATTTTTAACTATAGTTGCCAATCTGTACATTAGATCCCTAGAACGTATTCATTTTATAACAGAAAATTTGTACCATGTGAACAATATCTCCCCATTTCCCCCAAACTCCAGCCCCTGTCAACGACGAATCTACTTTCTGTTTCTATTAATTCAACTTTTTTATATTCCTCATATAAATGAGATCATGAATCTTTGTCTGACTTGTCTGACTTGTTTAACTTAGCATTATGCCTTCAAGATTCATCCATGTTATAGCAATCGTGACTTCTTTACATCTAAAGAGTCATGGACTCATTTACCTTGAGGCCTCTCTAATTGTCAGATCCCCTGCTTACTATCTTTTCTTCTCACAACTTGTATCTTTTTAGATCTGAGACTCAATATCTCCATCCAACAAAGCCTTTTTTAAATTAGGTTTAGACATTTTTCTTGGGATATAAAGCCCCCAGTTTTTAATCCATATTATTTGAAGGCTTATTATGAATTATTTGAGTGCTTATCAATTAATGTCAATTGTTTCCACTTGATTATAGGATTCATTGGCATAGAAACTATATGATTTACCGCAGAATACAAAGCACATAAAAATTCAAAGTTCACTTAGTAAATAAACAATTAATTTTAGTGTAATAAAATTAATGTTTGAACAATAAAGTAAATAAATAATTATTTGGCAAAATTAGAAGTCAGGGAAAATTTTGAAAAGGAGGAAGCACCACACATAAATTCTAGACATATCACAAAATATGACACGTTTGGGAAACTGGATATTCTTATGTTTGAGCTTTAACAGAAATACTCATTTTGTTAAACCAAAATATTCGAGACAACTTTTTTCCCTTGTATCATGCCATATAATTTTATAAAAACAACAACCACAATATATGTTTATGTCTGTGTGTAATATAAATATTTAAAAGTATCTTTTAGTTTCCAGTCTTTGCAAGGCCTTTTTCAAGTCTTTGTTCTGTAGGCTATAAATCAGAGGATTTAACATAGGAATCACAAGGGTGTAAAACAATGATGACATTTTGTCTTCATCTAGGGAGTAGGAAGAGCTCAGCCTGAAATACATAAAGAGCATAGTTCCCTGGAAAATTGGCACAGCAGTTATGTGGGAGATGCAGGTGGAGAAAGCTTTGAACCTACCCTCAGCAAAGCAGATCTTTAAGACCGACAGGATAATATAGCAATAAGAGATAAGAACTCCTGAAATGGTACTCAGTTTGATGAAGCCAAAAATGGTGAATAGTACCAACTCATTAACCTTTATATCAGAGCAGGAAAGGATGAAAAGCGGTGGTAAATCACAGAAGAAATGATTAGTCTCATCTCACCCACAGAACCATAAGCAGAATGTTAATGTTGTGTGTATCAAAGAATCTGCCGTTCCCACCAGATAAACCCTGGCCATGAACAGGTTGCACACCCTGCTGGACATGTTGACTGTATAGAGTAAGGGGTTGCTAATGGCCTTGTACCAATCAAAGGACATCACTGCCAGCAGTAGACACTCAGAATCTGCAAAGACACAGAAGATCAAGAATTGCAGAGCACAGTGATAGAAGGGGATTGATTTGTTCTTGGCAAAGAGGTCCACTAGCATCTTGAGCCCAATTGCTGTGGAATAGCAGAGGTCACAGAAAGAAAGGTGGCTGAGGAAAAAGTACATTGGTGTGTGCAGCTGGGAATTTATTCTAACTAAAATGATCATTCCAAGATTTGCCAGAAGATTAATAAGATAAAAATCAAGAAATATGGTAAATAGGGTCACTTTCACCCCAGGGTTATCAGTAATTCCCAAGAAAATGAAGTCAGCCAAGGAAGAGCAATTTCCTTTATTCATTCTTCTTTGTTCTTGTCTAAAGTTTTGAGAAAATGATCAAGAAAAGTATAGGTGCATGTTTAACTCTTCCGGACATCCACAAATGTCTATGAGGCAGAACATAAGTTCTTTCTTCAATTGTCTTTTTATACTTGAAAATTAGTCAGTCATATGTCACTTTAAAGAGGCATTACAGTCTATAAGACAATAATAATAAATATCTGGAATAAGGAGTTGCGAAAATTTGCTCTAAATCCAGATGTCTTTCATGAAGTATGCGACTTCCACAAGCTCTTTAATTTCTCTGAGCATTACCTTCTTTATCTCAAAAAAGAGATTTGGATGATTTTATATCTCATTATGGCTTCAAAGTGATATGGAAGAAATGCAAATGTTAGAACATGTTTTAGGATATAGGGCTAAGCATTTTCTATGCTTAAAAATATTCACATGGACACAAAAAAATGATTACCATTGTTATGTTCTTCAGAAGCAGGATTGATTTAAAAGGTTTGTGTTAATTCTAGAAACAATGAACATAACTATCTAATAATCATGAAAAGAATTATTTTTCTGGTCTTGATCTATGTTGTGTTTAGTATTTTGTGAGACATGAAATAAACATTATTGACTTTATCTCTAGAAATGTACTATTACTTTGCCACAACTCACTATGTATTTGTGGAGTGGTCTGGTGCCAAAGGATGAGTCTCTTGACCAGTCAAAGAAGTATGCTAAAAAGAAGTTGAAGCAACAGAATTTAACACATTAATTTGCATCTCTTTGGATTCCAAATAGTATTTTATATTACAAAATGGAAAGAGTATGAGAGACAATAAACACTTTTGAGATATATAGGCTTCTCTTCCTTGTGCATGTGTGTGTTTCTGTGTGTATGTTGTGTCATGTGTTTGCATGAATCTATGTCTTTGTTGACATGTGAGAATTGGAACATGGGTGATGGATACACTTTTTTAGACTTAAGTAAATATGGCATATGGTCCACATGGTGTTATTTGCACATGTTGTTTTTTGTAGTGTGTTGCCTCAATTACTTTTGAAATAAAACAAGAAAAATCCTTAAATACATGTATACACTTCCCAGTGCTAAAAGGCATAAAGGCTTTCCAGTAATCCCACAAAAAAACAAAATGATTAAAATGTTATTTTGTGAATATTAATAGTTTCAGTCAAATTATTTCAGTTCTGAGAAGAAAATATCATTTGTGGCCATTAAATTGCACTTTTATTAAATTGAGTAAGCAGGCATAAAATGATTCATTTACAAATCTCTCATTTATTTTCCAAAAAGGTAATTTTTTCCCCTTATATGCTTTAAATTTGGACACTTGTGAACCTACCTGAGATGAACAGGTCTTCAGTAGCTAAACAGTAAGCAGATGGCATTTCATTTTACCAGGTGCATTTGGGACTTAAATCTCTGACGATATTGCCCTTAGGCTTTGGTGTTATGTAAATATGTCATTGATTATATTTCTGGTTCTGTATAATCCCCCCTAAATATAGTGACAACTTTAGTAAAGAGTGAGCTTTACTGCCTCACTATTGTCACCTAACTGGTCTATGTTAGGAAGAAAACCTCAAATCATTTTTATGATTGCTTCACAGCTACTTCCTTCTCTAGTCAAAGCAGACATCCAATGAAACTCAAATAGAGCCTTACTTAATCATTTCCAACTCCTTTCTATTGTTGATTTTGTTTGTTCCATTTTTGAAACTTTCTTCTTTATGACCATGTTTATGAATATTATTAAACTTCAGGGGTATCTTTTGAAATATAATTCATATACTATAAATTCACCCTTTAAATGTGTATACTTCATTGGGTTTCATTATATTCCAAGGTTCTATTGCCATCACCCCTATCTAATTCCAGAACATTTTTCATAAGTCCTATAAGGAACCCATGTCTATTAGAGGTTACTTCTCTTTATCCCCTCTGCCCAGCTTCTGGCAGCCACTATTCTACTTTCTAATTCTATGTGCTTGCCTATTCTGTACTTCTCATGTAAACAGAATCATACAATATGTATTCTTTTGTGTGTCAAGCTTCTGTCCCTCAGTATTTTTTCAAGCTTTATCGTGTGTTTGCTAGTGTTAGAATTTTTTTATCATTATGGCTGAATAATATTTCATGTATAGATATAACACATTTTGGTAATCCATTTATCAGTTGAATATTTGGACTGTTTATCCTTTTTGGCTATTATGAATAATAATACTATAAACGTTCTATTAATGCTAACTTTCAAGGCCACCTTCATTACCAAGCATTTTCTTACTCTCATCCCCTGACCACATGTCATTCACGTACATTTCATTGATTTTATGACTCCATCACATTCTCCACATTTAGTACTCTCTATTTCAAATTATATTTACTTTATTCATATAAGAATTTCTTTACCACACTTAAGGCTTTAGGAATAAGATCAATGTTTATTTTTTGTATTTGCTCAAGTCCCTAAAACAGGGTTTTGTAAGGGTAATTGCTTTCTAAATATTTATTGTTAAGTACTTCAGACTATTATAAGTGAAGGGTGATGAACAAAGAGTAGAAATAGACTGGATTTTGGGATTTCTTTCTACAAATATAGCTCATATGCACAAGTATGTTTCACTAAAATATGTTTTCATGGATAACACTTTTTCTAAAATTGCTAAGTTACACTGTTTTTCTACAAATAACTTTAGTGTGTAATTATCCTTACCAGTAATTTGCAAATTGAGAAATACTGGAAATTTCACTTTCATGTCCTCTCTAAATACTTTCCAAGAGACAGCAATGTTATTGTCCATACTTCTTGAACCTTGGTCTACCATCTTGATATATAGTGTGATTTGACTACTTCCAAAGGTCCCAGTGCTAATGTTTTCACAGTGACCTGAGATTGAAATATCTGTCACTCTTGTTATTATAAGTATGCTGTTCAAGTCTTGCTTCATTCAAAGGCTTTACTAAGTATGTCCACAGCAAAAACTAAAAAGAGATCACATGCTCATCAATTTAATTAAAATGTTAAAATGTATTCATAAAAGAATCTGGAATATGAAATTTGGAGTCCTACAATGGTCGATGATAGTTTGGGCAGATTAAAGATGGCTGTACACATCTATACGCACTTTTCTTAGAGACAGAGTGCCTATTTATTATCCTTTTGAATTTTTGTTGTTCTTTAACTGCTTAGACCAACAGAAACTGGGAGAAAAATTGTATATCACTTCTGAGTCTGGCCTTTAAGAAGATAGTCCCTGAAAGTCATGAGCTGCCATGTAAAAAGTCCAGCTAACCTTCTGGAAAAACTATGTGACAGGCTCTGAGACTACATGGAGTGAGAAGGGGTCCAGTTGAGACCATCTTTCTAGCCATTATCATCTTGGTGCCAGTTATGAGAGACCATATAACCTAGCCCAACATCTAGCTGAGTACCATGTGACCTTAGTCAACATGAAGAAGAAGAGAATATAACCCAGTGGTCATTATTTTAAACCATGTAGTTTTAAGACAGTGTTTATATAGCAAAAGATAACAGAATATAATGAGATAATTCTTTTCAGGAATCATTTATTATTATTGTTATATACTTTTGTGGAATAATTTAATATTACTATTATGTACTATTATGTAATATAGGTAGATGATAGATAGGTAGGTAGGTAGATTGTTAAATAGATAGATAGACCAACGAAAATATTTGCAAACCATATATCTAACAAAAAATGTATCACTAGAAAATAAAAAGAATCTTATCAAAATAAGAAAACATACAACTCAATAAAAATGGGGAAATTATTTGAAAAAATACCTCACCAAAAAAGATATATAAATGTCAATTTATGCTTAAGAATGTGCTTAGCATCATTAATTATTAGGTAAATGTGAATTAAACCAACAGTGAGAAATTATGACACACATATTAGATGGCCAAAAATAATTTAAAAAAACTGCTTCTTAAAGAAGAATTTGTGGAACCCAAACTCACATGCACTACTATTGGGTGTGTAAAATGCTTTGAAAAACACTTTATAAAACAATTTGACAGTCTTAAAGGATATTAATGTGTAACATTACATGTTCATACTTGCACTATGATCCAACTATTTCATTCTTGAGTATTTACGCAAGATAATTTGAATCATATGTTCATATAATGACTTGTACATGAATGTTTATAACAGTTTTATTTGTAATAACAGAAAAATTGGGAACACTTCAAATATCCATCAATAAATGAATGGTTACACAAATTATGGTATATCTATTCACTGGAACACTACTCATTACTAGTAAGGAATAATGTATTGAAACATGAAACAATATCCATGAATCTCAAAATAATTATGTTAAGTGGAAGGAGACACATATGAGAATATATTGTATGATTCCACTTGTAAAAAATTGTATAAAAAGCAAACAAATCTATAGTGACAAGATCCACATCAGCGATTGCTTGAAGTGGAGTGAAAAAGAGGGATGAAAATGGAGCACAAGGAAATTTCAGGAGGTAAAGAATAATTTCATTGTTTTTAATGTGGTGATGGTGTAACCAAGAATATTTGGCAGAAAGAGAAAAAAACTAGTACCTTCTATTAACTAATAGTTACATATTCATCAAATTATCCAATATCGTTCTCTAAATGGACAACGTGGAAAGAAAATAAGCCTGTTTTTAGACTCAGTTCTTAGCCAACTAGCTCTAAGTCTTTGATTCACCCAACATCTCTGTTGCTTAGTTTCCTTACCAGAAATAGTTGATCTGGGCAATTCACAAGAATATTTCTAGTACTGAAAGGCTGGGAAGGAATCCCAAAAGCAATGTATGACGGGCTAACAGATTCAGAAATAAGCATCTGAAATCAATTGTGCTTACAAGAGCTAAAAGTTTTGGTTATAGGAAATTTATTTTTCCGTTTTAGAAATGCGCATATGCATGCATATTTGAAATATATAAAAATATATTATTTATATAAACACGTGAAAATTATCAGGACAGCACTTTCTCTTACAAATCTCATTGATGTACCCTATATACGAGTCCAAAGAAAGGCCATTCACTGTTCTCCAATTTTGTTATGTAGTTTCACATATTTTCATGATTTTCTTAAATTTGCTCTTATCTTAAGAAATTTCTCCTTTGCCTCCACTCATGTTTCTAATTCCATTCCTAACATCATTAAGCTGTTATTTAAAATCAACAAAAAAATCTGACCATTAAGAAAACCCAGATTCAGATAGCTTCATAGTTTTACTAGAAAATTGCTTCATGAAAGTGATAAATGAGTAGCATCAATCTTGCCTAAACCCTTCAGAGAATTGAAAAAGAGGGACACACTTCCAGCTTTTGCAATGAGGCTAAAATGACAACAGTAGGAGGAACGGAGAATGTGCATGGACTCAGTAACATGGCCTTTCACTCACCAAGGCTGATCTGGTCACAGCCAATCTGCAGTGCCAAACCTGCCAATACTGGATGCAAACATCACACATACATGGCATATTCCCTACAGGTCCAGCCAGCCTCTCACAGATAGATTACATTGGGCTTCATTTATCTGGAAGAATAAGTACTTTGTTCTCACTAGAAGATGGCTTTCTCTTGATATGCATTATCATTCTTGCCAAAAATTCTTTTGTCAAAATTACTGTCATAGAATTCTTTATTCATCATCATATTCTTTCACATAGCATTGCTTCAAACCAGGTAGCTCATTGCACAGAAAAGGAAATGTGACAATGTGCTTATGCTTAAAAATTCATTAGTCTTACGTCATTGCCCATCATCCTAAAGGATGTGACTTGATTGAATTTTTTAAAGACTTTTTGAAGACTCCATTTTGAAACCAGTTAGGTGCCGTCAATTTCTGGGGCTGGGATCATGTTCTCCAGAGTGCAGTACATGGTTTAAACCAGTATTATATCTGTGAAGAATTTTTTCCCCATATCCAGGATTTCGAGTCAGGGAATCAAAGGGTGGAAAAGGAGGTAGCATCTCTCACTATTATTCTTAATGTTTCACTAACAAAAATTTTGCTGGTCTTTGTTCCACAAAAAAGAAAGAAAGAAAGAAAGGGAGGGAGGAAGGAAGGGAGGAAGTGAGGAAGGAAGGAAAGAAGAGAGAAAGAATGAAAAGAAAGAAAAGAAAAAGTAATTCTTACAACAGGGAACACATAAATGGTTCCATTGAACCAGATGGCAGGACTGCTACTTGGTCACCTTGAGACACTCATGCTACTTAGTCAACAGGCAAAATGGAGTTTCCCTACTTGTTGGGGTGATTGTTCTTGAACACAAAGGTAACATTTGATTGTTTCTATGCAATAAGTCTAGTAGAGAGTGTTCCTGGAATGCAGAGGAGCCTCTGGGACACATTTTAGAACTCTCATATACATCATTTAAAATTTAATAGAAATCTATAACAGTTTCAAATAGAAGGAACTACTAATGGCATCCATACTTGAGGAATTCAGATTTGGATCACTTCATAAGACAAGAAAACAAAACAACCTAGATGTTAGCTGAGGTTAAAGGGAATATGGAGTAGGGTTACAGAAAAAAGGAAGTGCTATGTGCCTGCTATGAGCGTGTGACCAGTAGCTGAAACCAAGTCTACAGGACTTATGAGTGTTTTTATCTTTTGCTTTGATGTGAATTTATTGGGAGTTATATTAACCAATATTCTCCTCCTCTCTCATTCCCATACTTCCTAACATAAAATATGATAAGAAGTGTTCAACTTCTATCTCAATGTTTTAGCTAATTAGAAGATATCAAAGGTGGAATGTGACTTAACTAGAAGAATCTTAAGTCACTCATATGGATAAAATGACCTATGAAATTTTGTGTATCCTTTTTTCTTTAAGTTGTATGCGTCTGTTAAAAATAAGCATACTTTTGCTGCACTCTTTTTTGACAGTTAAATATGGTAAAATGAGATGTGTATGAATGGCAAATTGAAAAGGTTGGATTGTTTCAGATCTTGCTGTTAACTTGTTATTGCTGGAAGTTACATTGCCCAATCCTTCTAATCAGTATGGTTTCAGAATTATTAAATTAGTGAAATGAGTAGAATTAGTAAAAAGAGGAGTTTTCATGAGATTAGAACATAAATCTCCTATTCTCACAATATTTATACTGGTTCTGCTTCTATTACAGACATGAGGATTAAGCAGGCCTCAATAATTGCATAGGACAATACAGGCTTCTGCAAAAATCACGGGGAAATCTTCACTCAAATTATAGGTAAATGAGCATCCTCAGAAAATCTTGACTATGCTAGATCTAAAATACAAATTCAGGCCTTGCTAGCTACCATACAGTCTTGGGAATTTAGCAAGCTTTGGAAGCCTCAGGATGATGAAATACAGGTTGCTACTTGTAGATTGAGGGGTGTAGGCCTTCCAGAAAGCTCAGCAGATGATAGCAGCCCTCAGAGCCTTTACTAAGCAGACACAGCTGAGCCAAGGTTTCACCTGTCTAAATGCTTCTCTGATTTGAACCTTGGAATCACCATTAGACCTTGAAAAAATGCTGGTACTCTCTATTTTCAGCTATTCCCTTACTTGGAAATAGCTATATTTTCTCATAAGCGGTATAATATTTTGTGATATAATTACTGAGTGTCAAAAGGCAGTGGTGTAGCAAAAATAAGGTTTTCATTTGCAGCTGGATATGTAATAGTACAATGTAGACATTATCACCCATAGATGTTGGCATATTTTGAGAACTTCTGGGGCATGAAAATCTATGTTGTGATATCCTGCATCTGGTATTGCTCTGTGTGATTCCTCATAATCTTAAAGTAAACCTTGACTAAGTAAATATGAAACAATTTAATATTAGAGAATTTTGATGTGCTGGTGTAGCCACGAGTGACTGTGTTCTCCTCTTACCAAATGACACAACAAAAATACTCGGGAGAAGAATTGTTGGTCAGAAATTCAAGAAAGGATTCTTGGAGGCATTAAAAACTGACAGTGATTTAGGCTGTATCTTGTGGATTTTTACAACAAACAGTGCATGAGTTCAAACACAGTTATAGGGGCCGGCTCTGCGGCCGAGTGCTTAACTTTGCACATTCCACTTCTGAGGCCCAGGGCTTCGCCTGTTTTGGATCCTGGGTGCGGACATGGCACTACTCATCAACCCATGCTGAGGCGGCATCCCATATAGCACACCCCAAAGGACCTACATCTAGAGTATACAATTATGTACTGGGGTGCTTTGGGGAGAAGAAGAAGAAAAAAAATCAAGAAGATTGGGAACAGATGTTAGCTCAGATGACAATCTTAAAAGAAAAATATTTCTAAACTTTGATGTATCCAGGTCAAATCTTATAAATATTTATTATCACAGAGTCAAAATTGACAATAGTAATAAATAATGTACAGCAAAAAATATGAGTGACTGAAGCACAATTTTCAATGATAAACATCCTCCAATTTCAGTCTTCATATATAAGTTTCCTGTGTGGTAATCCACCATGGCGTGTGGGATGATTTCCCCACAAGGAACCAGGTGATACATTAAGTAGCTGATTCTGCTTCTGAGATGCCAGAGAATGTTCTACACTCTCAGTAATGCATTTGTGTATAAAAAATAAAAGACAGAGAACAAAACAAATATTTTGCCTTTCAATTAACCTATATTATTCAAGCTGTTGAATAACATTCCAAATTACTTTGGAGTAGATATGGTATAGAAGGTTATTATCATATTACTAGCTTGCACTTAAGAAAATGTATTTGATTTTGTATTATTTCTCTCCTAACATTCATGACTTTCATTATCTTGTTGTACAATATACATTTTAATTAATATTACATATCAAAAAATACATATAATTAACATCTATTAAGTGCTCAAAATGGTACAAGCACTATTCTCAGCATTTATTCAGTTAACCATTCAACAATCAATGACATAGATACTATATTCTCCCCATTTTACAGATAAGTTAACTGAGGGATAGAAAAATTAAGTAACATTCAAAGTGCCACTGACCAGCAGGATACAGAGGTGGTGTATGAACCAAGGGAATCTGGTTTTTTCCTTCATCCAGTAATCTACCCTTGTAAATTAGATATTCTACACATGAACACCCACACACACTTTTCTGAGCTATTTACTATATCCATTAAGACAACCCAATATAAGCCATTTTAGCATTAACTCAAACTGGTAATCATTGAAGGGTAATCTACTATTTAGTAGCAATTTCAAAACTTTCAAATATTTTCTTATATCATGGGGTTATTAAATGGCATTTGGCTGGGTAAAAAACAACTGTTTGATAAATTCTCAATGGTGTGAGAAGTTGTGTGTGTGCTGGTGAGGTTGTTGCAGGTTTCCAATTAGAGTTTGTAATTGGGGATTTAGATGAATCTTGGAATGTTATATTTCATGAGGAATCCACCTTTGATCTTATGGCTTTCTTAGCTGCATCTTTTACATCTTTATTTCTCAAAGTATAAATCAGTGGATTCAGCACTGGGATGAAAATGGTGTAGAACACTGAGATAATTTTATCAGTGTTGGGAGAGTAGAGGTAGCTGGGTCGTGAGTAAATGAAGAGAGGAGTCCCCTGATAGATGGCCACAGAAGTCAGGTGAGATGCACACGTAGAGATGGTTTTCTTCCTCCCACTGGAAGATCTGATCTTTAAGACTGAGAGAAGAATGAAAAAGTAGGAGATGATGATGATCATGAAACAGATAATTACCACTGAGCTGCCATACGTGGCAAGAAGCCATTCATTAATTGATGTGTCTGTGCAGGATAGCTTAAGCAGGGGAGGGAGGTCACAGAAAAAATGGTTGATGAGATTTTTATCACAGTATTTCAGAATAAATGCAAAGGATGTGTGAACTAGGGAGCTCACGTTGCCTCCAACATATGACAAGCTAACCAGCCATATACAGATACTCTAACACATCACAACTGTGTAAAGGGTTACAGAAGGCCACATAGCGATCATATGCCATGGCAGCCAATATAAAGGATTCTGTGTCTGCAAAAGTAGAGGCAAAATAAAACTGCAGGGCACAGCCATAATAGAAAATGGATTTGCTCTCTGAGAGGAAATTGACCAGCATTTTGGGAACAATGACTGAGGAATAACAAAAGTCTACAAAGGATAGGTTGCTAAGAGAAAAATACATGGGGGTTTGAAGGTGCAGATCGGTCCTGATTAACATCATCAATCCAATGTTCCCCATTAGAATCAAACCATATAATGCCAGAAACATAAGGAATAGGACACTCTGCAGTTCAGGGCGAGTTGGAAACCCTAATAGAATAAACTCAGTCACTAAGGTGTAGTTTCCACTCATAAATTCCATATTCTGTGCTGTTTTTGTTTCATGAGAATTCTAACATCCTAAAATGTTATATTGATGGAAAGAGAAACATAATCAGATATAATTATAAGGTTATTTTATTGTTTCAACAAACAAGCAATCAAATAAAAAATCCAAGCCCAAACGTACTTTCAAATACAAACTCTGAGAAATATATTTCAGAATTTAGTTGCTATCAGATTTCATGGTTGCCAGTTTTATTTTATTTGCCTGATTAATGACTATTTCTTCCATTGCACAATTTACGCACTTATTTTTACTTACTTTTGCTTACTTTTTTTTTTACCCAAAATATAGCACAATAGCTGGCTCATAAGGTAAAAGGAAGTAATAAATTAATTACTAGACCTATGATGATAAGAAGAAAAGAAAAAAATATATATCATTAAAAATAAATTGATCTGTAGAATATGCCTTGGAATGATTTATAGACCATTTTGCTCTTTCGTCCAGGGTTTAATAGATAGTTGTGTGCTATTCTCCTGACAGAGCAGATGAAGTGGTAAATTAAAATATATAGCAGTTAATTGTTTTTTAAAAGAATATAATGTAAAAGTGATATTAATGAATTAAAAATCAATGTCAGTAAACATTAGCTGTGAGTATATTTTTGTTTAAAAAGTTTTACTGAGGTACAACCTACATGCCATAAAGGTCATCTAATTGGGCAATTTGATTATTGACAGTAAATTTACATAGTTGTGCATCCATGACCATCAGCCAGTTTTAGAACATTTCTATCACTCTAAAAAGATCTCTCATGTCCATGAACAATCACTCCCCTTTCCCCTCTCCCCTCAACTTCTGGCAACCACTCATCTACTTCCTGTCTCTACAGATTTCCCTATTCTCGACATTTCATATAAAAGGAATCATACACTGTGTGGTCTTTTGTGTCTGGCTTCTTTCATTTAGTACGTTTTCAAGGTTCATCCATGTTGCAGTGTGAATGAGAAATTCTCTCCTTTTAATGTACTTTTTTTTAAGATTTTATTTTTTTCTTTTTCTCCCAAAGCCCCCTGGTACATAATTGTATAGTCTTAGTTGCGGGTCCTTCTGGTTGTGGCATGTGGGACACCACCTCGGCATGGTCTGCTGAGCAGTGCCATGGCTGTGCCCAGGATTCGAACCAGCGAAACACTGGGCCACAGCAGTGGAGCACTCGAATTTACCCACTCAGCCACGGGGCCAGCCCCTTAATGTATTAATAATATTCCATTGTATAAATATGTCAGATTTTATTTATCCATTCACCAATTGATGGACACTTGGGTTATTTCCACTTTTTGGATAGTGTGAATAATGCTGTGGTATATTTTTGGTAGGAAAGAATTTAGGATAATTTCCTTAATTCTAATCAAGATACTAAACTAAGCTGATTAAATTAATTGTTTCTCTATCTTTGGCTTTTATTTTAATTCTTCTAGCAAGTGCTCAGTGACTGTTAGTTGACTGATTGAATAAAGTGGGCAAAAAATTCAGCCATAAGTTGACTTATAATTAAACATAATTACTCTATATGGCCTTCATACTGATTTTTTGTTATGAGCAAACAAAAATAGATAGCTGTCATTGAGGTTTATGATAGTATAATTCATGGTGTTGAGTCTAAGAATTTTGTCAATTCTTACTTCTGGTGATTCAGAAATTTTCCAGGAGTAGGAGGAACTTGAGAAGAAAAATTTCATCTTAACTTTGAAGGATGGACTTGGGAATATATAAAACAAACAAGCAAACCATCCAATGAGCTACATTAGTGTTGCCGTTGTGGGCCAGGAAGGGAACAAAATGATTTTGGGTCATACAATTACAAATGTGGCAGTGTTAAGAACTTCATTTGCGTATTTCAGCTAATCATTAAAGCCACTGAATGACAGAGGCACACAGAAGCCTAAGAGAATCAGGAGGGTTAATGTGCTGTCTTATGTTATTGCCTCAGAATGTGTGAATGAGATGCAACACTACGTTAGGAAAGCGGTTAATTTATTCTGATGTTGCCTGTTTTATTTTTTAATATTTTTATCTTTTTTTTTTTGAGGAAGATTAGCCTTGAGCTAACATCTGCTGCCAATCCTCCTCTTTTTGCTGAGGAAGACTGGCCATGAGGTAACATCCATGCCCATCTTCCTCTACTTTATATGTGAGATGCCTAGCACAGCATGGCTTGCCAAGCAGTGCCATGTCCGTACCTGGGATCCGAACCGGCGAACCCCAGGCCACCGAAGTGGAACATGCACACTTAACTGCTGTGCAGACCCTGATGTTGCCTGTTTTAAAAGTAATCAAGCTATTTAGAAAAGATAAGACATTACTTTAGAGTTAGTAAGAATTTGGTTAGAATCTCATCCTGGCCACATATCGTTGTGTGACCTTGTGCAATTTAATGCATATATATGTATATCTTAATCTGTAACATAAGAATGACAACAAATATCTCACAATGTTGCTGTATGGGTTAGATTAGAAAAATTATCTAGTTATCATCTGTATATCTATCTATATATCTATCTGTCTACTTTTTATCCTTCCGTATGGTCACACTTTAGAGAGACTGACACATAGTAAACAACAAAGATTTGTTTCAGTTGCTCCACTGCTCTCTCTTATTCTTAGCTTATGACTAGTGCTATGTAGCAAGGCTATATTAATAATGAGTATCATTTATATAATGATTACATGCAATGGAATATTCTAAATACCTTACATATAATTTATTTAATTGTCCCCCCAAAAACTAACAAAATTATGGAGCTGGCCCAGTGGCACAGTGTTGAAGTTTGTGCATTCTGCTTTGGCTGCCTGGGATTCCCATTTTCAGGTCCGGGGCATGGACCTGTGCACCGCTTATCAAGCCACACTGTGGTAGGCGTCCCACATATAAAGTGCAGGAAGACGGGCATGGATGTAGCTCAGGGCCAATCTTCCTAAGCAAAAAAGAGGAGGATTGGCAGTGGATGTTAGCTCAGGGCTAATCTTCCTAAAGAAAAAAAATTAGCAAAATTATGATGCAGTTACTATCATTACCATCTTTCTTTTACAGATGAGAGAACTAAGGCACAGAGAGTTTGAGAGCTAAGATGTGATAGAAATGGGATTATAACCCAAGCTCCTGATTTCATGCTTTATGCTAGATTGGCTCTCTATAAGTTAGATTCTTATTATTAATTCCATATTTTGGATAGGAACTTTGAGGCTTCGAGTAATGTCACAAGTCATTCAGCTAGTAGTTGACAGGTATAATTCAAATTCAGTTGTGCTCACAGTCAAAGCTCACAAGATCAAACATGAAGGTGGTTAGAATATTAATCGTTTGGCCCCTGTGAGACAGGCTTAGTAGCATAGTGTTGCCGAAGGGAGGAATAAATGGCTCATATATCTACTAAACAAAGCAGGGAACATGTTCTTGAGAACTTCACATTGATCATCCTTTCTGACAGTCTAAGAATTCCATTTAGAGAAATGTGAGAGAGAAGAAAAGAAGCCATGACGGTAAAGATAAGAGAAGGTAGAGAATCTTGGATCCTTGCTTTAACGTGGAAAGAACAAAAGATCCAGTCAAAATACTATGATTTACTAAATTCTACCCAAATACATAACAAGAAAAATCTGAGAATAGAAAATAAATTAATTCAAACTATCCAGCAGCCAGCCATGCTTCAGTTCTCTTATCAGTAAAAAAAAGCTTATTTAAACAAAAAGTGTTTCAGATTGCTGTAGAAACTATAAGAGTTACACAAGACAGATGACTTTGTGGGTAAAATACTATCTGATATGTGGTTTCCCAATTCTTTGGACACAAATCAGTGGTTCTTCCTCTCAGATTTACAAAAGCCTATTTTGTGACGTTAAAGCCAGTCTAGTAACCACAGAAGCTACTTACCAAGGAAGAAGTTGTTTTCCAATTACCTAGGTGAATAAGAACCAGGGGCTCTTATTGCATTCTCATGTCATCGGGGACCCAAGAATTAAAGGATTCCAAACATGATCATTTCCAAGGGACACCTAGGGGATAATTAGCAGGATTATTGCCATTGTGAATTTTTTTCTAAAAACACATTAGTAATTACAATAGAAACAGTGTTAACTTGAATAGGCAATTTTCACTCTCGGTAACATGGGGGTTATTTTTAATGACACTTGGATCTTACAAAGGACTGCTTTTACTATGGAGGTCTTTTACAAGTAGTTCAAATATTTAAAAATATAACCATTGCAATTTTAATTATTTAAAAAAACACAGGGAATTTCAGGAAATTACCTACTACTGTCAGTACTAAAAATAGATCTTTTTTTTAATTAATGACATTGAAGAGTGAGTCCAGTGGAGGTTTTGTGCAGAATTTGGTATCAGCAGGTGCTCTCTGAGAAGACGGAAGGACTTAAAAATAAGCATCTGATGCCGGATAGCTTCAAAATGATGTGAAAGCCATCCAGTTAGTAAATACAGGATCTCATCATCAGCTTAATTAGTCTTACATAGATTGTGCATGACAGTTTCACTAAAACAATGATATTTAGGGGCTAAACTCATGGACTTCCATGAATTACATTATAGGCTCTAAATATTTTTTCACAGCATAAAATGGGTTTGTTGACTCCTATATCAGTAGAATCTTAGAGGGAATCTTGCTAAAACATACATGCAATGCAAAGATCCACTTCTAAGTCAAGACTGAAAAATGACCTGACAACTTCAGTTTAATTATTTCTAAGGGCTAGAATTTCACGATTTCAATTCACTGTGAAAATTCTAGCTGTTGAAAAAAGTCTTCATTATGGTGGGCTCAAATCTGAATTTATTTTTCCTCTTCACTTGCAGTGTGATGCTTCTACCTACATGCACGCAATATTGAACTTATTTTGTGACTTGGGACAGTTTAGTGATAGGGTTGCTGAACTGCAAGTTAACTTTCTAAGCAACAGTGAAAGTTAATCATTTTAGCGTAATATGGACATACACGGAATGTAACAAATTTATTTACTATGATAATGATGGATATGAAATAATTTGAGAGATGTTTTTAAAATTTACTGCATAAAACTAATTTTCCAAATATACTTTCTTTACAAATTTACATTTTACAAAATGCAGTTATTTAGAATTTTACCTAAAGGACAAAATTAATCACTCTTTCCCTAGTCTTCCTCCTCAGAGAAGAAAGTGATAACCTAACACTAATTGAGTGATCTGTTAGAACTTGTGGGCAGAGGTCCAAGCCTTTAGGATTGTTGTATAAAGGGAGTATTGTCTCCAGTAAGAGTAGCATTGCTTCTGTAGAACAATGCTTGGAATCTCTGCATAATTCCTGGGACTCTGCACCACACTTTTGTGATTCTAAGTGTCCCCAACATAGAATTTGGGAGAGAGAGAGAGGAAGGGGGGATGAAGGCATCATTTCTTAACACATTAAGCTAATTGTACTCATTACCCGAGTGTTCTAGAAAATCACAGTTAGGCATATAGATAGAGATGGAATTTAACTTATCTACATCATATCAACTGGTATATTGCAAGTACTATATTCGCTGTGAGTTCTAGAGTTGAGTGTACAAAGGAAGGCACTGGAGATGGTACCGTTTTGCTACATCTGATTTTATATTGTTTCATAACAGAAAATTACACAGGACTTTGTATGCAACTGATCGGACATCTCCCACGTATAAATTACTCAAAGAAGAAAGAGATATAGTATATACATAATTCAATTACATCTGTTACTTTCATTAAAAACTTCAAAAATCTGTAATCCTTTCACTTGAGGTAGGATGTGGTAATTCATAGTAGTTTTTTGCTCCCATTGAGAGCTTCTAAGAATAAACAAAGATAAATTACAAATATTTAGAAAGAAAACTGTCTACAGCTGTATTCAACTTGGACACTAAGAACTAAGAACTAACATCATACCTTAATGTCCACATTAGCATGAGTTTGCTATTCCTCTGTTTTGATTAGCTTGATAAGTTTTTCAGGAGTTTGTTGCTCAGGCAAATGTTTTGATTGCTCATTGCGGAAATTTCCTGAACAATCCATGGACTCTTCAATGGAAAACATCAACAGACAGTTTATTCTCTAAATTCTCTGAATCTTCTGCCACAAAATTCTCACTTTGTTTCCAGCAACCTGGACTGTTGTCTCTTGATCTCTAGCCTACTCTAATCAAACTGTTGAAAGACCCACCTTAAACCAAACTTTTGATGCATAATAAATTCTTTTCTTGCTTCCCCTTTCCCCAAGAAACTGCCAAAGCTCTGTGAGATGGTATTCTTCCTTACTAAGGTAAGCGATAAATTCAGACTTGTCTTATCAACCAGTTATGTTACTGATATTTGGGGAATTACCTTTTGTGTCATATATATAAACTCATCAATATAGACTAGAATGACTATAATTCAAAACGTTATAACAATTTAGAGGTAGCTAAAGACCTGTAGATGTCCCTGTTGAAATTTGCCAATTATGAACATGGGTGAGAGACTGAGAATGTGTGCTTTTCCAGAGTTTTTGGCAGTTATATAGTGCCAGGATTTCAAAACTGGAGATGTGAGGAACCTCAAACAAATGGCAGATTTTCTATTCTGGACACTTTCTAAATTCAAACCTTCAGCATGTGCTGGATGAAAAGCACTAAAATTTTGGAAAAACAAAGTAGAGTTTCCCCAAATTTCTTAGTGCTTAGGATAGAAAGACTTGATATGAATTTGGGTTCCGAGAATGAAAATGTATAAAACTCTGGAGGGATTTTTCATTTGACACTGACAGTCATAAACCAGAAGTCTCTGAGAACCTAGGCACATATCAGCCTTAGCTTCATCAGAGAAATGACGGAGCCCTCTGGTGGGAGAAATCGTCTGGAACATCTTCTTTATAGTCACTGTATGGCATATAATAAACAAACAAATTACTACGTGTAAGAACAGATAAGACCTTATGACGAAATAGCAAGACAAAAAAACATTAAAAACAAAAGCACATCAAACCACAAATTGCCAAGGCAATTCACGGTGGAAAAGATGCATTTTTCAACAAGCGGTGCAGGAACAAAGCTTATCTATAAACAAAGGTAAATTTTGCCTTTATCTGATACAATCCACAAACTCAAGAAGAACCTATCCTGAGGCAGAATTTCTTCTTCCTCAGGGAAATCTCAGTTAGGTTATTAGCTAGATAAAACGGATAAATTTTCTTTTGTCCCTGAGAAAAAGATCCAGCTACAGCAAAAAAAAGCCTCAATTATAAGGACAGAAGAATCAAGTCTTTACTTCTCCCTTTGAAGGACTTCTGAGAAAGAGGATTGTGAGTAGTGTTAATTTTAGAGAAGTGATACATTTCTTTACCCTCTTGTAGGTATAAGGAAGACACGTATATAAGCAATCAAATTATACTTATAATGCAAATCTCATCTCCAATGGTAGGCATGGATTTAGTGGATTTAAAACACTGGAACCCATATTTTACTAATCATTAAGGTGAATATTTTGTTATGATAATACTTAGAATTCTTCCATTTTGGCTCCCACCTCCCTTCTCCACTTCCCTCCCTCCTTCCCTCACTTCTTTCTTTCTTTCCTTCTTTCTTTCTCTCATTCCTCCTCTTTTTCTTTCTCTCTTTTTGTTGCTTGAATTTTGTCTGTTTCTATTGTTTTATTAAGTAAGTGTCATTTGAGAAATCAAAATGTGCAGAGCGGGGCCAGCCCATTGCCAAGTGGTTAAGTTCGCGCACCCTGCTTCAGCTGCCCAGGGTTTCAGTGGTTTGGATCCTGGGCATAGACATGGCACCACTCCTCAGGCCATGCTGAGGTGGTGTCCCACATAGCACAACCAAAGGCACTCACAACTAGAATATACAACTATGTACCAGCAGGCTTTGGTGAGAAGAGAAGAAAAGAAAAGAAAAAAAAGGATTGGCAACAGATGTTAGTCCAGGTGCCAATCTTTAAAAAAAGAAAATGTGTACAGCCTTATGGTAGATGTGGCTAATACCACCATCTCTGTACTGCATAGCATCCTAATTTCATAGGAACATTTTTGAAAATTTTATATAAAATCACTCAATACAAGTAGAAACAGTCAATCAGAGTTTGAAATATATAGTGGAATTGGAATAGGGTTTAAAACCAGAAACTATTGGGTCTGTGGATTGATGCTTTGTAACTTAGGTCTCTCAAATTTTCTGGGTCATCAAAAAGTTTAAGATTAATTTATTAACCCAGCACCAGTTCTAATCATACATAACATCTTTCAATATAATAATAAACCTGTTTATGAATGGCATTACTGGAATAAAATGAAAAGTTTTCAAATTCTTAGAGAAAATGAGGAATATTGTTATATTAGGGAAAGATTTTATGATACTCTAATATTTGGGGAGGGATTTAGAAATTGGATAGAAATTGCTTAATAATTCTACTTCCTACACTCCCAAATGCATATCATGTAATAACTTATTTGATATTCACAATGTACAAGGAAAATTTTATAAACATTTATTATTACTATTTTTTCAGAACTTGACTCAAATCTCATTTGAACAAACTTGTGACTCAGCCAGTGGTAAAGTCTTAGTTTCTAATTTGTTTTCCAATTATTTGTTAATTTTCCTTTGTTCTGTTTTCTTTTTCCAAAATGCTCACATGTTAGAATATTGGAGGAGAATTAAATTAGGACCTCAGTGTGAGGGGAGAGAGAGAGGTGAACAAAAGACACAGTAATGAGAATAGCATAGGCCACATCAATCATTGGTAGAGTGTATGGTATATGCTGGTTAATGATGGAAATTGTTATCCATTCACAAATCAAATGTTTATAGAGTGATTCCCATGCATTAGATACCCAGGAGAATATAATATACAAACACTATATTCTAGAGTCCCCTGGTATGACCTACTGTAAAAGTAACTTGGATTTTGAGTTATACAAGCCTGAATTCAAATCTCAATAATAACATATGTTTGCTGTAATCTTGGTTGATTTATATAACATTTTTAAGTTGAATTTTACTTGTAAGTAAAATGGTGACACACATGCCTCACAGCCACATTGTGAGGACTAAATAAGACGGTGTCCGCACATGCACCTAATACCTGTTGAATCATGGCAGGTGCTCTTTAGCTTCCCACTTTCACCACCTTCACCGACAGTTTGCAAGCTGATTCCAAATAGCATCTTCCTGTCTTCCTGCACGTAAGCCTAGCTTCAAGAAGGTACTTGCTTAAATACAATCCTCAGAGACTGGAATAAGTGCACATTCTTCATTCAGGGCCATAGGAATGATACCACTGAGACCACCAAGATGGATAACTTACCATTCTTCAAGCACTTGGTGAACCAAACACTTGTAGAGTTCAACTCTGTCTTGTTGGTATCAAAGAAAGATTTGTAAGAAGTACTTTAGGGATTTATTAGAGAGAGAAAAACTGTTTGGGGATACAATAGAGCTCAGGAGACACTTGGATGGTCTAGGAGAACCTGAGAAAGAAACTAGGAATAATGGGCAATTTATAGAATATTTTAGTAAAAAATGATGGAAATAGGAAAAAGGAACATATGATCAGAATTGGGAGGACAGCCTTCTGCTTGGACCAGAAAACTCTCTTAGATTTCTCTTCCTTTGACTCAGGTCTTCAATGAAAAGCATGACTATTAATCTCAGGAATTAACACTCAAATACAAAACTAGTATTTGAGATTTGGTAAATATCTTTCTCCCTCTTAATAGTCAGATCTTTATGACTTTTTTCAGTTGAAATAAACTGAATATAACAAAAGTTAGAATAAAAAAGCCACAGATCACCCAAGAAAATCACTTTCTCCAGCTTATTTTTTCATATAAATACTAATGTCTCAAAAAACATCTGAGACAGCTTAAATGAAAATGTGAATAAATACAATTTATTTTTAAAAGAAATGAGATGAGAAAGAATTGAGGGAAAAGGCCATTGCAAAGAAAATTGTCAAATTTCTTGCTACAATTAATATTTTTGCTATGTTTATTTTTTATTTTAATTAACATAATTCCAATTATACTCTTATATTCTTACCATTGAAGCCAAACAACAAACAGTATGACATATCTCGTTATCAGTAACAAGAAAATATAGCAGTCTCTCAGCATAACTAATTCCTGATAGGAATTTTTTCTGGTGGGTAATTTTGAATGGAAGAATGAACTTTTTTTTTTACACAGGTCATCATCAAACTCAGATGGTTGTGTAGGCCTGATTCTTAGTGACTATGACTTCTGAAAGTGCAACATACATAATTATATTTGAGCAAATTTCAACTCAGGCAAATAAAGTGACCTTACATATCATATTATTTTCACAGATGTTACCCAGAGACCAAATACCAGAAGGCAATTTAACTGTAGTCATGGCATTTGTTCTCCTGGGATTTTCTGGTCTTCCAAACCTCCAGGGGTTCCTATTTGGAAATTTCTTTCTCATCTATATGTTCGTCTTAACAGAAAGTTGTCTTATAATAATTACAAGAGTACCCTGTTGTCCAGACACTCATGTATTTTTTTCTTGCCAGTTTTTCCTCACTGGAAATCTGTTACATGTATCTCACTTTCCCCAGGATTCTGGTAAACCTTTGGACTCAGGATAGAAGCATTTCTATGCTGGGCTGTGCCACTCAAATGTACTTCTTCCTTGTTCTGGGAGCCACGGAGGCATTTCTTCTGGCAATGATGGCACATGACCGCTATGTGTCCATTTGTAACCCTCTGAGCAATCCTCTTGTCAAGAACTACAAGGTTTGTATTCAGTTGGCTTTTGTTGCCTGGCTTATTGGAATCCCTGTCCAGATAGGGCAAACATGTCAGGTGTTTTCAGTGCCTTTCTATAATTCTCACTGAGCCAATCACTTTTTCTGTGATGTCCCCTCACTGATCAAGTTGGCCTGTGGGAACATCTCATTTAACAAAATATGTGTCTATGTAGTGGCTGTATTATTTGCCATGATTCCTTTTATATTGATAGTTGACTCATGTCAAAATCATTTACACCAACCTAAAGTTTCCCTCAGTCGAGTTTTTCTTATATTCTCCTCTATAATATTTCCTCAATCCCTAGTTAGAGGGCTGGTTTCTGTAATAGTTATAATACGTACCCTGATGATAATTTTTTTTATCTACAAAACTAACGTGTTATTGGTCTCTTAATGACCACCTGAGCAACCTGAAACTTAGCTGTTGAACCTGTTAAATGTGTTAAACAGTTCAAAAAATTAAAATTTTAACCCAAGATTATAAGTGGAAAATTTTCCTTTATTTTATAGCATGTCACCATCTTGTCTCAATTTTATTTTACATCTTTAAGGTGTGAATAATTTCAAATTTTACTTATAATAAAATGAGAATCTGGAATAAGTCCAGGTGAGATAATGGGAAACTCCCAAGCAAATAACCCATGCATTCTAGGTTTCTATTCTGGGGAAGAAATTTTTTCCAAGACTTAAATCGTTTAAGAATCTTGGTTTGGAGCCAATTTCTCAAGACAAGCATAGGATTTGCTTCCTATTATTTAGTAGTGATTTATAAGGGTTTATGATCATGAAGAGAAAATATTTACGAGAGAGGGATGTCCTATAGTAATTAGATAACAGAGAGGATTAGGAAAGTTAATTACAAAGTAATTAGGAGCCATGTGCCAGAGATCATGGAACGCCAGTGAGGAGCAGTGGTGACAGAGGCTTCACAGGGGACAAGATGTGACAGCACACAGCAAGGGAATGAGAGGCCAACCTGATCTTAGCTATGGTGGATGCACAACCAAGTGGTTATGTTGTAAAGGAGTTCTAAAACCACATATTTAGCACAGTGTAGTATTATGCATGAACAGAGAGATCTTCTGAGGCTTTAGAATAGAAATTTCAGGAAATAGCTAAAAACAATTGAAGATTTGTCATTTAATAAAGATACACTATCAAACTGGTGAAATATGAACATTTAAAATAAATTATCTTGGGACAACTGGGCAATATTAGAGAAAAATATGATAAAATTTCTTAATACATTATACAATAGAAGGAAACATTCCAAATGATACACAAGTTTAAATATATTACAGAGTGAAATGATGATGCATTCTTTTAGCCCTGAGCTAACTACTGCCAATCTTCATCTGTTTGCTGAGGAAGACTGGCCCTGAGCTAACATCCATGCCCATCTTCCTCTACTTTATACGTGGGATGCCTGCCACAGCATGGCCTTTGCCAAGTGGTGCCATATCTGCACCTGGGATCCAAACTGGTGAACCCCGGGCTGCTAAGAAGTGGAACGTGTGCGCTTAATTTCTGTGCCTCCGGGCCACCCCCTGATGATGCATTCTAAGAAAAAGGTTTTATAATTTTGGAATACAGAAAGTTTAGCTCTGACTCCAAATTTAGAATGCAGGATACAAATGTTACAAACAATATCTCAGATAAAGTGCTCTTGGCTTGTTCTTAATTATCGAGGAAAAATCCAAAATATAAATGAACTAAACAGATGAAGTAACAGTTCACAGAAAAGAGATGAAAATAATCTCTTTAACATAGGGACAGATACTCAACTTCATTCATAAAAATAAATAAATAAATTTTAATCTGTGCAATGACCTAGCTTAAAAAAAAATGTGAGACACTTTCCTATGCATTATATATATGTAGGGAGAGAGAGGAAGCAGGCACCACTGACCAATATCACAATCATGTTTACTCTTTGACTTGATTAGTAAACTGGCACACATTTGAAATTACGCAGTAATGTGATATTGCAACAAGTTTGTATTTGCAAAAGATCGCAAGTCAACTGATTGTGAATAATAATGTGGATTGTATTTCTCTGACTTAATGAGCCTTAATTTTGATATTGTAATCTATTCTTTTTTCTCCCACAGCCATATGATGACTCCAAAATATGAATTTTATACTTTATAGAAATATTTCTAGTGCTTGCAACAAGACTGGCTTGCTGTGACCCAGTGCATCTTAACCAGAAATGGAAGTTCTTTCTTTATTTGTTTTAAATGTCATGGATTTTATGTGGCTGTTTTTAAGTATGTCCATTTATACATGTTTGGATTCATTTGTTGATATAATTCAGTAATATTACCATGTTGAATCACATTTTTGTTGTTGATTATTATCTTTTCAAGTAAAAGATAATTTATTTTTCTGAATTAGTTTCAGGAAAAAAATAGAAGCATGGCTTTAACATGATAAAGAGTTATATTTTAAGATCTTTCATTTACCATATCCCATCATGCAGCATTTGATAAAACTTTTTTGACCTATTGGTAGGTTATTTAATAATGGAATAAACTGCATAGATGATATGATTTCAGGAACTCTGCCTAGTCCATGTAACCTGCAGTGTCTCACTATCTGCCATTACTTAGTTGTTCTCATTAAAAATTTATTTTAATAATATATCTGAGATGAAGCATATGGAAATCCAACTTGAACAGCATTAACTATTAAAAATATAATTATTAGACAGTTGCCCAAAAGATAAAATAGGGATGTGTCAACTTAAACTTGTTAGTTCTCCTCTTAGGATACAAGAAAGCATCCTATGAGGGAAAAAAATCAAAAGATGAGTAAGAAATAAGAAGTCCCATATTTGTTAATTGTTATTTTAATTCTACTCTTCTTAATGAGAAAATCACTTCTAGAAAGTTATATGTTTTAGGAACAAAATTATAGATTTAATCTCCCTTAACATAGTATATATACATCTTTTTCTGTAGTGATCATATATAAATAAAGATAAAACAGTATTTTGACCAAATAAGTTTCAGTCTGTAGGGGAGGAAGACATTTCCTCTACCCTCTCTGGGTTTGTCTGGCCAGAGAATGAATTAAATTCACATGAGACAGAATAGCAGGAGAAAATTAAACAAAGCTTTATAACATGTATACATGGGAGAGGCTCAGGCAAGCTGAGCAACTCGCCAAAATGGCTGACGCCCCCACCTTAAATATCATATTCAGCTAAAGGCAAAGGAGGATGTTGGGGGTGGGGGGAGTCAATTACAAGAGGTTACCAGACAAGCACAATAAACAAATGCAGATTTAAGTCCTTTCCTTCCCCATTGATTAAGAGTTTCTAGAGATAAAGTCATCCCCCCTTCTTCCTGTGCAGAGAGGAAGACACCTTTACAGATGGAGATTTCCTTTACAATGTAAATGTCTCCTAACAAAGGGCAAGCAAGTTCCACTCCTCAGAGCCTCCTTCCCTGTCCTAGTTTATTAAAAGTAACCAGCCCAATAAATCTCATGCCAAAGAGGCATATCTTGGGGTAGCAAATGTCAGTTCCCCACAAGTCGTTTACCTGACTGATTAACACAAACATGCTCTACTTATATAGGGTTCTATGGTCACCAAAGTGTTTTAGTATCAATTTTACTTTCTATTTCCCCTGTTATAACTAAAGTGAGAAATCTAAATTTTCAGCTTTGATTTCAGTGCAAATTTTGAACAAAAAGTGTTACATGTTGATTATCAATTGAATCTTGATTCTCAGAGTCTTGCAGTTTTCTAAAATAAATGTAGGATATCAATACAAAAATGTTATTGGCATAAAATGTTATACTTCTTCTTCTAGATTTACTTATAGCTGGTTTATCCTCTCAGGAGAATAGTTTAAGTACATATGCTTATATCTATCTATCCCTCTTTTGTTTTATGGGGCAGGCCCAGTGATGCAGAGGTTAAGTGGCCACGTTCTGCTTCGGTGGCTCGGGGTTTGCCAGTTTGGATCCTGGGTACAGACATGGCACTGCTTGGCACGCCATGCTGTGGTAGGCGTCCCACATGTAAAGTAGAGGAAGATGGGCTTGGATGTTAGTTCAGGGCCGCTCTTCCTCAGCAAAAAGAAGAGGATTGGCAGCAGTTAGCTCAGGGCCAATCTTCCTCAAAAAAAAAAAAAAAGAAACTTTTGTTTTCATAAGAAATTGATATTCTTTACTCACATCTGAAAATGTATTTTAGACTATATGTGCTTTAAAAATACCAACTTCTCTTTAAATAATAACATTCCTCTTATTCTACTGGTTCTGTTTAATTCACATGTATCACCTTAACATTTAACTTTATACTTCTGTTTACCACTCATTCTAATTAGTTTTCCCAGACATTATGGAAAACGTGGTCCTTCAGAAAAGACTCTCTATGGAAGCCAAGTCCCCTGGCCATCCACCCTACGTCCCATACCAGAGCTTGGCAGAGAACAAGCATGCCCTTGAAAAAACAGCATCATTTAAATGTCTACTAATATTCACTGGAGAATAATCAAACTTATAATTTTGCATGTCAAACTCTTTTTTACCTCTCCCTTCATTTTTTTTTTTGTGAGGAAGATTGGCCCTGAGCTAACATCTGTGCTAATATTCGTCTATTGTTTTTCTTATGTGGGATGCAACTACACTATGGGTTGATTAGCAGTGTATAGATCTTTGTCTGGGATGGAATCGCAAAGAATAGGCCACAGAAGAAGATTGCATGAATTTAGCCACTACACCACCAGGATGGCCCCTTAACTCCACTTTTTTTTTTTGATGTTTCTCCCTTGATTCTTCTACCTGAGGCTTGGAATATAGTAACACTAGACTTCTCCCATCATTACATGTGCATGCTTTATTTACTGTGATCTATTTCTTTCTTTTTTTAACTAACACAATCCTGGCTGGAAAATTATTATTATTTTTTGTCATCAAAAACATGGGTTCTATTTCAAGGTATATCGCCAGTTTGTGTTAAATATAAATAGTTTGTCTGAAATATATCAGAGAAGAAAAACTACAGGGCCTGCTGTTATTTCCAATACACTTCCTTAATCCAATGAGATTGTTTGTTCACTGTAACTCAGATGTGTATACTTACTCCCATATCACATTTTCATTTACAATGAAAGGTTTGATCTGTGTTCTTTTTTCTTTCTCTCTACTTCATTCTAAGACCAAATTCCCCAAGCTTGCCTCAATTTCTGAATTTTTAAATGAAAGTAAGATAAATTTCCAAGTTGCTTTCAGAGTTTTCAAGAAAATCTTTTACCTTTTTCTTTTAATTATTATTGTGATAAATTGTATCAAGCCCCTAAAATGACATGTAGCTTCTGAGGAGCATTGAGTGCAATATTCCTGAAATCAACTGAATTAAATGATTTTAGAGATTAAGCAATGCAAAACTTTGGTCATGGTTGCAATTGTAGTTTTTACTGGAATTATGAATGTCTATATGTATGTATGATATATTTACATACTTACAGAATTCATATTTTCTCAGAATACCATGCATTTCTTTCTGTTATTTGTAGTTTCGGCAATGCTATATACGAAATGTACTTTAAACAAATGCTATATACTCGCTTACACTTTAAACAAATGACATCAGTTCCCGGGATCATTATTTTCTCTTGTATTCCTGGTAATGCCCGTGTTTACTTTGTCTTCCCTCAATAAAACTTGTCCTGGGTTACTTAGCTCTGTTTTTCAAAGAACTGCTCCATCAAATTTAGCTAATTCCATTTTTTTTTTTAAAGATTGGCACCTGGGCTAACAACTGTTGCCAATCTTTTTTTTCTTCTGCTTTATCTCCCCAAACACCCCCTGTACATAGTTGTATATCTTAGTTGCAGGTCCTGCTAGTTGTGGGATGTGGGACGCTGCCTCAATGTGGCCTGACGAGCGGTGCCATGTCCGCGCCCTGGATCTGAACACTGGGCCGCCACAGTGGAGCAAGTAAACTTAACCACTCGCCCATGGAGCCAGCTGCTAATTCCATTTTTTAATATTTCGTTTAGTTTTTGCTTTTATATGTTTATAATTTCTTCTGATTTTTGCATTTGTTTATTTTATAACTGTGGTAGGTACAATTCCAAGATGGCCAAAGATTTCTGCTCCCTGCTGTACATATATCTCCTCCTTGCTCTTCAATCACATTCTAATGTAGGCATTATTGTAAGGGAATTTTACAGATGTAATTAAGATCCAATATCAGTTGATCTTAAATTAGAGAGGTTATCCAGGTAGGCCTGACCTAATGACATAAGTCCTATAAATCTAGGTATAGCAGTCAGAGACAGAAAGAATATCAGATATTCAAGGTGAGGGAAACGGAAGAAGGCAGGAGACAGAGAATGCCCTTGGCTTCTAGGAGCTGAGTTATTTCTTGTTATCAGTATTATCATGCTATTGCACAATGGGACAGTCAGATAGATTACTATAAATACCCCAAAAATAATCCATTGAAGATTAGGAATATCACAAAACCCCAAGACAACAAATTCCATCATTGTAGTGTTATTTGATTTTTTGTTTTTAATTTGTTCTCCATCTTTAGATATAGTAAATTAAAGAAGATTGATTCATTAATATTTCAGAACCACATCTTCCTCTTCTATTAACTGGATAGATGCATGAATGTATTTATATAATCTCTTAGATTATTTCCACCACTGCTTTCTCTGTTTATATGAAAAGAGATTTGAGACTTCAGAAATGAAGTGATGTGTGCAGTTAAAATCAATCCAAGAAATAAAATCTTAGTACATATTTTTATACTCAGATGTAAAGTTACGAGAGATAGTGGGAAGTGTGCATTGTTGTTTAGAGCTTATTATGGAGGAATAATATCAATTTATTATATCTAATAATATCTACTCACTCTATTATTGAGGGGAATTATGAAACAGAATTTTTCTATTGTTTTTGTCTGAGTTCATCAATTTTTTTCTATATTGGTTGACTCATTCCATCCTCTTTCAGTTCAAACTTTTTCCCTTAAAGATTTTAAGTCTTATTCAAAATGAGTGTTAGGTCCTCTCACTTATGTTTCAATGAGAATCGATTTTCTTAAACTGATGCTTTGATACTGAGGGAATAAATATGTAATATTATCATTCCACTTTGTATACCTCTCTCATCACTTATGCTAAATATGGAAAGCACTAATCCCATCATGCTATTCAATAAACTTCCATATTACCCACTATAGAGTTTATCATAAATATCAATTAATATTTAACTCAATCAAGAGATGTGACCCATTCATCAAAATATTGTTTTCATATTTCCCCTCATGCCTATGTAACATTTTATGATCCATTGTCTTCTATTCCCTTGCAATGGACTACAATCTCCTTCTTCTATGTCTCCTTCATAATTTTGCCTAATAAAGTGTACCTTTGATTAAACTCAATTATTATTTACTTTGGGAGTGCAAATGGCCAGAACATATGAATGGGACTGAAAAAAAGTAAACAAATATACACACACATATACACACCATCTTGCTTCATTTCATATTAATGCCATACAATATCAGGCAGTCAACACTGCTTGACAGTGCCCATTATACCTTATTAATATTTGTTCTCTAACTTTCCAAGCAAATATTATGTTTTCCTATTTCATCACATCTACTACACCCATCTTCACCTTCTAGCGCCATCAGCTGAAATAGTTTTGCCTTAATACTTTGATAAATAAAGCTGAGCAGACAAATAATGTGTCATATGTCCCTATTTCCATTAGTACTCATTTCAAAATTACCTTAAGTGAATATGTTTTATTGTAAATATCGTTATCTGACATGTCTAATTTTATTTTAGTTTATAATTAAGAAAGTTAAGAACTGCATGAGTTATCTTAAGTAGTTAACTCATTTTCAGATAAAGATCTCAGGATTCCATGCTTTTCTGTTTCATTCATTGCAACTTGATCCTCAAATTTAGAACTTTCCTTAAGCAAAACAGTCTACCAACACAAATATAGCTTACCTTTACAGATTTGCATGAAACTATGTGAGTGTAGAGCTTTTTAACCTATAAACATAAGTTCTTTCATCAGGAAGTGACTGTAATTTTACAATATTCTTGCTAGCTTCAAACATTACTGCTCTGCTCTTAAGTAGGAAGCAGTCATGCTCACCCTTGTGGACATGTTCTCTCATGTATCAATTTAATTTCGAGAAGACTGCTTTTTTTGGCAATCATTCAAGTTTAATTTTTAAAACTACTTTCTCTGTAGATGACCTGTCCTTCTCTTTAGTTCCTTTGTGGTATAAAGTTCTCCTACTACAGCAGGAGTTTCTAAGTGGAGAAATACCATTTCATTATTTAATATTATTTTCAGAAAAAAGTTAAAAATCTTTCTATTATATTTCAGACCTTTAACAATTGCTGTGGATTTTTGCCTTCCTCACTTTTACTTTTATGTCCGTAATTTTCCAGATATAGATCATCCACACGTTTAGAAAAATGTATCACATGTTTCATCACATGAGCATGGTTTGCTTGGTCTCTAAATTACTGGGTGGTGAGACATAATTTTAATGTTGGGGAAAACAAAAATATGTAACAGAGACAATAATATTTGGCCCACAAAGCCAAAATTCTTAATTATCCAGTCCTTCATAGAAAAACATTGGTTAAGCCCTGGTTTAAAATAATAATCATTTAATTGTTCACAATTCTGTAATTCCGCAATTTGGCTGAGTTAAGCTTGGAAGGCTCTTTTGTTCTCTATGTGATATTATCTAGGCTTTCACAAGTGTTTTGACCTCAACTTGTATGGCTGGGGACACTCTCCATTGTTCTTTCATCCTCCAGAAAACTGGTATGGGCTTTTTCACACAAGTGGTTGAAGAATTCCCAGCAATAAGAGAGTAGCAGTCACAGAGTACACAGGCTTTGCAAGCCTTTGCCTGTGATGAATTAGCTAATGTTCCATTGGCCAAAGTAAGTCACATAGCTGTTCCCAGAGTCAACACATAAGGGGACTATACAAAGCTGTGGATAAAAGCTGTCATGATTTATTAGATGTCATTACTATATCAATCTATCAGAGTCTGCTCCCTGGTATTCACTGCCCTCCAACATGCAAGTATATTTCCATGTTCCAAGACCCACCTAACCATGACAATAGGCTGAGGTCCATGATCTCATGATCTGCATCAGGTCCAAATGTGGGTTAGGCTCCTTATGTGTAGTTTTTCAAGTTCTATTTGATTCATAGATCTGTGAGTTGAATTAAAAAGTATCACACACTCTCTCCTATTCCACATACATGCACATTCAACATACGATGATGAGATGAGGCAGGACAACTACAATAGATTCTTGCATTCAAAAATGGGAGGAACAGGGACATAAAAGAGTTACAATTCCATAATAATTCTTAAATTAGGCACATTTTACAAGGCTCCTAAATCCAGGGGCAGACAATGGTCTAGAGTAGTGCCAAGTCTGCTCTCTGTGATTGGCTCCTCAATCCCTTTTTTTGGCCTCAATGCCTGGCCTTTTCATTCTGCCCTCTGAAGTTTTACTTTTTTTTTTTCCTGTAACAAAAGTCTCCTGTTTGAACAAGAGCTACTTTCCCAGTCTCCTTTCTGTCCATAGATATCTTTGGACCCCAAGATATCTTTTTGTTTTGAGTGGTCTCAGTCCCTTTTAGTTCATGCTGGTGGTACTTCCACAAGTAACACTTCCTTAGAATCTATGGGTCCCTCTGATTCTTATCTGGGTTTAGTACAACTTCTAATGGCCACTTCCATACATCATTTCAAAATATACTCTCCCCTACTTTGCACATGTCAGGCTACTATAGGACAAAACATTTAAAATTGTTAGATACCATTTTTTGTCTGTTTGAGATAGCACTGCCTTAAGGATTTCAGAGGTGTTACCACAGAGTCATACAACCACACACTTGGTTTAATCTCTATCCCAGAAGATGGAGATACAAAGAAGTTTTGTTTATAATTCAGTGGGTCCTGGTTCTTCTATACTTTGTCTCAATCTTGTTGGCAAACTGAATAGTTCTGTATTGAGCTTGTCTACTTTTTCATTTCTGATCATAGGCATATAAAATAATTAACACGACACTTGAAAATTTCTCCTGGTAATTTTCTTAGCCAGATTCACAAGTTCATTAGGTACATTTAATGTCTTCCAAGTTACTGCAGGCACTAGTTTGCCAGTTTTTCTTTCTTTGATTTTGGTTGCTATATAACAATGAATTGCACTTTATACAGCTTCCGTTAAAAGTTTGTCACCACTTTTCCACCATCAACTAACAGCTCGATCATGATTTATTCCGCCTTCTGTAACCATTTACTTGCAACCTTTCCAGTCTCTGCCCACAACTGAATCACAAGGCCGCAGTTTTTAGTTTTGATTTTGGAAGCCTCCCATTTTTAGGAACGAACATCTCTATCATTTGTCTATTGCTGCATTTAAGAACCATCCTCAAAATAAACAGATTAAACTAATCACAATTTATTTGTTCATGACTGTCCCTCAGCAATTTCCTCTGCATTCCACACAGTTGGCTGTTCCGTGTTCAACACATTTTTAGAAAATTTTCCTGCAACTATTGTTGTTGGTATGTTTCTCTTTCTTCTATTCTTCCCCTGTCTCCAATCATTTCCATTAGATTGTTAAAGTGTATAATGGGCATATTTTCTGAAATTATTGCTGATTCAATCATTCTTTGCTTTGCTCGTGCACTCTCTACATAGTTTTGTCATCAGGGATGTTAATACACAATCTTGCTGCCTTTTTCCAGGTAAATAGTTGCCATGCACTTCCTCGCTCTCTTAGAACCAGGTAAGAGCATATAAATATGAGTAGAACTATCTCTCCTTATTTCTGGGAAAATGCTTTAAGAACAGGTGTGTGCTTCACCACATTCTCTTTTAATAAGTCCTGGTGACAGATCATAGTTTCTAAGAGATAGGTTCCTTGCATATAGGAAAAATTCACTAGGTAATCATGAGATACTGAAAATGAATGAGTTATTTATTCACTATGAACAGGAAAACAGCAAAAGCAACTATCATCATTTTCCTTATTTATAATCAATCAATTTATGATTTGCTCTTTTATTGATTACATGAAAACACACATTCCTAGTAATCAGTAGCAAACTTTCAGTCAAACAAAGAAAAGATAATGGAAGAATTTACTGTGAGTTATCCACAATAACATAGGTGATCATATTTCTATTCGTTTTCTATGTATGTATGCAGGTAAGTGGAGTACAGATTTGTGTGTGAAATCTCCTATTTTCATACCAGATACCTATTTTTAAAAATATTGTATTCAAATAACTATTAGACATATAAATAAATAAATACAAATAATGTGTACATTCATATAAAATATAGTTACATCTATTAATTTAAAATTACACAATGCATTATTTATTTATAGATTTTAGAGCTATTAAATAGCTAATTTTCCCATCCCTTCTGAAATCTCTAGGAAAACTATATATATATATTTTTTATTATAAAGCAATGTTTTCATTTTTTCCTTTTTTATTACCACAGCATTTTGGTTTATAACATTATATAAATTCAGACATACATTGTTATATATTTCAATTTCTGTGTAGATTACATCATGCTCACCCATCAAAGACAAATTACCATTGTACACCACACATATGTACCTAATCACCCCTTTCACCCTCCTCCCTCCCTGGTTCTGCTATAGTAACCACCAGTCCAATCTGTGTTTCTGTACATTTGTTCATTGCTGTTTTTATCTACTACTTATAAGTGAGATCATATAGCATTTGATTTTCTCTCTCTGACTTATTTCACTTAGCATAATACCCTCAAGGTGCATCCATGTTGTCACAAATGGCCAGATTTCATCATTTCTTATGGGCTGAGTAGTATTTTATTGTGTATAGATATCACATCTTCTTTATCTATTCATCCCTTGATGGGCACCTAGGTTGCTTCCAAGTCTTGGCTATTGTGAATAATGCTGCCATGAACATCAGTGTTCATGTATCTTTATGCATTCGTGTTGTCACGTTCTTTGGAAAAACACCCAGCAGTGGAATAGCTAGATATATGGTAGATCTATTCTTGACTTTTTGAGGAATCTCCACACTGATTTCCATAGTGACTGCACCAGTTTGCACTCCCACCAGCAGTTTATGAGGGGTTCCCTTCTCTCCAGATCCTCTCCATCACTTATTGTTTCTTGTCTTGTTAATTATAGCCTTTGTGATGGGAGTAGGGTGATATCTCATTGTGGTTTTGATTTTCAGTTCCCTGATAGTTAATGGTGTTGAACATCTTTTCCTGTGCCTGTTGGCCATCTGTATATCTCCTTTGGAGAATTTTTTCAGATCTTTTGCCTGTTTTTCAATTGGGTTGTTAGTTTTGTTGTTGTTGAATTGTATGAGTTCTTTGTATATTTTAGATATTAACCCCTTAACCATATATTGTCCCATTCCCCTTGTCAATGCTTTCTGCTCATATATTCATCTTATCTATTTTATTATACTCTCAAAGAGCTTAAATGTACCTTTATAATATGCAGAAGTGTAGCACTTTAAAAGTTATAGTAATCTTTATTAAATGATTAGGAATTCAATCATAGTTTGTGCTTTCATACTATTTCATTATGTACATGTTTACAGAATTTTGAAAGAAGTAAACAGGTTATTTTCCCAGGAAGAGGACACTGCACTTCAGAAAATTTGTCATCAACACAATGCCACATATTTAGTTTGTATGTTTAGTATCAGACCTGGGACTATGTCCTGTATCATTAGATTTCCAGTCCTATGCAAATTCTCTTTTCCACTGAGCAATCATTATATTCCAGAGGCCAAACTGCATTCATGTAATCATTTCTTATCATCTAGTTCATTGCTCCAGAACCATTCATTTGTTTACTACAGAAAAAACAAAATCATCTCATTACTTGTCTGTCTCAGAAGACAAGAACTGTGTTTTCTATTTTGAGCATCCCGGTGGACTTGAAGAAGAGCTCAGGAACCTGGTAAAGGGGTCTAAATGCTGAAGGTTCACAGCACACCTGGAGTGAGCAGTTCATTTCCACAGGTAAGAAGAAAGATTTTACAAAATATTTTAGTTACAAAATATTTTAAAAGCTATAACCTTGAATGTAAAACTATGTTCTAGGTTTTAATATTTGAATCTGACATAGAAATTTCTAGTTAGCTCAGAATCAAATTAAAAATGAAATAAGAGAACTCCAGGGAACATAAGAAGGCAAATATGTTGGAGCTGGCCTGGGGGCACAGCGGTTAAGTTCGCACATTCTGCTTTGGCGGCCCAGGGTTAGCTGGTTTGGATCTCGGGGGCAGACATGGCACCACTTGGCAAGCCATGCTGTGGCCGGCACCCACATATAAAGTAGAGGAAGATGGGCATGAATGTTAGCTCTGGGCCAATCTTCTTTGGCAAAAAGAGGAGGATTGATGGCAGATGTTAGCTTAAGGCTGATTTTCCTAAAAAAAAAAAAAACAAGAAAAGGCAAATAGGAAAGACTCCCATTACATTTAGTTCAATAGAGCTCTAAATTAGAAATTTGCTTTAATTTCTTTGATGGATGATACTAGTTAGAATAAGGGTAGTAGAAACAAATTGTTATATTTAAAATTTAGAAAAACTATTAAATGGAGAAAAGATTACCTATCAACCAACCACTGGGTATATGCCATTGAGGAATCATAATTTTTTTTCATGGAAGGATACAAATGAATTTTAAATGTATTTTATTATTTAGGTAATTCATCTAGGAAGTACTTCAAGTTTTTATTTTGTTTTGTTTTAATATCATGGTACTTAAGCTTGACAGCTTTATAAAAAAATTCAAATACTTGAGGATATTATTTTGCATTATTTCTAGGGGATCACAGTTCTAGAATTATGGCATGTCACCATGAGTCTGCAGTATGGTCAAATGAAAATAGCTTAATGTGTGGCAACAGGGAAAACTGGATTAACTCTACTACGAATTTATTATGTGAGCCTGGTCAACTTACAGGTCTAGCTAGTCTTCAGTTTTCTTATCTACAAATGGACACTGAATGGCTTAGTTTGCAAGTTGCTGTGTAGATTACATAAGATAATGTACACACAAAATTCACGTTCTAGTAATGACTTAACAATGTGTGGTAGCTACTTTAGTTTTACTTCTCAAGCTTAGTTCTTGTAGCTCTTCTCATGAGGGTTGAGGAACTGATTGTAATTTTCCAGAATCATAACATTTTGTTAAAAATTTGGGATGTATATTTTTGTCTTTCTAGCCTCTCTCTTAACGTGAGATTAGCTAAATGTAAACACAATCAGTTATAATCTTCCTAAATATTAGTTGACAGAGATGTCTGTTTGAAGAACACCTTGGAGAAAGTAAATAAACCTCAGGCTTTTATCTATTCTCCCCTCAATTTCCTACAGTGAAGTGGATAATTGCTCTAATGGGACATGACTGGGAATAAAACATGTCCCCATTCATAAACCACATGCTTGCCCTACAGATAAGATCAGAGATATTAAGAGTTATGAAAAATTTATTATGGGCCAAATTATCAGAGGGGTTACAAAAACTGATTCGTATTTTACCGACATGTCCAAAGTCAGAATGTAAGGACAGAGATGCATTTTTAAGATGCCTGATAATTAATATTGGGATTCACTGGGCTTAATCTCATGAGACTGATATTTTAATATATATTAAATGTCAAATAACAAACATATGTACAGCTATGTACTTAGGGGCTGGCCCCGTGGCTGAGTGGTTAATTTTGTACACTCTGCTTTGGTGGCCCAGGGTTTTGCCAGTTCGGATCCTGGATGTGGACATGGCACTGCTCATTAGGTCATGATGAGGTGGCGTCCCGCATACCGCAACTAGCAGGACTCACAACTAAAATGTACAACTATGTACTGGGGGAATTTGGGGAGAAAAAGCAGAGAAAAAAAGAAATACTTAGCTTCTGGTTTGAGCTGGTTCATTGCTCAATGCTTAGATGAAAAATTGATTTTACAGCTCCCTATGTATTTTGTTGTAGTTAAATAAAATTTGAAAGCCATTTCATTTATGTGTAGCCTTCACATAAAATTGACACTTTAGTAAGACCTTTTAATGAATCTCATAAACAAGCATTTTGAAGTCACATAATGTTCATGTAGTATCAAAGATACGCCTGAATATTTGGACAATTTTAGCTATTATTAGATTTGGAAGAATAGTTACTTTCCCAAGTTCACTCTGTGAATAGGTATTAAATCTGAGATTTTAATACAGGGTTTTAGGGTCCAAATAAAATATTCTTATTCTTTCACAATTATCTGGTCTTGAACACATCAGTTAAGTAAAGGTTAGAATTGTAATGTAGCTGATATTTCCTCTGTGTATGTCAGTTAACCTGCATTTTGTAATGGATTCCTTTAGTAGACCACCTATTGGCAAATTTTCAAAATTTGCTTGCATCATGTTAGTTTTTTCACTGTGCTTCTTCCTGTTTGCTCAATTCCTGTTTGATCCCTGACTCAATAGATAACAAGAATCCATGTATTCTTGAAAGAGAGAAAGAGGGACAGAGAGAGAGAGAGAGCTATGAAGAAAGATAGAAAAATGAGGAAATTTATAAACATAAATGTATTTTTGTGATGCCTAAAATATACATTAATATGTTGTTATTAATTTAGGTTTATGTTATTTTATTAGTATAACCATTCAAACAAAACTAAAATTTATTATAATTCAGTTGGGTTTGTGAGTTATTGTGAATAATATGTGAGTTTTTTAAATTAACACAGAGGTCAGTATGTACCTTAGTATTTTTTTACTGTAGAATTCTGTAAGGATTAAATGAGCATTTTTGTTCATAATCCCACCCTTGAAAAGCTATTTATTCCATATATTAGGAAAATCTGTGACATAAAACTAGGAGGACCTCCTGCAAAAATAAAGACGTGACTTTCTTTACCTTCTAATGACACTTTGCTCATTCTCTTCTTGCTGCATGGTCATCTCAATATGACAAAAAATGTGGTGTGTTTCATGTTAGGAACATAAATCATCTGTAGGTCATTGAATTCAGCCAAACCCTGAACATGATAGATTTTTCACCCCTTTAAATACATTTTGGTCTGTGAAAAGCCAAAGGATACACACCAGTCTCCCTGCTGAAATTTTACTCCTAAATATAATAGATGCAGTGTTTAATAATGCTTCAATGATGGAGACTTTCAATCCAGATACAGGTGACTCTTTAACTTTTTGTTTAATATACACTTTCCTTTCATTATACTCCCCCAGAAGAGAAACAATCTGATGGCATATAAAAATATACCAGATATAAAATAGGATATTGTGGTTTAAATAAGGAATTAATTCTGTTGGCAATAGCTTCTATAAACAGTGTATTATCTCTTGTTAGAAGATATTTATTTTATAGAAATTTTAGAAACTTTCTAAGGAGGTATAAAAAATGGCCATGATTTATTTTGACAGAAATATGTCTCAAAAATACACCCAAGGTCTTTGCAGGGATAATAAGTATATGAATAGAGAAAAATTTTACATTGGTATTTGGTTAAAATTCGAAAAACATTAGCAGTATTATAAATTGTGGAGAACAAAATGGATACTTTAGTATTATGTGTTTCAAAGAAAGAAAATGGAAAGACAAAACAAAACACAATGCTCTATCTTTGTTTCCTAACAAATTGAATCTACCTCCAGAATAACATCTATTGTTCTATTCACTACTGTTATAGAAGTCCTAATGAAATGGGAAAATAGCCAGAAAAGATATCAAATTGTTTGATTGGAAAAGGGTGCTTCGTACAACAAGCTGAAAAGTAAGTCTAACACTGCATTTTCTAGCCACCTGGGAATATTTTAAAATTTAAATAATTTTCACGTTGATTTTATAGTTTATTTCAACCCAATCTTGTGATTTAAGTGTATTTGCTTCAATTTTACTAATTATGAACTTTAAGGAAAGGCTTGTCATGTACACTGTGGAAAACCTGGGATTAAAACTCAGATGTGTAGTACTATCTATTATAATACTTTTGCGTTTAAAAATTTGTATATTTATTTGTCTTTGTGAGTTTTAAGGTGATGTAATATGAAGAGAGGAGGGAGTAAGTGTAAGATAAAATACACTAACAATTAAACCAAGTAAATTGGCTTTTCTTCACGTGATAAATTTATCAAGCAACCAAATGAAATAATTACTTTATCGATACAGGGCGATACATCCACTTGAACTCAACTTCTTCATCACTGCCTATTCCTTCACTGCCAAGGATTCCAATATGCTCTTCTCAGAAGCAAACGTGAGGATGTAACTGAGTGCATTCTATTTCCAAAAATATTGCATTTAGAACATAAAAATAAAATCTGAAATGCCAGAGTTGCCATCAGATGTAGATTTATACACAGTCCAGGTGAAGAATACGAGTGAAGTTACCATGTTTATATTGGTGGGCTTCTTGGGTGATTTTGAGGTGCAACTCTTCCTATTTTTGCTATTTCTAACAATCTATCTTTTCACTCTGGTAGGAAATTTGGGACAGATTGTGTTGGTTATTGGGGATTCCCGGCTCCACAACCCTATGTACTATTTTCTGAGTGTGTTATCATTCTTGGATGCCTGCCTTTCTTCGGTTGTCACCCCAAAAATGTTAATCAATTTCCTGTCAGAGAATAAAACTATATCATTCCTTGGATGTGCAGCACAGATGTTTTTCTATGTTACTTTTGCAACCTCAGAATGCTTTCTCCTGGCTGCAATGGCATATGATCGCTATGTAGCAATCTACAACCCTCTGCTGTATTCAGTTAACATATCACCCAGGGTCTACGTGCCACTCATCATCTTTTCCTATCTTTGTGGCATTTTTAATGCTTCAGTGCACACAGGGGCAACATTTACCCTATCCTTCTGTGCATCTAATGAAATTAGACATTTTTTTTGTGACATCCCTCCTGTCCTCGCCATTTCTTGTTCTGACACGAGCAAAAACCATCTTCTAGTCTTCTACTTTACAGGCATTATTGAAATTGTCACTATCCTGATTGTCCTGGTCTCCTATGGTTTCATTCTGTTGGCCATTCTGAGGATGCGTTCTGCTGAAGGGAGACAAAAAGTCTTTTCTACATATGGCTCTCACCTAACTGGAGTGTCACTTTTTTATGGAACAGTCTTCTCCATGTATGTGAGACCAAATTCCAGCTACTGTTTGGACCGGGACATGATAGTGTCGATTTTTTACAGCATTGCCATTCCCATGCTGAATCCCATCATCTACAGTTTAAGGAATAAAGATGTAAAAGAGGCAGTAAAAAGAGTGTTTGGGAAAAATTGATTTATCAATAATATATACTCTTCACACTAAATATTCAATTGAAAGCAATTAAAATTCGTGTTCATTGTCTCTATATCAAAGAGTTATGGTTAAAGTATTGTTTTTAGTTTCATAGTCCCTTTCTGTTCTCAGAAATTGTTAAATAAAGGTCATAGTCAACCAGCTATCTATGCAGTGTTTACACATGCAGAAAACTGTTATCCAACTGCTTCTAAGTTTATATGTAGAGAGATATAGATATAGATATGTCCCCCAAATACACACAAACATATATACACACATATACACATATGTATGCTGATACTGGTTGTACTATTTTGCTGGGGCTGGCAAAACAGAGTACCAAAGACTGGATTGATAAAACAACAGAAATTTATTTTCTCACTCTTCTGGATGCTAGAGTTTTAGATCAAGGTGTTGACTAATTTGATTTCTTCTGAAACTTCTCTCTCCCTAGCTTGCAGATGACCAACTTCTCCTTATGTCTTCACATGATATTTTCTCTCTGAATGTTTGTTCCTGATATCCTCCTCTTACAAGGCCAGCAGTCATATTGGATTAAGGCCCACTCTAAATGCCTAATTTTAAGCCAGTTACCTCCTCAAAGACTCTATCTCCAAGTACAGTTACATTCTGAGGTACTGGGGATTAAGATTTAAAAATACAAATATTAGTTTATTTACACATACACACAGGCATATATGTATGTAACCTTTACATTAAATTGTAAGTATTATCTTTCATCTCCATGTCACTCAAATTGGATAGGCTCCCATAGTGGCAATCACAAGTAACTTTATAATTATAACTGCCTAGCTTGAGCAAATACCACCTCAATGATAATAAACTCACAGTTCATATAATCCCAATCCACTCTGTACGGAGTCATTGGTATCAGAATCCAGTTCAAAGTACTCTGCTACATGCTTAGATCTATGCATTTGCAGCAATCTAATCCCAGCCTATGGTTCAAGGACCACAGAACATGTGTTAAAATTCCTGCTGTCCATCATCATGTTGTTTGTGAGGGAGCACTTCTCCTCTTTTATTATTTTATTATTTCATCCAGAACATGAGCATTAAACCCATTCTTTATTTCCTCTCAAAATACAGAGATTAGTCATTAGCATTTATCAAGATTATACTTAAACTCAAGAATGACAGGAGATAAGCACATCAGAGAATAAGGTACGACTGGCTGGCATATTGGGCTCTTCCCACAAGTAAGCCCTAGCCATCTTTATGAGTCTCCCTGCAGGGGTGATCCTGACTCAGTTTGGACTCTATTTTTTTCCTTGACTCTTTACCCTCTTGTGATGCCCTTGAAGAATCACGTCTCCTCAGTGTCTGGGCCCAAGAGTCAAGATATAGAATAGAGTCTTTCCTATGCGCATGTTCAGCTCTGTTTCCAACCACCTTATTTGCATTACTAGACATGTCTTCTTCAAAGTTGATTATACGTAGTAGTGTTTTATTCTTCCTTACTTACTCTCATCATTATCACTGTTATTATTATTTCATAAAAATCTATGTAGTAACAACAGAACAATCTCCTAGAAAATAGAGTGCAACTTTAGGATATTTCCCTAAAGTGGGATTATTAAGTTTAAATAACACCTCAGCATTACTCATATAGAGCTCCTCTTACCACAATAAATTTTTCCCATGGTTTTTCTGCATTTCCTTTCTCATGTTTGGAAGGCTCTGCACACTGGTATTCACATGATTCTTTCCTTCAAAGATCTCTTCTTAGTGAGACTCTTATTGACTACATTATAATTGCAATTTATCCCCGTAGTATCTCCTCATAGTCTACCTTCCTTAAATTTTCCCATGGTACTTATCAGTATTTTACATAATATGCATTTTCATTTATATATAATTTATTGTCTAATCTATTTTCCAGAGTCTGGAACCACGTCTGACACATATTGTTGCTCGAAATATATTCTCTTAATGAGAAAATATTTTAGCCAGCATTCTGTCAAAACAGCTTATTTAATTCAATTTAGAGATATACATGAAACAGAGATAAAATTTTTCTTTTAAATATTTGTTATTCTTTGTAGAATTTCTGGTTAGTTTTTCACTTTTATAATTTTCATCATCCTTCCACTGATCTATTTTGCTATTCTTTTCGAACCTTCTACTTTGGATGTGGATTTTCCACTGTCACCATGTCAGTAGCATTCCACATATCTTACTCTCTCACCCTTTCATTATCAATATTTCTCACTTTTTCCTTATTTCTCTTTGAATTAGGAGTACTTTAATTATTTTTCAATGGCTAAATGGAATAGTTTGACAGTCTTTTTATTTAATTGTATTTTATTTCAAAACAGATCGCAGTTTGTATCATTTTCTGTATTCAGACCTCATTTTTTTCTAATATTGACATTTTGCACGAATGCTGCACATAGTCTTGAAAAGAAAAAGAATCTTCTCTTATTCTGGTCAATGTTTGATACATACTTATCTTTAAAAACAATCTTATTACTTGTTTAGTAATTCTGTTATGTCCTCATTAATGTTTGTTGACTAAAAATATATAACAGAGATGTATTAGGTTTTCCTAACGTTAAAATGATGCTATGTCTGTCTTTGCATCTCCCATATGAGAAATTTCCTGATTTAAGATATTTGTTGCTACGATACTTTTTGCATAGATAACACTCACTGCTAAGTCTTCATTGTGCATTACGTAATCATTGCAAAGTAGTTTTAATTTATTTTGATGTTATTTCCTGCATTCTATATTTCTTGATATTAATATTAGAACCAATACTTTTTCCATGCATATTGCCTAAATATATCTTTTCCTAAGCATTTATTTTTACCCTTCTGAAACACTTGATAATATATTTAGACTTACGAAACTATACTGAATGTATTTTTTTTAAGGTATGTTAGGTGTAATTTTAATTATTGTTAAACGTATATTTAGTCTTTGGTTTCTCATAATGTCCGTATTACAAATATGTCATACACAAACAGAGGCATATACAAGCATGTATATACAGTCATACAAACACACACAAACACATTTAAAAATCACCTTAACATTATCCCCATTGTCCTTTTTTTAGATGCAACTTCTTGGTTTTGTACTATGACAATATTGATTTAGTAATTAACAGTTACATTTCAGTTTTGTTACCTTTAATCCTATATTCACATTTGTCTTGTTTTCAGTTTCCTTGATTCCATTTTTCTTGGCATGAAGTACTACTTTTGAAAAATGTGTTGCCAGTTTATTTTCCTAATCCTTAAAAGTAACAAAGTTTCTGGATCTGGCTTCTGTATAGAAAATACTGACTAATACATATAACTTAATACTGATCATTCTTTACTGACATAGAATATAATGTACTCTTTCAATAGGAAGTTTCAATCTTCTTTCAATTCAGAAAAGAATTATTGATCACAGCTTGTGATATTTATGCTGTTGCTCTGGCTTAGTTTTCTTCTTTGACGGATCAATTCATATGCATGTTCTACTTTCTTTGTCTATATATTCTTCCTTTCTTCCATTTCTCTTACTGCTGTATTTTTACAGGATTAATTCACTTTTTGTTTATTTCACATGATTTTTTTCTTGTCAAATGCAAATGATTTTAGAGATATTTAAGACTTAAGACATAATTTTTAGTATATTTAAAGAGTTGTGTATTTTTATCACTCCTAAATGAGAGCTTGTACTGGCTAGCAGTCATTTCCCATTCTCTGACCCCCAAACCTAGGAACCACTAAGGTACTTTTATGTTTTTATAGATTTGGCTATTCTGCACATTTAATATAAATAATATCATACAATACGCGGTCTTTTCCATCTAACTTATTAAACTTAGAAATATGTTTTTGAAGTTCATCCACGTTGGAGTATCTATCAGTAATTTATTCATTTTTTTGCCCAACAATATTCCTTTGTGTGGGTATGCCATTTTTTATTCAACCATTCATCAGTTAATGGGCATTTGGGTCATTTCCACACTTTGACTATTATTAATAATGCTTATAAACTTTTTTGTACAACTGAACGTATGCTTTCACTTATCTTGGGTATGCACCAAGGAGTAGGCCAAGCCCATGTGGTTTTACAGATGAATTCCACCATTTAAATTAGAATAACTATTGATCTTTCATAACTTCTTACAGGAAATAGAAGAAGAGGAAGCACTTATCAACTCATTCTGTGACATCAACACTTATCAACTCACCCTGATGCCAAAAGCAGACAAAGACATCACAAGTAGAGAAAACAAATGGTAAATGTGCTTTAATTATTATGAATACAGATGTAAAGATTTTTCAGCAAAACACTGGCAAATCAAATTTGGCCATGAATTGTGATATTTTGTCATAAAATTTACTTTTATGTCTTACTTAAAATTACAATCCACCAGCAAAAAGTTTTGCTTTGCTCATTTATTTTTGAAGCAATTAAAATTAAAAACTCTATACTTTTTTATTTACCTTTATTTTCACATTTTTAATGTTTTTTTTAAATTTCTTTGTCTCAACCCATGTTTCCTTCTGTTATACTCCTGCCTGGGAAGTTGGTGAAGCACAAGCTTGCTTGCTGTAAGTTATTTCAGTTTGTGCGCATGTGAGTGTTCACTTGCATGCCTGTGTTCATGTGTGAATTCATGCATTTATATTTTCCTGACAAAGTTTTCATTTGCCTATATATTGGAAAGATATTTCAAATATTTCACTCACTGTGTACAAAATTCTGAATTGATAATTATCTTTCACTACGTTAAATATATCTCTTCATGATTTCCAGGTGTGTCTCATTTCTTCTGTAGAGTGCTATAATATTTATGTTTTTTTCTTCAGTATATTATATATATATATATATATATATATATTTCTTCCTGAATTCCTTAATGTGTCTATAGTTATCTTTTTTTAATCAATGATTATTTGAGTGTAGTCTATTTTCTTTGTTGATTGGTTTGGTTTTTGTGTTTATCTGTAATGGTTAATTTTTCATTTAAATTGGTTGGGTATGGAGTACCCAGATATTTGGCCAATCATTATTCTGGACATTTCCGTAATGATGTTTTTGTTAAGATTAAAATTTAAATTGGTAAACATTGTGTGAAACAAATTGCCCTCCACACTGTGAATGAGCCTTATCCAATAAGTTCAAGGCCTGAATAGAACAAAAGGACCACCCTTCCCTGTGCAAGAGAGTATTTTCTGGGGCATTGCCTTCAGACATCATCTGCAATATTAACTCTTCCTAGTTCTACAGAAGAGTGCTTAGACTCCAACTGAAATATTGGTTCTCCTGGGTCTCTAGACTTCTGGCTAATCCCAAAAATTTTGGATTTACCAGCCTTCACAATTCTATAAGGAAATCTTTTATAATAATTCTCACTCCCTCTAATTATCTTTCTCTCTGTAAATATATATCCTATTGGTTTTGTTTCTCTGGAGAACACTGACTAATGTAAATGTTGTTGCTGAGAATGGTTCTAGAGAATCAGAATTTTAAAGATGAATTTTCTGAATTTGTTCTGGAGTTTCTGAAATTGGATATCTAAGATGATTTAACATTAGTGTCATTTAAAGACATTAATGACTCTATTTCCAGTAGTAAGATGAACAGTGACAGTCTGATAGTAGAGATATGCAAAATATTGCCATTGGATATTCCTAATGAAATGCTTATAAGAAGTAAGTGTATGAATGACCATGTATATGATGCTTCCAAACATTTTAATAAAACTAACAAGCATAATAAGATTGGCTTGTTGCTTCTAATATAATCGGACAAAGAGAGGAAAGAAAGGGATAGGTTCATGAATTCAAATTCTCAACTTGAGAGCCACATAAATGACTTCAAAGTTTCTGTGTCTACCCCTGTCTCCTGTAAGTACAGAGCTGAGATTGCTGGAAACACAATCCAGAATCACCCAGCCTTGTAGAGTGTCTCCTGTTAAAGTGAGGGCATTAATTGAGAAAACAAATGGGATTCTGAAAATTGGAATGGAAATGTGAGAACCCTGATGAAGCTGAGGAGATTTATCCCCTAAATTTTGATGTCTACTTGGCCAATAGAAATAGGCTTACCATTCTCATCTGAGGAGGTTAATCTTGCATTGTCTGAAGAAAATGCTATGGCCTCTCCTGAGACAGTTGTCATGCAATACAATGCTGATTCTCATCTGTACCCACCTCCACCATCCCTCTTTGCTTCTAGGCCTATAAGTATACAAAAGTCCCAAGAGGTCACTAAAGGTGAAGTATGAAGTGTAACCCATGAGGGAGTACACTACCCTCCAAAAGACCTACTTGAGTTTTCCAATTTATACAGATAGTAAATCGGGCAACATCCATGGATAAAAGGTGTGGGGTAATGTTGGAAGAAACGTAACAGGATTAGGCCAAACTTATTGATATGGGTCTACTGAGCAGAGATTTTGTATTTCATCTTTCAGATCAGGGAGTTAGAAAGGACTCTAACAGTGTGTTCGAATAGTAGGCTGAAACATTGAGCAAAAGGTGGCCCATAGTGAGCAATTGGTAATGTCCAGTCTGACTTGGTTTAATGTAGGGAAAGGATTCAATGTTTAGGGGATTTGAATGTTAGAATAGATCTGTCATTTTTTACATACTCACCCTCACTGGGAGGATTCAGTAGACATACCTTTCACCAGCACTGTGAGAAATAAATTTGACAGAGGAGATCCAGCATTCTTGAAGAACTCCCCGATTATGCTTCCTAATAGGCTAAACCTTTACAATGGGAATTGTAGCCATTGAATCAGGAAATCTAAATTCAATGGGAATAATTGGATCCTAGGGTGTCAGAGGCCAACAGGCAGCATTCAATCACGAAAGGCAAGGTGGACATCGTTAGGGTAATTTCCAGTGGAATCAAAGCAGAAATCAAAAGAATCTATCTCACAGAGACCTCTGGTGTTGTCTGGTTAATCGTGGTTTTCCTAGAAGTGAAATAGGTAGTCTATAACATTATTACTTGATCTGTATAAGCAGCAAAGATTTATATCAAGTGAATCAAAGTCTAATTAAAATAGGTAGTCAGAACCCCTCATTCAATTCACAAGCTTGAGACAGTTTACAGACCCAGAACTCCTTGAATGAAAAGGAAGATGGTTCTGGAAATTCTGGGAGCAAAATGGTGGGGCGAGCTGACCCGGGACTCTCTCCCCTCCAAAGTACAACAAGGGACTGAAAAAAACCCCAGAATTTCAGCTAATGAACCTAATGCCAGGACTCAGAGACCTACAGTATCAAAAGACAGAAGATGGAGCCCCTGCTGCCCACTTTGGAGGAGCTGGAACTGGGTAAATGAGAACATCACTCCATCCCCTAGAAACCGGGATCGCCGTGCGGGTCTGGGAAGGAGTGGGGGAGGGGCCGTGTGACCAGGGGATCATCTAGGACTCCCGCCACCGGTACAGTGGAAAGCCGCTGATGGGGGAAAGTTTCCATGCACAGGGACCCCATAAAAGCAGGGCCCTGGGAGACCAGAGAACAGAACTTGTCAGATTCAGATCAGTATGCGAGAGAAACAGCCCCCGTCCCTGCCCCAGCAAAGCGCACTGGGTGCTGCCATCTTGCCCGAAGGCGGAGAGCTCAGAACATGCAGCACTCGACCCCCATCTAGTGGTGACACGCTGTAACTGCGACCGAATTCTACCACCATGCAAAAGAACCGCTCCTCTACCATCCAGCAATTTATAAAAGCCCCAGACGAGAAGGAAAACCATAAAAATATAGAATCAAGTCCTGAGGACTTGGAATTAGGTAAACTAAATGAAATGAGTTCAGAGAAGCTATAATCAAAAAACTCAATGAGGTAGAAAGATAGAGAAACAAGCTGAATTCTGGGGTTACTTCACAAAACAGATTGAAATTACAAAGAAGAATCAAACAGAAGTACTAGAGATAAGAAACACAATGGACCAGATAAAACAGAATACAGATTCCCTGAATGCCTAGGTAGACTCCAAAGAAGAGCAAATTAGCATAATCGAAGATAGACAGACTGAATGGCTCCAGACAGAGGAAGAAAGAGAACTAAGGATTAAAAGGAATGAGGAAAGTATTAGAGAGATAGCAGATTGAATGAGGAGAAAGAATTTAAGGACGATAGGAATTCCCGAGAACGTAGAAAAGGAAAATGGAGCAGAAAGTGTGCTTAATGAAATTATAGAAGAGAACTTCCCAAATCTAGGGATTGAGGGAGAAATGTGCGTAGAGGAAGCTTTCAGATCTCCTAGATTTGTCAATGTAAATAGACCTACTGCAAGGCATATAGTAGTACAAATGGCAAATAGGAATGACAAAGAAACAATACTCAGGGCTGCAAGACAAAAGAGAATTACCTACAAAGGAGCCCCTATCAGACTTTCAGTGGATTTCTCTGCAGAAACCTTACAAGCTAGGAGAGAATGAAGTGACATATTCAAAGCTTTAAAAGACAAAAATCTTCAGCAAAGAATACTCTATCCAGCAAAAATACCCTTCAGATATAAGGGAGAAATTCATCTTTTCTAGACAAACAAAAGTTAAGGGAATTTGTAACCAAAAGTCCTCCACTACAAGAAATCCTCAAGAAGTCTCTCATACCTGAAAAAAGAAAAAAGGGAGAAAGGGGTCACAAACCACAAAGTAGGGGGACAGATAAATAGAACCAGAATAGGATAGAAAATATTCAACTATAGCATTAGGATAAAGTTAAGGAAACTACCAAAGCAAAGATGATCTTATCACTCTAACTACAAACTCATAGCACAAGTTGTAACAAGAAGTGAAAATAATAATTTAGGAGGGGAAGAGCAAAGGGACTAAATTAGTCTAGGCCAAGTAAGTAAGAGACCACTAGAGAATAGACTATATTATACACGAGATTCTAAATACAAACGTCAGGGTAGACACTAAACTAAACAACAGAACAGAGACACAAAACATAAATAAGCAAAAGTCTAAGAAACCCAGCATAAGAAATTGCAGTATCAAATGGGTAGGATAAAGCACACAGGAAGAGAAAAGCAGGAAAGCCAAATAATGAGCAACAGATTGACAGCTTTAAGTCCACATGCATCAATAATCACTCTCAATGTAAACAGAATGAACTCTCCAATAAAAAGACACAGAGTGGCAAAATGGATTAAAGAACAAGATCCAACAATTTGTTTCCTCCAGAAAACACACCTCAGCCTCAATGACAAACACAGGCTCAGGGTGAAGGGGTGGAGGAAAATACTTCAAGCTAATAGCAAGGAAAATAAAGCAGGTGTTGCAATTCTTATATCAGACAAAGTGGATTTCAAAATAAGACAGGTAAAAAGACACACAGGGACAATATATAATGATCAAAGGGACACTTCATCAAGAAGAAATAAGGCTTATAAATATCTATGCACCCAACATAGGAGCACCAAGGTTCATAAAGCAACTATTAACAGACCTAAAGGAAGATGTTAAAAACAACACCATAATAGTAGGGGACCTCAGCACCCCACTCACATCAATGGACAGATCATCGAGACAGAAAATCAACAAAGAAATAGTGGAGCTAAATGAAAAACTAAAACAATTGGATTTAATAGACATATATAGATCACTTCATCCTAAAAAAGCAGAATACACATTCTTCTCAAGTGCACATGGAACATTCTCAAGGATTAGACCATATGTTGGAAACAAGGCAACCCTCTACAAATTTAAAAAAATTGAAATAATTACAAGCATCTTCTCTGATCATAATGCTATAAGGCTAGAAATTAATTACAAGAAAAAAGCTGAGGAATGCACAACGATGTGGAGTCTAGACAATACACTACTGAACAAGCAATGGATCATTGAAGAAATTAAAGAAGAAATCAAAAAATACCTGTAAACAAATGAAAATGATAACATGCCATACCAACTCATATGGGATACAGCAAAAGCTCTATTAAGAGGAAAATTAATCACAATACAGGCACACCTTAACAAACAAGAAAAATCCCAAATAAGCAATCTTAAAGTACACCTAACGGAACTAGAGAAAGAAGAGCAAATAAAGCCCAAAGTCAGCAGAAGGAGAGAAATAATAAAAATCAGAGCAGAAATAAATACTATTGAAACGAAAAAGGCAGTAGAAAGGATCAAGGAAATAAAGAGCTGGGTCTTTGAGAAGATAAATAAAATTGACAAACCCCTAGCCAGACTTACAGAGAAAAAAAGGGAGAAAGCTCAAATAAACAAAATGAAAAATGAAAGAGCAGAAATAACAGCAGACTCTGCAGATACATAACGGATTACAAGGGAATACTATGAAAAACTCTATGCTAACAGAATGGATAACCTAGAGGAAATGGATAAATTCTTGGACTCCTACAATCTGCCAAAGCTCACTCAAGAAGAAGCAGACAATTTGAACAGACCAATCACAAGGAAAGAGATTGAAACAGCAATCAAAAACATCCCAAAGAATAAAACCCCAGGACCAGATGGCTTTCCTGGGGAATTCTACCAAACTTTTAGAGAGGATTTAATACCTATCCTTTTCATGCTATTCCAAAAACTTAGGGAGGATGGAACACTTCCTAACACATTCTATGAGGCCAACATCACACTGATACCAAAGCCAGACAAGGATGCCACGAAAAAAGAGAACTGCAGGCCAATATCACTGATGAACATAGATGCCAAAACTCTAAACAAAATTTTGGCCACCAGAATTCAGCAATGCATCAAAAGGATCATACATCATGATCAAGTGGGATTCATACCAGGGACACAGGGATGGTTCAACATCCGCAAATCAATCAACGTGATACACCACATCAACAAACTGAGGAATAAAAACCACATGATCATCTCAATAGATGCAGAGAAAGCATTTGACAAATCCAACAGCCATTTATGATAAAAGCTCTGAACAAAATGGGCATAGAAGGGAACTACCTCAACATAATAAAGGCCATATATGACAAACCCACAGCCGACATCACACTCAATGGGCAAAAACTGAGTGCCATCCCCCTGAAAACAGGAATGAGACAAGGATGCCCTCTATCACCACTCTTATTTAACATAGTACTGGAGGTCCTGGCCAGAGCAATCAGGCAAGAAAAAGGAATAAAAGGAATCCAAATAGGGAGGAAGAAGTGAAACTCTCGCTGTTTGCAGATGACATGATCTTATATATAGAAAACCCCAAAGAATCCATTGGAAAACTCCTAGAAGTAATCAACTACAGCAAAGTTGCAGGGTATAAAATCAATTTGCATAAATCAGTAGCATTTCTATATTCTAATAACGAACTAACAGAAAAAGAACTCAAGAACACAATACCATTCACAATAGCAACAAAAAGAATAAAATACATCGGGGTAAATTTAAGGAAGTGAAGGATCTATATAATGAAAATTACAAGGCCTTTCTGAAGAATTGGATGACGACATAAGGAGATGGAAAGACATTCCATGTACATGGATTGGAAGAATAAACATAGTTAAAATGTCCATTCTACCTAAAGCAATCTACACATTCAACGCTATCTCAATCAGAATCCCAATGACATTCTTTACAGAATTAGAACAAAGAATCCTAAACTTTATATGGGGCAACAAAAGACCCCGAATTGCTAAAGCAATCCTGAGAAAAAAGAACAAAACGGGAGGCATCACAATCCCTGACTTCAAAACTTACTACAAAGCTACAGTAATCAAAACAGCATGGTACTGGTACAAAAAGAGGTGCACAGATCAATGGAACAGAATTGAAACCCCAGAAATAAAACCACACATCTATGGACAGCTTATCTTCGACAAAGGAGCTGAGTGAATACACTGGAGAAAAGAAGTCTTTTCAACAAAAGAATGAAAATTGACCATTCTTTTTCACCATTCACCAAAATAAACTCAAAATGGATCAAAGACCTAAAGGTGAGACCTGAAACCATAAGGCTTCTATAAGAAAACGCAGGCAGTACACTCTTTGACATCAGTATTAAAAGGACCTTTTCGGACACCATGTCTTCTCAGAGAAGGGACACAATAGAAAGAATAAACAAATGGGACTTCATCAGACTAAAGAGCTTCTTCAAGGCAAATGAAAACAGGATTGAAACAAAAAAACAACCCACTAAATGGGAAAAAATATTTGCAAGTCATATATCTGACAAAGGCTTAATATCCATAATATATAAAGACTTCTCACAACTCAACAACAAAAAATCAAACAACCCAATCAAAAAATGGGCTGGAGACATGAACAGACATTTCTCCAAAGAAGATATACTGATGGCCAATAGGCACATGAAAAGATGCTCATCATCGCTGATCATCAGGGAAAGGCAAATCAAAACTACACTAAGATATCACCTTACACCCGTTAGAATGACAAAAATATCTAAAACTAATAGTAACAAATGTTGGAGAGGCTTTGGAGAGAATGGAACCCTCATACACTGCTGGTGGGAATGCAAACTAGTGCAGCCACTACGGAAAATTGTATGGAGATTCCTCAAAAAATTGAAAATATAACTAACATACGACCCAGCCATTCCACTACTGGGTATCTATCCAAAGAGCCTGAAGTCAGCAATTACAAAAGTCCTATGTACCCCAATGTTCATTGCAGCATTATTTACAATAGCCAAGACATGGAAGCAACCTAAGTGCCCATCAACAGATGAATGGATAAAGAAGTTGTGGTATATATATACTATGGAATACTACTCATCTGCAAAACAGAACAAAATCATCCCATTTGCAACAACATGGATGGACCTTGAGGGAATTATGTTAAGTGAAATAAGCCAGTTAGAAAAGGATAATCTCTGTATGACTCCACTCATATGAGGAATTTAAAAATGTGGACAAAGAGAACAGATTAGTGGCTACCAGGGGAAAGGTGGGGTGGGGGGTGGGCACAAAGGGTGAAATGGTGCACCTACAACACAAATGACAAACATTAACGTACAACTGAAATTTCACAAGATTGTAACCTATCATTAACTCAATAAAAAATAAAGGGAGATGGTTCCCCTTAAGGAAGGGCCCAGTCCACTACTGAAAATTGATACTGTTAACCTTTCTCCCAGCCTTCCCTAAATGGACCTATGGGCTTATACCAGGGAACCACACTGGGGAAAAGGAAATAATTATAACTTTTTCATATTACTGGACACTGACTGTGAACTGACATTGATTCCAGGAGACCCAAAATGTCACTGTGGCCCCCCAACCTTGTGGAGGTCAAGTGATCAATAGAGTTTTAGCTGAGGTTCATCTCACAGTGAGCCCAGTGCATCCCCAAACTCATCCTGTAGTTATTTCCACACTTCCGGAATACATAATTGGAATATATATACTTAGCAGCTGGCATAATCCCCACATTGGTTCCCTGACTTTGGAGATGGGAGTATTATGATAGAAAAGTCTACTTGGAAGACATTAGAACTTACTTTACCTAAGAAAATGGTAAGTCAAAAGCAGTACTGCATTCCTGGAGGGGTTACAGATATTAGTGCCACCTACGTGGACTCAAAAGATGCATGGGTGTTGATTCCCATCACATTAACATTCAATTCCTCTGTCTGACTTGTTCAGAAGATCTAAGCTGAAGATTGATAGTGGATTATTATAAATGTAAGTAAGTGGTGACTTCAATTGCAGCAGGTGTACCAGATGTGGTTTCATTGCTTGAGCAAACTAACACATTCCCTGGTACCTGGTTAGTAGCTATTGATATTTTATTCTGTATTTGTCCATAAGGCCCATCAGAAGCAGTTTCATTTCAGCTGGCAAGGCCAGCAGTTCACTTTCACTGTCTCACCTCAGTGGTGAATAAACTCTCCAAATTTATGTCATAATAAAAGTTTTCAGGAATCTTGATCACCTTTCCTTTCCAAAAAAGATTAACACTGGTCCATTACATAGATGACATTATGCTGATTGAACCTAGTGAGCAAGAAGTAGAAACTACTCAACTTTATTCTAAGATAGTTTCCTATCATAGAGTGGGGAATAAATCTGACTAAATTCCAAGGACCTTCTGTCTCAGTGCAATTTCTAGAGATCCAGTGATGTGGAGCACATGAAGATATCTTTTCAAAGGTGAACTTATTTTTAGCTGCTGCATCTTGTCCCTCCTATAACAAAGAAGTCAGCACAACACCTACTGAGCCTCTTTGGATTTTGGAGGCAATACATTCCTCGTTTAGGTGTGTTACTCAGGCCCATTTACCAAGTGATCCATAGAGCTGCTAATATTGAGTAGGGACCAGAAAAAGAGAAGGCTCTACAACAGCTCTAGGCTCCTATGTACGCTGTTATGCAACTTGGACCATTTGTTCCAGTAGATGCAGTGGTGCTTGAAGTGTCAGTGGTGGATAGGGATGCTCTTTGGAGCCTTTGGGAGGCTACTATAGGTGAATGACAACACAGTCCCTAGGATTTTGGAGGAAAGCCCTGTCAATCTCTGTGGATAAGTAATCTTTTTTTTTTTTTAAAGATTGGCCTTGAGCTAATATCTGTTGCCAATTCTCCTCTTTTTTTTGTTTCCTCCCCAAAGCCCAAGTATGTAGTTGCATATGCTAGTTGTAAGTCCTAGCTCTTCCGTGTGGAATGCTGCCTTAGTGTGTCTTGACAAGCAGTGCGTAGGTCCACACCCAGGATCCGAACTGGCAAACCCTGGGCCGCCGAAGCTGAGAGTGCGAATTTAAACACTATGCTATTGGGCCAGCCCCAATTGTCTTTTTTTCAAGAGTGAGATCTTGGCCTGTCACTAGGCCTTAGTAGAAACTGAACACATGACCATGGCCTACAATGTTACTATTAGACCTATGATACCTATTATGAACTGAGTGTCATTTGATAAAAATGTTGAAATTTTTGATTTAAAGACATATGTATTTCAAGGAAATTAAAATAAAAACAAAATATTTAATGTTTGCCTTTCTATTTACTATGTTTCATGTTTTTTATTTCTTTCTGAGACATGCGTTTTCCTCTGGTATCATGTTGCTACAGGCTAAATGATTTGGTTGTCTTCTCCGGTAAATCAAGTTTGGTAGTAATGGATTCTCTTTGTCTTCTTTTACTGACAGTTTCTATGTTTAAATTTCAGCCAATTTTTATTTTTGAATAGCTTCATTAATGTGACACTGAAGCAAATAATAAAAAAAAAACACATATCTAAAGCTTATAGTTGACAAATTCTTCATATATACACAGCAGTGAAACCATCATTGCAATCACGATAAGGAACATATCCATCACGCCCAGAAATTTCCTCATATTCCTCCTCTCATCCCCCTAGACAAGAAAGATGAAATTGAAATTTAATTCCATTGTGGCCAAGAACATATTCTGTATTATTATTTTTTTAACTATTGGGACTTTTTTTTAATGGTACAGCTTTTGGCTTATCTTGTTGAATATTTTCCATAAAAAGGATGCATATGCTGTTGTGTTTGGAAATATAGACAAAAACTTTAGGTCACACATTTTTATGCACAATTTCCATAACTGATAGCATGTGTACTTTTTCCAGTTATTTTATTAGAAATTGCCTTTTACATTTTTTCTACAGTACTCTGCTCAGAGACTCATTTCAAACTGAGAGTTTTACTTTGTGAAGGTATTTTCAGATATGTAAGGAGTTGGAAAATCAATCACATTTGGGGATTCCTAAAAACAATTAAAATGCACATTTCAACATAGAAGGAGATTAACAAATTTTAAAATTTGACTAATAAGGTGGGCTGGCCTGGTGGCACAGCTGTTAAGTTTGCACATTCGGCATCTCGGTGGCCCGGGGTTGGCCATTTCAGAGCCCAGGTGAGAACATGGCACCACTTGGCAAAAGCCATGCTGTGGTAGGCATCCCACATATAAAGTAGATGAAGATGGGCATGGACGTTAGCTCGGGGCCAGTCTTCCTCAGCAAAAAATCCGGATGATTGGCAGTAGTTAGCTCAGGCCTAATCTTCCTCAAAAAAAAAATTCGACTAAAAATATATGGCTTAAAAATCTAGTAGAGAATGTTGAATAAAAATTTCAAAAGACTTTAAAATAGATATTTAAAGTCTGTTTCAATTTGATTTCATCAATATAGGGTTTATATGTGAATTGTGGCTTCTTACTATTTTTCTTCTCACCCTCCAGGAGTCTAATCTGATTTTCTTGACATAGTATTGAAAAGATTTCTGTTGCTATAGAAGCCAAGTCCTAATGCCCAAGTGATATTCCTTTTTGTCTAATATCCTAATCACCAAAGACAATCAGATGGCTAAATCAAGAGTCAAGGTGCAAGGGGTAACAAAAAGGCATGGACACAAGAGAGAAGTGACTGACTGGGGGCCATTATCACATAACTGTAAGATGGTCTTTTTAATGACTCCATAAGTGTCTATTATATTTATGCACCATATTTATTATAATATTTCTCAATATAAGCACACATTAGTCCAGTTTTTATTGCTTAGAAAAATAGTGCTTCAGTAAACATTATATTACTCATTTATTATTTGCATTAGTCCTTCTTATAATATATCCTTACACATTTAGCTTTTATTTCTATGAGGAAATCATTTAGTAATGACTGTATCACCTAAGGATGTTTTGTTTCTTTAATGGAGAATGTTAAGATAGTGTCTAGAAAGGCATTGGTGAAAGAATGGAAAAATGGCATGATTTCAATTATAGAACATACTATATATCATATCATCTTGTTTAGAGACATCTCTATTTTTTAGTTACAGTGAAGAAGAAACTGATCTTTCAACATAAAACTGATAAATAAATGAACACAATTGGCAAAACTCTGACAACATACGGGTCTACTAAAAGAAATTACAGCAATCGTTTATTTAAAAATTTAAGACAATAGTCAAAATTAGATTTCAGTTAAATCTACACACAAATTAAATATATATAACAATAATTTTTGCTAGTTCTAATGTCTCACAAGGCTGATAATTTGACAAGAAATTTTCTCAGTGCCTTTCTAACATCTTTGTTCCTCAGACTGTACATCAAAGGATTAAACATTGGGGTCAAAATGGTATAGAAAAGAGAGAGCAGTTTGTCCGTTCCTTCATACTGATTAGATTTAGGTTTTAAATAGCTGAGAGTGGCTGATCCATAAAATAAAACTACAACTATGAGATGGGAAGAACAAGTTGAAAATGCTTTGGTCTGTCCCGTGCTTGATGGCAATTTCAAGATGGTGGAGATAATTCTGCTATAGGACCTAAGTATCAACATAAAGGGAACAGTGACAAACAATACAGCAAATATGTAGATGAACATCTCATTCACAAAAATGTCTCCACAAGCCAGCTTCAGTGATGGGGGTATGTCACAGAAGAAGTGGTTGATTTGGTTAGAACCACAAAAAGGCAGAGAGAAAATCTGGCATGTGTGCCCTATTCCAACTGGAACTCCATTGATCCAGGAGGCAACCACCAGCTGCACACAGACCTTGTGGTTCATGAGAAGAGGGTAGTGCAGAGGGTTACAAATGGTCACATAGCGATCATAGGCCATCAGGGCCAGAAGGAAACACTCAGTGCCTCCTAGTATAAGGAAGAAGCACATTTGTGTAGCACAGGCAAAAAAAGAAATATTTCCTTTCTGTGTCCAAAGGTCCATGAGCATTCTGGGAATTGTGACAGAAACATAACAGATTTCTAGGAAGGAAAAATTGCTGAGCTAAAAATACATGGGGGTCTGAAGAATGGAATCTACTCTTGTTATTAGAATTATGATTCCATTTCCCAACAAGATAATCATGTAGATGACTAAGAATATCCCAAAAAGTAACCAGTGGAATTTGGGAATGTCAGAAAAGCCCAAGAGAACAAATTCCATCATTACAGTGAAATTTGTTTCTGTAATTTTCAAATTATTTTCTCTCTGTGGACTTACATTTTTTGGCTGCATTTTCATCTTTTATAATTGAATTGGAGTATAGACTTTGGTGTTTATAATTTCTCAAATATTTTCTGACACTTGTATTCTGTAGTTCTGGGAGATTTGATGAGAAACCCACAGCTATGAACTCATCTGCAGAAAAAAAATTAATAAACAAAGTGCTTAAATGATTTATAATCTTAGATTTGCATTCTAATTATACCAATAAGATACATAAAGCTAGATATTTTTACTTAACCTTGCAGTGCAAGAAAGGAGAATGCAGATGACCTACTCTGGTCAAAACCCCAAATCAATTAACTATCAATTGATCAAAATTCCAAGAAATTTTCCCAATAAATCTAGTCCATAATATAATATCTGACCTGTGAGATCTAACACAATGTCCCACTGACTATTTGTATTTATGTCTTTTCTATCCTTGATATTACATCCCATGATTCATTCTATAAAGAATATAGCACAATTTTCTCCCCAATGTATTACTCCATATACGATTCTGAATTAAATTAAAAGTAGAAATTATTATTAGAATTGGTTATTTCATATGAATTGAGAGAAGGTAATTAAAAATGCAATGAGAATATAAAAGTCAAATATTTAATTTTCAAAGTCATAAGGTTCCAGTAATTCTCATTCTAATTTGTTGATTTTATTGCTTAAAAAACAACTTTTTGGCATTTAACTATTTTCAAACCTAGTAATATTTGGTCATATTGCTTTATTTTGAGCAGAAATTAAGTTTCCTAGGGAAAAGTAAAATCAGTATATAAAACGATCCACAAATGTAGTCAGATATTATGTCCAACTCCTGTCATATTTATGATCTGATTTGACTGGGTAACAAAAATAATAATAGGATATAGGACAAAAAAGTTGAGCCAAATATTCTTTTCCAGAAAATTATAATTTGGGAAAAGTACATGCTTCATGTTTTCCCCAATGGCAGGAGATTCCCTAATAAAAGGAGAGTCTTTCTTATAGACATTCTTTTGTTTATAATGGCAACATTTACTTTATTATCAGTATAGCAAACTATGCTTAATTAATTTGAATATAATACATCATTCTTTGATGATAGTTTTCTTAATAGATTATTACTTAAAATGAATAATTAACACTATTGTAATTGTTAATATTAGAAAAAACAGGAATTTATATACTTCAAACGCTTCAAACAAACTATTTAACTTTTTAATTCAGAAAGTCAGACATCTACAGGTATTATCTTAATGAATGCATTTTTTACCAACATGTATCATATCATGATTTTAATTGCTTATTATTTATTGAATCTTGATTCTGAAATTTAAAAAAGTCTTGAATTGAATTAGAATACCAACATATCAAAAGTTCATATTTACCTTTTACAACTTACATAAAGTTGCTCCTTTCTCATTCACGACTCTTTAAAAAATGCTAAATTGTTTAGGATCTCTACCATTTTTAAACAAGATCTTTCTGATCTTGCTTTTTAAAGAGCAAGTGCTCCTTACAGATGAAATAATCACTTCTTGCCTGTGGGAATACCTCATTTGCCTATTTACATCTAAACTGCTTTTTAAATGTTCTTGTTTGCAGTTAATTTGGTGTGTTTTTTCAAACAATTCTTCCAAAGTAGACCAGATTTTCCTGCAGCCTCTCTATGGAATATAATTTCATGCACTCTTCATTTCCCATGCCAAATAGAAATGGCAAGCAATAGGATATATTGGAGTATATAAGGAAGCCATTTGGTGTAAACCTAACTCGGCCTGACTTTGTTTTTTCCAAAAGGGCCTGACTGTGGCCATTGAGCATGCATTGTATATCTGCTTTAAACATTTACTATGGCAAGAACAAATGCCCTTAAGATAAAAGGTGCGACTTCCCCCCACATTGGCATTTCCTTAGGGATAAGCATCTTTCCTTAGGCTAGGAACTGATTGCTGCACTGGACTTTGACCACCCCACTCACAAGTGACCACCAAGTTTGAGTTAAAGACAACAGGCTAGCCACCCTTCTGTGTTCACTGAGACAGCAGACCTACCTGCTGTGTCCATCAATTGCTGTGCTGACAGAGCAGTCTTGCGACTATTGTAAAAGGGACATTTCAATCCTATGTGAAACATCCTGTTTGGGGGTATATAACCACTCTGTTCACCCCTCTTCTTTGGTGCCCTTTCTTCCTTCTGGAAGAAAGGCCTTGTGCCATGGTCCTCACATTTTAGCTCAGAATAAACTCACCCAAATTTTCATTTGTAGATTGTATGGATTATTTTCATTGACACCCAAATACAGTCAGAGTGCACAGATGTCCTAGAAGAAGAAGTATTCTTAATTGTCTGATGCTACCTGCAGGAAACTGTTCAAATTCATTACCTACTGATTTCTTACTTGTCTTATTTTATTTTCCATGGTTCCTCTGAAGAAAACTTTTCAGCAAATCATGCATGGTTAACATCACCTAGACATGTTCTACTTATTTTCTCATCTTTAAGCAGTACTGGTTTGCTTTGTAGAAGAAGTAGACATTTGTGGGTGTGGGGTAAATTTTATGAAGACAAAGGCCCTTCTGTATTACAAAAACTAAGGTTACTTTCTTCAAATTATGATTTTTCTCTCAGACACTGTGGAAGCCCCTGAACAGACAAACCAGGCTCGTTAATGAACTCTATAAACAAAGATTGAGAATAAATATTATCTGGGCCAGCCCAGTGGCACAGCAGTTGAGTTCCTGTGTTCCGCATTGGTAGCCCGGGGTTTACCAGTTCAGATCCCAGGTGTGGACCTATGCACCACTTGTCAGGACATGCTGTGGCAGGCACCCCACATATAAGGTAGAGGAAGATGGGAGTGGGCGTTAGCTCAAGGCCAGTCTTCTTCAGCAAAATGAGGAGGATTGGCGGCAGATGTTAGCTCAGGGCTAATCTTCCTCAAAAAAAAAGTATTTAAAAAAAGAACAAATATTATCGGTACAAATTTTTTAAAAATTAGAAGTCCCTCTTTCTTATTGTAACATTTAATAATTTAACCTTTCTCAATTTCAAGGCTCCTCCATACACTTCATGGGGAGCACCACTTCAAGCATGAACCTAATGTTTCCAGCCCCAATTTCCTGCTTTACTGTTGACTAAGACTTGTTTCCATATCAATTTGGTATTGTTTCTGCAACAAAGTTGTTAACAGGTGAGAGACTTTGCTCATCACTCTATCAGGAGAATATTTCTTCCCACTTTGGGCCTCAACATTTTTCCTTACTCAGGAGGTTATAGTCGCTCTCTATTCTTTCACTACATGTGTTTTTGGAGAAGATAGACACTTCCAGATCTCTGACCTCTACTGGCTCTGACAAAGCACCCCAAAAACCCACTGCCAGGGAGGCAAAATTAGACACTAATAGTCAGAACAAGATATTTGTGTTTTCTGACTCTAGATAATGTGCTCCTGCCATCCTCACTGGTTTCAATGCCAGCACTGAACAGATAGCAGGTGACAATGGGAAACTTATGACTAACTGATTGTGTAAAACACTGAGTTTTGGCCAGGAGACTCAAGTCACATGTTTTTCAGAGGAAAAGAATACCGAAAAGCCCACCCTACACATAGTGAGAATTTCTGGACTTGACACAAGCCTCCCATGGCCAGAAAAGAGAAGACACATTTTCTTTTTTTTTTATTTTCCATGGAAAACACTCCATCAGGGGGAGAAATTCTGACAAAAGTCTCATTGCTGAATTTGAGAAATACTCTTATTACCAACTGAAGCAATATGTGCATATGAATGAAGTAGTGAAACAAGATACAGTCAGCCCTCTGCATCCTTGTTTCCGAATTCCAGGATTCAACTGCCAATGGAAAGGGTTACCATAGTTGCATCTGCACTGAACAGGTACATACTTTTTTCTTGTCATTATCCCCAACAACACACTATAACAACTATTTACATAGCATTTACACTGTATTAGGTAGTAGAAGTAATTTACTGATGATTTAAATCATATGGGAAAGTATGCATATATTCTATCCAAATACTACTTTAAATAAGGGCCTTGAGCATCTGCAGATTTTAGTATCCACAGAGGTCCTGGAACCAATTCCCAGTGATACCGATGGGGTTCAGGGCAGGCAACCCCAAGATGCGCCACACTGTTGTGTGTATTATTTTAAGCTGAAGAAAATAAAGGCTCAGAAGACTCAGGAAGAACATTTGACCTTTCCCCACTAACTGCCTAAAAGAAATTTAAAATAAAGACCTGTCCCCAGGACAGGCCATCACTATAGATAATTCTGGGTATCTGCTAGACTGGGAGGATCCTCGCTAAGCCCACTCTTATCAAAGTTCTATTTACCAAACATTGGCTTTTTCATTTCCATGTGAGTTGCCTTCCTGCCATTTGAAGCCCCAAATCACTACCCTCAAAATCCTCCTTGTCTTTAGCTAAAGATACTTAAACAGGCATCCTTGGCTGGTTGGATGAGCTATTCACTTTCTGCTGAGTTTCTCCTATGAATATATGCTATTAATCTTTGATTTTCTCCAGGTAACCTGCCTTTTTAATTGTTTGACCAGCCATAAGAACCTTAAGGAAAAGGTGGGGTGGAATTCTTCCACTTCCCCAATAATACCCAGGACTATATACTATATGTAGTGCATGCAACTGCCTGATGCTTTTTATGCCATTTCACTGCTATTTATACACCAGTTTCTGCTTTCAACAGTTTCCTGTGACAGTCATCTGTGCTTCTGATTTTATTTCTGATGGATATCTACTTTATGCTCTACACATAAACAGCTCCATGATCATTTCCTGATAATCTACTGTATGTTTATTTTTTCTTATTCCTCCTTCTTTCATTTTTTTCTTTTCTTCATCTTTGCACATTCAAAAATATTTAAGGATTTGTTATGTGTAGAATATGTAACTTTTTCATTTCTTTTACTTTCTACCTCATTTATGTCTATTTATTTAAACTGCAGCTAATTTTGACAGCATATATCTGTGTTCTGCTTTTGTGTGTTGTTTTTTATTAATGTTATGATAGATTACAACCTTGTGAGATTTAAGTTGTACATTTTTGTTAGTCATGTTGTGGGTACACCACTTCCCCGTCTGTGCCTTCCCCCCACCTCCCCTTTTCCCTGGTGACCACCAATCAGATCTCCTTCTCAATATGCTAATTTCCACCTATGAGTGGAGTCATATAGAGTTCGTCTTTCTCTGACTGACTTATTTCGCTTAACATAATGTCCTCGAGGTCCATCCACGTTGTTGTGAATGGGCCGATTTTGTCTTTTTTATGGCTGAGTAGTATTCCATTGTGTATATATACCACATCTTCTTTATCCAATCATCAGTTTCTGCACATGTAGGCTGGTTCCACGTCTTGGCTATTGTAAATAATGCTGCGATGAACATAGGGGTGCAACGGACTCTTGAGATTTCTGATATCAGGTTCTTAGGATAGATACCCAGTAATGGGATGGCTGGGTCATAGGGTATTTCTATTTTTAACTTTTTGAGAAATCTCCATACTGTTTTCCATAGTGGCTGTACCAGTTTGCATTCCCACCAACAGTGTATGAGGGTTCCTTTTTCTCCACAACCTCTCCAACATTTGTTGCTCTTGGTTTTGGATGTTTTTGCCAATCTAACGGGTGTAAGGTGATATCTTAGTGTAGTTTTGATTTGCATTTTCCTGATGATTAGCAATGATGAACATCCTTTCATGTGTCTATTGGCCATATTCATATCTTCTTTTGAGAAATGTCTGTTCATGTCCTCTGCCCATGTTTTGATCGGGTTGTTTTTTTGTTGTTAAGCAGTGTGAGTTCTTTGTATATTATGGAGATTAACCCTTTGTCGGATAAGTGGCTGTAAATAATTTTTCCCAATTAGTGAGCTGTTTTTTTGTTTCAATCCTGTTTTCCCTTGCCTTGAAGAATCTCTTTAGTCTGATGAAGTCTCATTTGTTTATTCTTTCTATTGTTTCCCTCAACTGAGGAGTTACAGTGTCCGAAAAGATTCTTTTGAAACTGATGTCAAAGAGTGTACTGCCTATATTCTCTTCCAAAAGACTTATTGTCTCAGGCCTAATCTTTAGGTCTTTGATCCATTTTGAGTTTATTTTGTTGTGTGGTGAAAAAGAATGGTCAATTTTCAATCTTTTGCATGTGGCTGTCCTGTTTTCCCAGCACCATTTGTTGAAGAGACTTTCTTTTCTCCATTGTAGGCCCTCTGCTCCTTTGTCGAAGATTAGCTGTCCATAGATGTGTGGTTTTATCTCTGGGCTTTCAATTCTGTTCCATTGATCTGTGGACCTGTTTTTGTACCAGTACCATGCTGTTTTGATCACTGTAGCTTTGTAGTATGTTTTGAAATCGGGGAATGTGATTCCGCTGGCTTTGTTTTTCTTGCTCAGGATTGCTTTAGCAATTCGCGGTCTTTTGTTGCCCCATATGAATTTTAGGATTGTTTGTTCAATTTCTGTGAAGAATGTTCTTGGGATTCTGATTGGGATAGCATTGAATCTGTATATTGCTTTAGGTAGTATGGACATTTTAACTATGTTTATTCTTCCAATCCATGTGCAAGGAATGTCTTTCCATCTCTTTATGTCATCGTCAATTTCTTTCAAGAAAGTCTTGTAGTTTTCACTGTATAGATCCCTCACTTCCTTGGTTAAGTTTATCCCAAGGTATTTTATTCTTTTCGTTGTGATTGTGAATGGGATTGAGTTTTTGAGTTGTTTTTCTGTTAGTTCATTGTTAGTGTATAGAAATGCTACTGATTTATGCACGTTAATTTTATACCCTGCTACTTTGCTGTAGTTGTTGATTATTTCTAATAGCTTTTCTGTGGATTCTTTGGGGTTTTCTATATATAAGATCATGTCGTCTGCAAACAACAAGAGTTTTACTTCTTCTTTACCTATTTGGATTCCTTTTATTTCTTTTTCCTGCCGAATTGCTCTGGCCAGTACCTCCAGTACTATGTTGAATAGGAGTGGTGAAAGTGGGCACCCTTGTCTTGTTCCTCTCCTCAGAGGGATGGCTTTCTGTTTTTGTCCATTGAGTATGATGTTGGCTGTGGGTCTATCATATATGGCCTTTATTATGTTGAGGTACTTTCCTTCTATACCCATTTTGCTGAGGGTTTTTATCATAAATGGGTGTTGGATCTTGTCGAATGCTTTCTCTGCATCTATTGAGATGATCATGTGGTTTTTGTTTTTCATTTTGTTGATGTAGTGTATCACGTTGATTGACTTGTGGATGTTGAACCAACCCTGTGTCCCTGGTATAAATCCCACTTGATCATGGTGTATAATCTTTTTGATGTATTGCTGTATTCGGTTTGCCAAAATTTTGTTGAGGATTTTTGCATCTATGTTCATCAGTGATATCGGCCTGTAGTTCTCCTTCTTTGTGTTGTCCTTGTCAGGTTTGGGGATCAGAGTGATGTTGGCTTCATAGAATGTGTTAGGGAGTTCTCCATCTTTCTCAATTTTCTGGAACAGTTTGAGGAGAATAGGTATTAAGTCTTCTTTGAATGTTTGGTAGAATTCTCCAGAGAAGCCGTCTGGTCCTGGACTCTTATTTTTGGGGAGGTTTTTGATTACCGTTTCTATTTCCTTACTTGTGATTGGCCTATTCAGATTCTCCATTTCTTCTTGATTCAGTTTGGGGAGATTGTAGGAGTCTAGGAATTTGTCCATTTCTTCCAGGTTGTTCAATTTGTTGGCATATAGTTTTTCATAGTATTCTCTTATGATCTCTTGTATTTCTTTGGTATCTGTTGTGATTTCTCCTCTGTCATTCCTGATTTTATTAATTTGCGATTTCTCTCTTCTTTTCTTGGTGAGTCTGGCTAGGGGTTTGTCAATTTTGTTAATTCTTTCGAAGAACCAACTCTTTGTTTCATTGATCCTTTCTATTGTCTTTTTTGTTTCAATATCGTTTATTTCTGCTCTTATTTTTATTATTTCCCTCCTTCTACTGACTCTGGGCTTTGTTTGTTCTTCTTTTTCTAGTTCTGTTAGGTGTTGTTTGAGGTTGCTTATGTGAGCTTTTTCTTGTTTAGTGAGGTGAGCCTGTATTGCGATGAATTTCCCTCTTAGGACTGCTTTTGCTGCATCCCAAATGGTTTGGTATGTCGTGTTCTCATTTTCATTAGTCTCCAGATAAAATTTGATTTCTTCTTTAATTTCTTCAATGATCCATTGTTTGTTGAGAAGAGTGTTGTTTAGTCTCCACATTTTTGCACCTTTCTCTGCTTTTTTCTTGTAGTTGATTTCTAGTTTAATAGCATTGTGATCAGAAAAGATGCTTGATATTATTTCAACTCTCTTGTATTTATTGATGTTTGCTTTGGTTCCCAAAATATGGTCAATCCTTGAGAATGTTCCATGTGCACTTGAGAAGAATGTGTAACCTTCTGTTTTTGGATGAAGTGTTCTATATATATTAAGTCCATCTGGTCTAATTTTCCTTGTTGATTTTCTGTCTGTATGTTCTGTCCATTGGTGTTAATGGTGTGTTGAGGTCCCCTACTATTATTGTATTGTTGTTGATGTCTTCTTTTAGTTCTATTAAGTGTTGCTTTACAAATTTTGGTGCTTCTGTGTTGGGTGCATATATATTTATAAGTGTTATGTCTTCTTGGTGGAGAGTCCCTTTTATCATTATATACTGTCCCTCTTTATCTTTATTTATCTGTTTTGCTTTGAAATCTACCTTGTCTGATATTAGTATAGCGACACCTGCTTTCTTTTGTTCATTATTAGCTTGGAGTATTGTTCTCCATCCCTTCACTCTGAGTCTGTGATTGTCTTTGGGGCTGAGGTGTGTTTCCTGGAGGCAGCATATTGTTGGATTTTGTTCTTTGATCCATCCTGCCACTCTGTGTCTTTTGATTGGGGAGTTCAATCCATTTACATTTAGAGTGACTATTGAGATGTGGGGGCCTACCACTATCATTTTGTGTCTTGTTTTCCGGTTTTCTTCAGTTTCCTTTGTTTCTCGTCCCATGGTTTAATCTGTTCTGATGTAGAGCTGCTACTCTCTGTTGTTGTCCTTCTACTTATCTCCTCTGCTCTTGGTTTTGTAGCCCCTTTCCTTTTTTGGATTTTTCAGGAATGAGGGTTTTCCTGAGGATTTCCTGAAGAGGAGGTTTTGTGGCAATGAACTCCCTTAATTTTTGTTTATCTGGGAAAGTTTTTATTTCTCCATCGTATTTGAAGGATATTTTCGCTGGGTAGAGAATTCTCGGCTGTAGTTTTTTGTCCTTCAGATTTTTGAATATATCATTCCACTCTCTTCTAGCCTGTAAAGTTTCTGCTGAGAAATATGCTGATAGCCTGATGGGGGTTCCTTTGTAGGTTAGTTTCTTTTGCCTGGCTGTCCTTAGTATTTTCTCCTTGTCGTTGACTTTTGCTAGCTTCACTACTATATGCCGTGGAGTTGGTCTTCTTGCATTGATAAAGTTTGGAGATCTATTGGCTTCTGTCACCTGAAGATCCATCTCTCTCACCAGATTTGGGAAGTTCTCAGCCATTATTTCTTTGAATAGGCTTTCTGCCCCTTTCTCCTTCTCTTCTCCCTCTGGTATACCTATAATCCTTACGTTGCATCTCCTAATTGTGTCTGATAATTCTCGGAGAGTTTCTTCATTTCTTTTTAGTCTTGCTTCTCTCTCCTCCTCTGCCTGCAGCAATTCTATATTGCCATCTTCCAAATTGCTAATTCTTTCCTCCATATTATCGGCCCTACTGTTCAGAGCATCTAGATTTTTCTTAATCTCCTCTATTTTGTTCTTCATTTCCAATATTTCTGTTTGGTTCTTCTTTATCGTATCAAACTCTTTTGTGACATAGCTCCTGAACTTGTTGAGTTGTCGGTCAGAATTCTCTCTTAACTCATTGAGAATTTTAATGATGGCTGTTTTGAAGTCATCATCATTTAGGTTATATATCTCCTTTTCTTTGGGATTGTTTTCTGTGTATTTGTTACTTTCTTTCTGTTCTGGAGATTTAATGTATTTTTTCATATTGCTTGATGTTGTTGATTTGTGCCTCCGCATGGAGATAGAGTTTAGTTTCTCCTTTCACTTATTTCAGCTGCTGTGGTGGGGTAGCAGCTGTTTATACTGCACCAACCAGGAACCCTGTCCGCAGTTGCTAACTGGGCCTGGGCCCCTCCTCGTAGCCACAGTGGCCCTTTGGATTCCCTCCTCTGCCGTGGGGGCCATCACAGGGGGGCTTCAGGCTGCTGGTGCCTACTGTTGCAGCCCACCTAGATGTGCCCTCTCCTTAGGGTCTGCAACGGTGTTATGGGCTTTTCCAGCGGCCAGGGGTGGGATCACTTATATTTGTCGCTCCGTTGCTGTCGGCACCACAAAATCTCACTTGTCCTCTATGGGTTGCAGGAGAGCTATTGGCATCTTCTACAGTCTGTGATTAGTTCACCTAGCTATGCTGCTTTTGCCCTGGGGTCTTCCAGCCTTGCGGCTGGCGGCTGTGTGCCTTCTACTGGTGCTGTGCAGAGGCTTTCCCTAAGGCTGCTGTGAGCCTGTAGGGTTTCCCCCTAGGCTACGAAGCTGGGACTCTGGACTCACCCCAGCCCCAGTCCTCTCCAAGATCTCTGGCAATCCCTAGTCCCACGGGGCGGGCCACGGCAGCTGGGGGTCGCCCCACCCTCTGGGATTCTATCTGGGCCTCTCCCGGAGCCGTGAATGCTGGGCGTTGCCCCTCTGCTAATGGCAGACAGAGAGTTTTGTCTGCTGCCCAGGCGGAACTCCGGCACTTCCCCTCCGGGTCACAGAGCCGGCCTTTGAAACTTCCCACAGCCCCGGTCCTCTCCGAGATCTCCGGCAATCCCTAGTCCCACGGGGTGGGCAATGGCAGCTGGGGGTCGCCCCGCCCTCTGGGATTCTCTCTGGGCCTCTCCCAGAGCCGTGAATGCTGGGCATGGCCCCTCTGCTAATGGCAGACAGAGAGTTTTGTCTCCTGCCCGGGCAGAACGCCAAGGCTTCCCCTCCGGGTCGCAGAGCTGGCCTTTGAAAGTTCCCCCAGCCCCGGTCCTCTCCGAGATCTCCGGCAATCCCTACTCCCACAGGGTGGGCAACGGCAGCTGGGAGACCTCCATACCCTCAGTGACTCTCTCTGGGACCCTCTGGGCGCCGCTAACACCAGGTGGGGTCTCCCCTCCAATGGCGGGGAGAGACTCTCCCCACGGGCTCAGGTGTGCAACTCCAAAGTTTCCCTCTGCATTTAGGAGTAATTGCGGGGGCTTTAGGTAGGGTTCTGGTCACCTGTTTCCACCGTCGCTCCTCTGTTGTGTGCTTGCTCCTGCCCTAGATGTGTGTAGATCCTCTGGGGGCGTCCGTTGGAAGAAAGCCACTTGCGGGTACTAGGCTGCTCGGTCGGGGTCGGAGAGTTTTCACCTATTTCCACATCCTCCTGGAGGAAAGTCCATCCGCCTTCTGATGTTTAGTCGCGTGGGTATCTCAGACGTCCTGAGATGCTGTCTGGATATCCTTTGTCAAGCGATGTGTCCAAATAATTGTAGACTCGAAGGGGGAGAGACAAAGAGGACTACTCACGGCGCCATCTTGGATCTTCCTCCTTGTGTTTTAATATCTACCTTTTAATTGGACTACTTAGTCCATAAGTATTTATAATGTCATTATGATGTCCTGTTATTTTCTATTTCTTTCCATTTTTTTCTTTTATTTTGCTGCTGCTTTTTTCTGCCAATTTTGGGCTTAAATTATTTTCTTTTTTTACATTTTATTTCTCCCCCTGCCTTTTTATACGTGCCACTTTTTATCATTTCAGTGATTGTTTCAGGGCTAACAATTAAAAATATGCATCTTTAACTTGCCAAAGTTGACCTAGGGTGAAAAGTGTCCCATTTTAATCTTTCTCCTTTAGAAATGATTCTTCTACTTTTCACATTCCACCTCATCCTTCCTGTTTCACACTACCCGCTTCCCTTCCACTCAGACTCCACAAATGTGATAATCTTATAACAGTATAATTCCCTTTCATCAATTTTCATTCTTTGTATTCCTGATATGATCTATTTTACTTGTATGTATATGATAAATTGCAACTAACTCTATCATTATTTTAGTTTTAAATAGTTGTGTCAATATGATGTATAAAGATTGATTTTCTTTTGATTCATTCTAATAGAGTCATCTTGCAGTTACATATATTTTAGACAATCTGATATTATTCCACCTGTCCTTGAGGCTTGACAAATAAAAATGGCAAGCAATAGGATATATTGGAGTATATAAGGAAGCCATTTGGTATAAACCTAATTTGGCCTTACTTTGTTTTTCCAAAAGGGCCTCACTGTGGCCATTGAGCATGCATTGTATATCTGCTTAGACATTTTGAGACAAAGGTGCAAATTCCCTCCCCTCCCAATGTTGGCATCTCCTTAAAGATTAAGCATCTTCCTTTAGGCTGGGAACTGATTGCAGCGCTCATCTGTGACCACCCAACTCGAGGCAACAGACCTGCCACCCTGTGGGGTTCACTGAGACAGCAGGCCTATCTGCTGTTTCCATCAATTTCTGTGCTGACAGAGCAGCCTCATGACTATTGTAAAAAGGACATTTCAATCATATGTGAAACATACTCTTTGAGGGTATATAACCACCCTGTATACCCCCACTTCTTTGGAGTGCTCTGTTCCTTTGTGGAAAGACTCTACCGGGTTATAATCCTCAGATTTAAGCTCAGAATAAACTCACCCAAATTTTCATTTATAGATTTGTTATGGATTATTTTCATCAACATGCTCTAATCTTTTTTTTCCTTTGGTGAAGAAGATTGTCCCTGAGCTAACATCTTTTGCCAATCCTCCTCTTTTTGCTTGAGGAAGATTCTCCCTGAGCTAACATCAGTGCTAATCTTCCTCTATTTTTTATGTAGGTGCTGCAACAGCTTGGCTTGATGAGTGGTGTGTAAGTCTATTCCAGGGATCCAAACCCACAAACCCAGGGCTGCTGAAGAAGAGCACACAAACTTAACCTCTATGCAATCAGGCTGGCTCCTCCAATCAGTTTTTAAAATATTTTGAGGGGGTTGTATAATTTCCATTAATTTGAAATAAATTTCACTGATATTTTTTGAACATCTCCAAATTGCTATAAATCTAATCACAGCAATTTTCATTTCACTTACTTTTCACTTACATTTCATTTCCTCTCATTTGCTGTTTCATTCTAAAATTTTAATTTGGTTCTTTTTTAGAGTTTTTATTTCTCTGATGAAATTCTCTGTTTACTCAATTTTCTGTTTAGTCATATTTTTTAAGTCCTTGGCTATGCTTATAAGAGATGTTTAAAGTCAGCTAACTCCATCATCTGAGATACCTTGCAGTCATTTTCAGCTGATTCTTTTTTTCTTGTTTATGCTTTAGTTATCCTGAGTTTTTCTTATCCCTGTAATTTTTGCTGTATATTTTAAATTGTCAGTAATTCACTGTACAGACTGGATTCTGGTATCTTCCAATGAAGATCATTAATTTTTATAAAAAGCTATTGTTACTGGATGATCATTTTGACTTCTAAAGTCTGAGTTTAATGTTTTGTTACCATAAAGTTGTCAAAAGCCCATGGTGTTTCCCAGATCCAATTAACTTGGGGAAGTTGACATCCAAATTCTGTCTTCCCTACAGATGTTGTTGAGGCTTAGGTTTCTTTTTTTCTACAGTGGGTCTTGAGAAAGCTAAAGATCTTTCTTTAGGGAAAAGGTCTTATTCCACAACCCTAACACATCTGATGACTCAGATGGCTGCTGCAGAAGCTATTGGTGTTAATAGTTCTGGTTAGAATATACTTACAGTGTTTCTGAGCTATGTTATCTCTAGTATCTCCATTCCTTCCCCAACCACATAGCAGTCACTTTCTTAAAAGCCTTCTGTAACCTTCCCCAGCATATGTGTATCCCATCATTCTTCCAAAGATGTTCTCTCTCACCTTTTATGCCCTATAGGCAGATCATAGCCTTTTTAGTTGCCTTGAATGCTGATCTCTGCCTCCTCAGCTCAGTGGCACATATATGCTCTTCTTTGGTTCCAGTTTATCTGTACTTTGATCAGAAAATTGTCCCGAGGCATATAGCCAGAATGATCATAGCATTAACATTGCAGATTTCCTTTCTGTGGTGGAGAGACTCTTAAGGCAGCCCCCATGGTCACTTCCTCCTGATAGCTGTACCTTTGGGGAATGCCATGCAATTGGATATAGGTAGTTCTGTGATTTGCTAATAATCTAAGCATATAGCAAGGATAAGAGGATGTGTGCAATTATGTGCACTTGAGTTCATTATATGAGATCATAATGCTCATCTTGCTAGGAGACTCTATTGTCCATGCTGGTTTTAAGAAGCAAACTTTCATATTGACGGCTGCCTATATTGAGAGGCATATGAGCTGAGGATCAGAAAGGAAACTCTAGGAGCTGAGGCTTCCCTCTAGACAATTGCTAGCAAGAAATAAAATACTAAGTCTTACAACTGCAAGGACTTGAAATCTGCCAGTAAAACTAAATCCTTCCCCAGTCAAGACTCAGATAAGATTGCATCCCTGGCTAACACATTGACTGAAATCTTGTGTGACTCTATGAATAGGATCAGGCTAATTAATGCCTAGACTACCATTGACCCACAGAAACTGTGAGATAATAAATGTTTGTAAGTGTGTGTGTGTGTTTAAGCTGTAAGTTTTTGGTACTTTGTTATACAACAATAGAAAATAATATCTCTTTCTCAGGCATCACAATCTTTTTGTCTTATGTACAATGCCTGAGTAGAGTTTTCTCATAAAATTTGTCCTCTTTTATCTTTGTTTATGGTGAGAGGCTTATTCTGGTATTAGTGCCTCAGCATTACTGGAAATATTATTTACTTGGCCCACATTGCTGTTTTCATATTTTTAATTTTAGAGAGTGAGTTTATATTATCTTTCCATAAAGATATTTCACCAAATATATTCCTTACTCTTTACACTATTTTAATTCAAAACATACTGTAGTGATCTTTTTTCAATACAATAAATTCTCTATTCCGTTTTTCAGTTTCTAGTTCTAGGTTTCTTGATTTATTATGTAGATATTGAGTAGATTATATTTTTATTATAACTTTGCTAGAAATGACACAAATGCAAAAACATTTTCCAGATTACAAGACATTTTAAGTTCCACTCCTTTTTAAAATGATTTTCTTGTTTTAGTAATCCCCACTTAAAAGTACCATAAAAAGTAACTTATTCAAATGCGTGATTATAAATCCCCTATCAGGCATGTCTGAAGACATATAGGAAGCCAAAGCAGAGAGTAGCCCTGAGATTCTAGGGAACATTATGAAGTCTTTAGCTAAGAGGGAAAAGTATAGGAAATCTGACATTACTAAATATATATATTTTCTTCTAAATATTACAGAACTGCTTTCTCAGACATTATCTCATTTTTATCATTTATCTCTATTATCTCACATACCTGGATCATTTCTCTTTTTGAGAATACAAAATATAGACTGTTTTTTATTAATGTCATAAAAGTTTATATCATTGTGAAATTTCAGTTCTACATTATTATCTGTCAGTCATCATATATATGCGTCCCTTTACTCCTTATGCTAACTTTCCAACACTCTTCCCCCCTGGTAGCGCCTAATCTGTTCTCATTGTCCATGAGTTTGTTTATCTTTCACATATGAATGAAATTATATGGTGTTTGTTTTTCTCTGTCTTAATTCACCTAACATAATACCCTCAACGTCCATCCATGTTGTTGGAAATGGGATGATTTTATCTTTTTTATGGCTGAGTAGTATTCCATTTTATATATATACTCCATCTTCTTTATCCATTCATCAGTTGATGGACACTTGGGTTGTTTCATTGTCTTGGCAATTGTAAATAACACTGCAATGAGCATAAAGGTATGTAAGCCTCTCTGGGTTGTTAATTTCCTGTTCTTTGGATAAATACCCAGTAGTGGGATAGCTTGGTCATATGATATTTCTATTTTTAATTTTTTGCAAGATCTCCATAGTGTTTTCCATAGTGGCTGCACCAGTTTGCATTCCTACCAGCAGTTTGGGAGGGTTCCCTTTGCTCCACATCCTCTCCAATGTTTGTTGTTTTTTGTCTTGGTAATTATAGCCATTCTAACAGGTTTAAAGTGATATCCCATTCTAGTTTTTTGTTTTTAAAGATTGGCACCTGAGCTAACAACTGTTGCCAATCTTTCCACACCCCTTCTTCTTATCCTCAAAGCCCCCCAGGACACAGCTGTATATTCTCATTGTAGGTCCTTCTGCTTGTGCTATGTGGGATGCACCCTCAGCATGGCCTGATGAGTGGTGCCATGTCTGTGCCCAGGATCTGAACCAGTGAAACCCCTTGCTGCCACAGCAGAGCATGCAAACTTAATCACTCAGCCATGGAGCTGGTCTCCATCCTATTGTAGTTTTTATTTGCATTTTCCTGATGATTAATAATTAACACCTTGTCAGATATATGATTTGCAAATATTTTCTCCTGGTTGATGGCTGTCTTTTCATTTTGTTCATGGTTTCCTTTGCCTTGCAGAAGATCTTTAGTTTGATAAGGTCCCATTTTTTTTGTTTTTTCTTTTGTTTCTCTTGCCTGAGTACATATGATATTCAAAAAGATATTTCAAAGACCAGTGTCAAAGGGTGTACCGCCTATATTTTCTTCTAGGAGTTTTATGGTTTCACATATTACCTTCAAGTCTTTAATCCATTTTAAGTTAATTTTTGTGTATAGCAAAAGGTAATAGTCTACCTTCATTCTTTTTCATATGGCTGTCCAGTATTCCCAACACCATTTATTGAAGAGACTTTCCTTTCTGTATCGTATGGTCTTAGCTCCTCTGTTAATGATTAGCTATCCATAGATGTGTGGTTTTATTTCTGGGCTTTAAATTCTGTTCCAGAGATCTGGGTGTCCACTTTTTTGCCAGTACCATGCTGTTTTGACTACTATAGCTTTGTAGTATGTTTTGAAGTCAGGGATTGTGATGCCTCCAGCTTTGTGTTTTTTTTTTTTTTTTCTCTCAGCATTGCTTTTGCTATTAGAGTTTTTTGGTTGTTCCATATAAACTTTTGGATTCTTTGCTCTATTCCTGTGAAGAATGTCATTGGGATTCTGAGTGGGGTTGCACTGAATCTGTAGTTAAGTCATGTTTCCTAAGAATGAACTTGTATAAGCAATATCAATAATATTATAATGAAATATTTTTATAAAATAAAGACAGGATGTTCTACACAGACTAAGAATTGAAGCAGGGGTCCAGAGCCTTCAATTAGTGGATGAATTATAAGGTAGAGTGTTTAGAGGCAAAGTGAGCAATTCAGAGTTTAGTTCATTATCATAGATTAAAAACAATGAGAATCTAATAAAGGCTAATGGCATTGGGAATGGAGAGGGAAAATGGGAATACCTATAATCCTTATGTTGCATTTGAGCTGAGCTTCTGTTCTTATAGAGTTTATGGACTAGTGGTGAAGTCAGACAGTTAAGTCAGGTGTTATCCTACAAGCAGAGTGTAGAAAGAATTGCAAGATGTTATGGGAACATCAGACAATTTCTTAAGGAGGTGATATGTTCTGCTGAGACTTTGTCAGATCTCAAGGTATTACAGAATTACTTTTAAGAAAAGAGAATAAAACTTATTCCAGGAAAAAAATGCTTTCATGTCCTTATTCAGTTTTGTATTCCAATAGATAGTCCAGTACTTATATGAAAGATTTATAAATATATCCAGATGGGTAATTGCATGAATGATTTGCCACTAGATTCAGCAATCATGCTTAATTTAACTAGACTTAAGTACTCACTGAAAAACAACTTGACACTAAGTGATTTAAATGGAAATTAGATTTATTTGGGTAATATAACCTTATTTAAATTATCAGAGTTTAATTTTACTCATTTGAAAATATACACAGCAATAACAATATGTAGCTCAGAGAGTTGTTTTGAGGAGTAAATTGTATCATCTATATTAACAATTTGACTTGAAGTAAGCAGTTGAAGTTCCATTAAGCATTGTTATTATGATCATTATCATTTATTTTATTAGTCATTATTTTAATTTATATATTTTTTCTTTCTTCTTGATCCTTGCTCATCTTTTATCCTGCACTGAAGTAGTCTTTTCGCAATCTAGAAGAAAGAGGAGACAATGTACATGGTAGTGTTTTGGTAGAAATACTGAGTTAAATATTAGTGAACTATTCTATGCTGGGTGGAAACAAACCAGCACAGTACCTAACGAAAAACCACTGTAATTTAGTGGGATTTTATTTTTAGTTTTTTTCTCTGATTTGTGCAGTATCTTATATTTTGAGCACATAGAAGTAGACTTTATTATAGAAATATAAGCAAAATTAAATTTAAAAGTTTAACTCAAATCCCATTTAAGATATGAAAGCACCCCCAGAGATAACTTTGTTTGATTATTCTCTTTTCATAACTTGATCTACTCTTTCCATTAACAATTAATGGTACTTTGGCAGTTCTTACATAGAACATCAGTTCTTCCTCTTCAATTTTTTCCTGTTAGCAGAAAGTACCCTAGCTGTGAAGAGTAGAGATGTCTGATTATTTGAAACTATTTTGTTATTGCTGATATTTTTGAAACTTACTATGTACTAACCACCCTGTTAATGACTTTATCTGTATTATCTCATTTGTTGCATTCTGAATGAAGTAAGAACTGTTGATATTCACATTTTGCATAAAAAGCCAAGGCCTAGGGAGGTTAAGGAATGTGCCAAATGTCAAGAAGCTAGTGTGTAATCTTGCTAACTACAAACTCAGCTGTGGAATGCCAGAGTCCATATTCTTAATCAAAACGCAATGGGCTTCATAGAACCTTCAATAGGAAATATTATATTGATTTTAATATTTGGACTAATATCAATAAAACTAAAAATATAAAACTTCACAACAGCAAGGTGATTTCATGTCCATTTTATATCTTATTTACTGTTATAAAAATGAAGGACTGATTACTTATATTTACAGTCTGCATATTTCAAGCTGAGAAGATTTATCTCATAAAGGAATCTGATAAGAAGAAAGTGTTTTCTTTGATTTCTTTCAATTTTTGAGTTTTAAAAATACACTACAGTAAAATAAGCAGAGAAAATATTAATGCTTACATTTTTATGTTATGGAGAAACCAATGTGTTGCTTTATTCTAAAGAATATAGTTTTATATAAATTTCTGGCTTGATTTATTTTAGTAACAAATTGAGCCATTCTTATTTTTCCTTTAAGCTCATACTTAAATCAGTCAGTGCAACTTAGTAGGAAATAGACCCTTCTACATTCTGGGGGCATCTTCTCTCCATGAAATGTTGCATTTTTAAACTCAATAATCTGTTGATCAGGTGGTAATTTAGAAAATAACCAAGGCTGTCTCTGGTTGGATTAGTGCTGCACTGAAGCTTCTCTCTCTATGGAACATGAAAAACTAGCCTCCTGGTCACTCCTCCCTACATCTCTCCCCATCCTGTCCATCTTTGGAAAGCAGAGCAATTCTCCTACTGACAAAAGCGGTATATGACATTGGCAGTCTTAAAGTTGGCTATATATATGTATGAAATCTGAGGTTGCTAAATTTGAAATTATTAAAACATCACTTCTTAACCTCAAAGAATGTAACTTGGAAATTATCTAGATTTCATACATCATCTAGAAGTTTTATGTATTAAGGCCATCTGCTCATGCCACAGATGGAATTTCTTTTCAGCTAAAATTTGGACAAGAGGATATAGCACACTGAGTCTCAAAGTTTTCTATATCGAGAAGGTGAAGATGGGAAAATAAGATTATAAGGGCTTAAAACTAATAGGAGAGAGAAGATAGAGTGAATTTTTATTATTGCTATGAATCTTTGGTAAGCTATGTAAAATAATTCATGCATTCAGTTTTTCTCTGTTTATTGAAGTATCCAATAAGTATCTAACTATACGAGTTGATATCTAATACACTTCAGGAGGTACAGAAAAGTTTGTACCTTGTAGATTCATCACAATATCTGACTGTGAAACTCCTGTTCATCTTTTAGACTGAGGTTGTATACCACATCCTGGCAAAAGTGGCCCATTATTCCTGCAGTTGAAATTAAATATTTCTAATTTAATGCTCCAATATAACTCTTATCCCTCTGATATAACTTCTGTTTTGACCCATATTATAGTATGTTTTAAGTTTTATTCCATAATTTGACTTTCCTTTGATAAACTCGTTGATTCCAGGGTATTTCCAAGTATGGAGCCATCTACACAGAATATTCTGAAGCTTTTTAGGGACTGAATAATTTACACCTATATGATTTAGTCTTCTGACATCACTAATCATATATTGTGATCTCTTCGATTGTTAGCAGTGAGTAAAATGTCAGAAAGGTGGTAAGAAATAAGAAAACAATATACTTAAGTGCGAAGAAGAGTTTCACAGGGAAAACGGTTAGGAAGTGATTGCAGTCATCTATGTGGGAGATGATAGTGACCAGGATCAGGATTGAAGTAATATATATATTGTGAGAAGTGGTCACAGGATTTACATAGAGGTTATGCCCAAACACTTTCTTCTGTTTTGATTTTCAATTTTACCACACATAAAATCAGCTGTATTAGAAAATATGACATAACTATCATTCTTCATCTCTTTTATCCACATTTGCTAGTCAGTCATCAAATTATACTGATTCTATCTTCTAAATATCAATTAATTCCACTCATTTCTCTCTATTTTCATGGGGACTTCCTTACTTCTTATCCTTGTAATCTTTTCAAACTGAAATATCTTTTAAAAGCTATTCATTATTTGAGGATTATTTCACTTTCATCAATCTTCTGTTTCTTAATTTAAGGATAATATTTGTCTACAAAGTAAATTTAATCATGCCATTTTCCCCCGTAATTCTCTCTGCTGGCTCTATTTGGTCCTCATGATTGTACTGTGTCCAAAGCTACACACTGATATGCATCTACCAAGTTCAATTCTCCTTCATTTCTCTTTATTTTCCCTATAGTAGCTGGGATGTGTTTCCAGTCTCTCTTGCAGCTTGCATGACCATGTAACTTAGTTCTTTGAAATGAAATAGTAAAGGAAAAAATGTGCGCAGACTTACTTGCTCAAGAGGACATCTTATGGAATTCCATTTCACTCTTCTTTGGCTGGCTGGCCAGGGAATGACCACAGCAACCATGGAAGTCGCCAGAGTAAAATGTGAGTCACTCCTTCCTGAATAATTGTGTAGAGTTGAGCCTCACACTAAACCTGGCACCTGTCCTAGATTATCCTTCTTTGAGGCCCAAGGTCTAAGAATCATAGAAGTTTCCTATTTTTCATCTTAGTTTAACCTAATTAGTACAGATACATAGTTTTCTAACCCCCCTATGAATTGTCTAAGAACTTTCTTCGCTCTTATCCCTTACATTTCACATGGTCATTACATACTACATGAGTGCATATACCTGGCCACAGTTAATTGGTTCAGCAATGAATGTTCTACCAAATGGTTAAACTAGAACCATTTCCCCCAAATGTTTGAATAAGAACCAAATGAAAATCATTCTTCTGTTTGTAATTACAATTTTTTAAACTTGAGAATTGTCGGGAATATCTCCCTTCATATTGATTGAAGGAAAGGTAGAACTCATCAGGGACATAGAGGAGAATTAAGCAGATGTTCATACGGTAGCAGAAATGATATAAGGAATATGAGTTCTCATTTCAACTGTTTCCCTGGACACAGATACTGAATTCAGGATCTAGCAGCTTCGGTGTGTGTGAGGCAACCTATTACTTATGCAATCTACCCCACTATCTTAATTAGGTGCATTTGTTTTCTATTTTTGCAGTTTGAGGTTAGAAATCTAGCTATCACATGTCTCTCCCATCCCTAGCCTCAGTAAAAATGGGCATACAATTAGATGCTGACATTAACTGTATTTATGAAATAATTTGTGAAACTCATCCTCTGAACCCTGAAGTGTCAGGGTCATCCTACTCTCTTCTGCACAGTGAGGTGGCACCAATGAACAATGACATTTTCATTGAGAACATAACCACAGAGTAGTAACATGGAAGTGGTATGAGGAGGCTGGAGCAGAAAATGTGAGCTGGATAAGACTTGAGCATATACGATTTAGTCTGCTTGCCTAATCCCTTTTTGTACTGTTTATCTGGTGCATCAACTCTTCTTGAAACATTTAAAAGTCTCCAACAGAATCAATGTCCATCAACAAACTTTAAGTGTATGGAGTAATTAAAAGTCTATAATCTTAAAAAATCCCATCCATTTCTGTTTTTTTCTTTATAATTCATTTATGCTGCTTTTCACATGGTTTTGTGTTCATACTGTTTAAATATTTAGGCAAAATTATATGTAGTTTAACTATTTGTTGGTAAAAATTAACAGCACATAAACTTCTTTAATGACTTTTGCAGCAACTACATCACTTTCAGTTTGTTGTGTTCTTTTTTATGTTACATTATCCTGTGTACTCAATTTATACTTTCCTTTGGGGCATGCTATTCTGATAAATTTGTAATATCCAAGCAGGTGGGATTGTTCATTGCTATTAATGTATTTTTGTTGGATTGTGACCTAATATAAAAGCCTATAATTGTCTTATGTTTTATAGAATGTATTAATAGTTGCTGTGAGGATGGGACATCCTTAGGAGCTCCAAACCCAGGCCACACAATCCAGTGTCTCCAGGCTGCTGGTTTTCAGTTACCATTGTTGTCAAGCTGCTGGTTTTTAATTTGAGTTGATTTTTGGTAATGATGTAAGATAGGGGTCCAATTTCATTCTTTTGCATGTGCATATATAGTTTTTCGAACACCATTTATTGAAGAGATTTTCCTCATCATGTATTCTTGGTGCCTTTGTTGAAAACAGGCTAACCATATATGAGTGGGTTTAATTCCGGGCTCTTTATTCTGTTCCTTGTATACCTGTCATTTTGCATACTAATACTAAACCATTTTGCTTACTATAGGATTGCAATGTAGTTTGAAATCAGGAAGTATGATGTCTCCAACTTTGCTCTTCTTAATAGAGATTACTTAGCTATAATGGTGTTTATTTTGTTTAGTGTATAATTGAGCTCAATGTAGTTGGATGCTAATTAATGCACAGTTTCTTTTAAAATATTTTAGCAAATCAGGGCTCTCAAACTATGTAGCATTGTGCAAATGTATTGTTGCTGGTACTGGTATTTTTTCATTACTTTGTTTACAAATCAATCAATGCAACAACAGAAATCAATTTGAATCCAGGCAAGGAGTGAACTGAGTCATGATAGAAAGATCCTTGAAATGGACAATGCTGTCATTGACGAAGAAGATGAAGACAGCGGAATCACAGCCTATACTCTCAAAAAGAGAAAGTGAAACTGAGGATGAGACAGATCAGAAGATGTTAGTGAGACGCATACTGGAAACAACCTCTTGGACAGAATCTTCTCTCAGTGACTCAAACTTTAGTATTAAGGGTGTCAGTAGAATGTCAGTGTCTTTAAAATCCCATTTTTTTTTCACATCAAATGTGTATGTTCACATGAACAGATAATAGTAAATAGCTACTTCATATAAGTCTCATATGAAGTTACACAGCCTTGTTCTCAGCGAAAAATATAATATGTCTGCATTTTTAAAGGTAAAAACCAAAATTAAATAAAAGGAATATAGTGCGTTTTACAATTTTGTTTACATTTTGAAAAAGAAAATTACTGGCAATGGCTTATTTAAAAATAGAACCTGTTACTTCTCACTTTGCTTCTGATCTCTGTTTACATTATTTTATGAGCCCGTGTTAATTGTCTCTATTGGGCATTACCATTGGAGGATAAAGCTATGTCATTATAACTGTATATATATAATCTTTATTATTTTCTCTTTATGTGTATTGTTTGTTTCTTTTCACTAGCTCTCACCAAACCGAGCACTTGAGATGATTCTGATGCAGTCTTCTTGTGTAACACAAGATTTAGGCATGATAATTTTATGATTTGTAAAACGAAACCTCAACTTTTATTTCACCTTTGCATGCTGCTTATTCGGTCTTTCAGTTAAATAAACCTATTTACATTTCCGGTACAAGTCTGTAACTTTTCTTTATCTTTCTGCTTCTCTTACTAGTATATTAATGAATCTGATATACCCTCAAAACAAACTGAGCTAATAAATTATATTTTCTTAATTTTATTTGTTATACAACACAAGGGTAAAATGATCATACAATTTCAGGAGGTTGAGGGTTTGGAGTCCAATTCAGAAACTCAGATTTTTTGACATAGATCTTCATCTAGCTGATCTCCTGTTTGCAAAACCTTGAAATTCACTGGTCAATGTTCATCATCTCCTTCTTTAGTAACAAATCTGGGGGTAATTTTTTTTGTTAAGTGGCTGAAATACCATAAAGACTCTTCTGACATGTAGGAATGGTACATGGATATATACAACATTTTCACAGTGGGATTATAATCACAAAATTTAAAGAGAGTCTTAAAAATAGAACATCACTTTCTGAATCAAAGCAGTAAATTATATCTAAGTTTAGCAACAAATGACCATATTTCTACATTCTGATGCCACGCATTCTATTTGACATGCATTTTATATATTCTTAATAAAGTTATTTGTTTCAAAATTTTTTCAATAAATCTACGTTTTACTAAAGCTATATATTTTCAATAAACTTCTTCATACATTCCTCTTAGACAGATTACATATTTTCACAGCAATTTAACTACTTTTTATTTGATTTTTTTCCCCCATACACCCAACCATTTGGGTATTACCTTCTTGGCATAATATTGCTTATCTCTGTCCTTTGAAATGTGCTGACCCTGAAATAACACACTATATTTATTTTACTTACATTTTATTTGACCAGTTAATGGGTTAAATGAGTTTAATGAGGTTATCACTTAATTTCAGCACTAGCCTTTATCTAACTATTGTTTACAAAATGTATGAATTCCTGTTTTTAATAGATTCATGAAAATTGCATTGTCGATATTAGTTTAAACTAACAAATTAAACCCAAAATTATTTTTATATATTAATATCAAATTATCTGTATGCATTTTTTATGCCTAAATACAGGACTCCATCCATTAATAACATCATCTTTTTCTTTTTTGTTGTTTATATAAATCCCTGTGATCCTTGAAAATTGATTCTTTCACTCCTTCCAACTTGTTTGCTTATTTTCCAATTTTGTGATGCTCACAGGTTTTTTGAGCTATTCTCTATTTGGCCTTATGGAATCACTAATGAAAACATTGACCAAAGAACAGCCTAAAGGCATACATTTCACACTTCCTTCGTTAATTTTAAGAAATAAATTATCAAAAACCATTGAATAAGGCAAAATATCCCTTGATATGTTTACATTTGGGGAATATGGTGACAGTAAACATTCAAGTGAAATAAAGGCCTGGGAAATTTAGGAAAACAGAAAGCAATATAGACAGTATAGCAGAGGCAAAAAGAATGTTACATTCATAGAGGAGAGTTTAATAATTATTGTCAGATTCTGAAGAAAGAAGCAAATGATAAAAATCACACTTAATATAATAATTAGAAGTCTCAATACTTTTGCAATTTGAATTGCATTCCAGTTAAAGAAAATAAAAAATATTTGGAACATTTTTCACATAAATTCATTAGACAATAAAAGCAAGAAAATATGATAAAAATACTTTTACATTAATGATGGGTTCAAGAAATAATCAAAATGTACATAAGAAGCATATGTTTAATACGTTAAAAATTAAGCAACATAATTTGTGATAATAGCTCCAAAATTTAGAAATATTTGTAGACTTTGTAAATAAAACAAAATTAAATGTTAGGCAAGCTGAATTAGAGAGCAGAGAATATGGCTCAAAATATGATATATCTAAAAGCCCAAATCTCAGAATAAATGGAATTCATCTCTTAAATATTGCTTGTATTCCTAAGTTTTACTGGAAATTAAAGCAGTTAATTGAAAGAATATAATATTAGTATTTACCTGTGAAAGGTCCTGGTCCTATATATGATTTCGTTAAATACATAGGACACTGAAAGCAGAAAGAAACCTGCTGAGTAGTAGCCAGCTGGTGCAGAAGAACGTATGTGAGCCACTCAGTGAAAGAGCAAACCATCTCTGAGAACAGCCTCATCATTTTGATGCAGAGCCTCCAGGGCCAGGTAACTGCTGTGGATCTGTGCGGTGAGAATATGGCCCACAGGTGCACATACAACACCAATGTTTTCAGGAACATTCATCTGACAAAGGTCACCTACATGGACTGTTAAGAACATTGGATGATGAATCTGCATGACCTCTTTGTGACAGGCAATAAGGTCAGCTATACCACATCTCAGGTGATTTGAACATCACAGCTCTATCAGGTGCAACTTCAGCAGCAAGGATAAGGGAAGGGACATGTGGAATTACCCTTCAAAAACTCTAAGTGTGGCTGTCTCCTTGTCAAGCCCTGGCCCACTCAGTTTCCTCCAGAGCTCTACTAAGCCACCTCCCTGTCTACCTCCATATTAATGATGCTTAGCCTTAATGTTAAGATTAATTTTAATTGATTTTATTGTCAATTGATAGAAGATTTCTATGGTCAGGAAATCCATGAGCCTATTGTAAATAATATGTTTTGTATTAATCCATTGAACATTAATCTACATCTTTTGAAACGATGTACTGGTTGAACTCATTGCAGCAACTGAATGTGTGTGCATGCTGCTTTGGGTGCATGTGTCAGTCTGGAAGAGTGAAAGTGAGAGAAGAATTAGAAATTTTTGAGGAGAAGTGAAGGGAATAGAAGGAGAGCTGCTGTAACTGATGCATGCTAATCTGATAGCAGTTTTCTTGAATTCACACTTTTGCACAAACTTGCACTTACTAAGGAATATATATGCATGTGAGGGATAAGGGAAATAAAAGATAGGGAGTTTAAGTTGCAATTAAATCTATAGTCCTCAAATTTGCTTTAAGTATCTCCCTAGGAGATAATTAAATAAGTTAAAATGGAAGTCTATTTTAAATTTAAAGCATTTTTGACATATATGACATATAATGTCTTAAAATCATAAATACTGGAAAAGAATGCATGAGAAAAAATAAATGGACAATGGCAAATATTCTACACGCCTAATTTCATGTGATATTGTGACATTTGTGTCTAAACAACGAACCCCATTTGTTCCCTAAGATTTCATTACAATTTTTTGAGAACTCACTAAAGATACAGAAGAATTATATGAAAGTTCCATGGTATTATTTAAGTTTGGTAATCTACCTTATACCTAATTGGATACATGCTTCAGTATTACAGGACATGATTACTGAGAAAAGAAAAAATGTTCTAATGAAAAACTGGAGGCTTGAACCAGCCTTTGACAGTTCATCAAATACTCTATTTATTTTGGAAAATTAACCAAGCTATCACAGAAATGAGGGGATCCTTTTCTTGGTAATTATATTCTGTATAGCCTTCTTTACTTCCTTATTCCTGAGGCTATAGATCATAGGATTCAACATGGGGATCACTACTGTGTAGAACACTGAAACCACTTTGTCCTGATTCAGGAGGTAGCTGGAACTGGGTCTCAGATAAGTGTAGATGGAGGTGGAATAGAACAGTATTATAACTGTCAGATGAGATGCACACGTGGAGAATGCTTTGTGTCTCCCTTCCCCTGAATGCATACGAAAGATGGAGAAGAGAATGTAGGAGTAGGAGGATAGAATGACTAGCAGAGCTCCAATCATATTCACACCAGCAAAAGTGGAAAAGATACTTTCATTCAGCTGTGTGTCAGAACATGAGAGCTTAAAAAGTGGAGGGCTGTCACAGAAGAAGTGGTGAATGACATTGGAACTGCAGAATGGCAAGCTGCTTACATAACTCGTGTTAACCATGGAGTTCAACAATCCTGCTGTAAAAGCCCCTGCTGCCATTTTAAGGCAGACTGTCCTGGACATGATTGAGGAGTAAAGTAGAGGGTTGCATATGGCCATGTAACGGTCATAGGCCATTAACCCAAAGAGGATGCATTCAGTTGTGGCCAAGGCGATGAAGAAGTACATCTGCAGGAAGCAGCCAGTGAAGGAAATGGTTTTCTTCTCTGATAATAAATCTACCAGCATCTTTGGGGTGATGGTGGATGAATAACAAACATCCACAAAAGACAGACTAGTGAGGAAGAAATACATGGGTGTGTGAAGTCGGGAGTCAATCCCGATTAAGAGGATCATCCCAACATTCCCCAAAACTGTAAGCGTGTAAATCACAAAAAAGAGCAAAAAGAGGCTGATCTGTAGCTCCAGCGTGTCTGCTAATCCCAAAAGGATGAACTCAGTCAGTGAAGTATAGTTTTTTCTCATCATTTATTACAGATTTAGTCTGCTTAATCTTGCACTGTGTGTAAATATTTCCCTCTCCAAAGTTTACAGGAAATAGTAGAGATGTTAATGAGGCTATTTACACATCGAAAACAAAACAGCCTAGGATAATACACCATACTAAATAGAATGACTAAAGTAAGAGGAAGATTAGGTGACAAATGGATAAGCATTTGAATTTAGAAAGCAATTGTCTGTATTGAATCTAGGTAGCAGATCTCTCAAATCACTGCTCTAAGTCCAAATATTTCACCTCAGGTCCTGCAAATGCAACATATGTTGTTGTATTCTTTCTCTACCATCCCGCATGCAAAATGCAAAGGATAGAAATATCTTTGCCGAAGTCTCTCCCATTCTCTTAACAAGTATGTGAGTTTAACTCAATTGTATTTTTTTTCTTCTCAAGACCACTCTGTATATTCTTCAACTCCAAAATTCATGTATTGCTTCCCTGAAACCACTCCTGTGTACCCCACGCAGCAAAACTAGTGACCGTTTCAAATAACCAATATTTTGACATCCATCATATTCTTAAGAGTGATTTATTTTTTTAAGAGTGGCACCTGAGCTAACAACTTTTGCCAATCTTCTTCTTTTTCCTTTTTTTCTCTTCTTATTCTCCCCAAGGCCCCACAATACATAGTTGTATATTCTGGTTGTGAGTCCCTCTGGTTGCGCTATATTGGGTGCAGCCTCAGCGTGGCCTGATGAGCAGTACCATGTCCATGTCCAGGATCCCAACCAGTGAAACCGTGGGCTGCTGAAGTGGAGCACACGAATTTAACCACTGGGCCATGGGGCTGGCCCTTTAAGAATGATTTTGTAGTGTTATAAAAATGAACCAAAAAATTGTTCTCATTACAAGGTATGCTATCAAGTTAATGTCATGTGGTAGCAGAGAAGTACCTGTCCACTGCAGTGAAAAAGGCACCAGATCCTTATGTCTTCCTTCCCAGCGTCTTATTTGTGTAGTCTATTTTCTTTTTTATTAGAGTTCTCAGTGAGAGCTTAAAAATAAAAATAAGAAAATAGTTATTTTTTAAATGAAAAGAAATTCAGTAAAAATTTGAATTACCTATTTGTAAAGATTTGAGACATCTTCTGAGTAAATACATGTTGCTGCACTTTTATTTTGTTTTCCTTGAAGAAGATTGACCAACCATGGGGAGTAGATTATAGCTTTTAATTGTGAAGTCAATTCTCTAAAGGTAGAAACTCCAGTCTCAAAAGAATAAAATATGATCACATGTGAACATATGAAATCAAACATTATGTGGGGCTTGCATCATAAAGTGCTTCCTGATCTCTATGTTACTTTAAAGTCTTTTGCCAACATAAAAACATAATAATAATTATTGGCCATTTTCATTGGCTCCCTTTCTATCTTTAGCTTATTCCAAAAGGGTACACAGCCCATTACCAAATTGTCATTCTTCTCTTTGCCTGTTTGTGTGTGTATGTGTATGTCAGGGTAAATTTAAGCTTCAACTCAACTCTGTTATTGAATGATCAATGAGAGCGAGAAATTAACTAAATCATTGCACAATGTTTAAATAAATATTTTCCTGTGAGAAATGTGGCAATGGTTAAGAAAACCTAAGATCCTTTGTTCCTTTTTATGATTTAAGAATTTTATTGGCTCTTTGCAATTATTGTCTATGATTCTGAGCCTAGAAGAGAATGAAACTATAGATTTTCCAGATCAATTATGCAAGCAAAACGAGGTGAAATAAACTACATTGGGTGTCCATATGCACGGGGTGTTTTTGCATAGAAAACTCATAATGCATTGAGTACTATATTACCATTTTCCATTTAAGTTCTTAATTAATCCTTACATCAGTCTTTGAGGTTGACATTATTTTACATAGTTTGCAGATGAGGAAAGAAAGACTTCAAGCTATTGTGGGGGCCTGGAATTGGCCACCCCAAGATATGTCTGTTTGGCGTGATGATAATTTGGGGCTGGTTACTTTGCAGACAGGAAAGCAATTGAAAAGTAGAATTTACTTACCCTTTGTAAGAGACATTTATATTTAAAGGAAATCTCTATCTGTAAAGATGTCTCCCTCTATGTACCAGGAAGAAGGGGAGATGACCTTATCTCTAGAAACTCTTAATCAATGGGGAAGGCAAGGGCTTAAATCTGCATTTGTATATTGCACTTGTCTGGTAACCTCCTGTAACTGAGTCCCCCACCCCCAACATCCTCCTTTGTCTTTAGCTGGATATGATATTTAAGCTGGTGGTTACAGCCATTTTGGTGAGTTTCTCAGCTTGCCTGAGCCTCTCCCATGTATACATTGACAAATAGAAATGGCAAGAAATAGGATATACTGGAGTACATGAGGAAGCCATTTGGTGTAAACCTAATTCAGCCTGACTTTTTTTTCCCAAAAAAACCTGACTGTGGCCATTGAGCATGCATTGTGTATCTGCTTTAAAACATTTACTATGTCAAGAACAAATGATCTTAAGATAAAGGTGCAACTTCCCCCCAACATTGGCATTTCCTTAAAGATAAGCATTTTTCCTTAAGCTAGAAACTGATGGCTGCACTTACCTTTGACCACCCAGCTCAAGACAACAGACCTGCTGCCCTGCTGTGTTCACCGAGACAGCAGAACTATCTGCTGTCCCCTTCAATTGCTGTGCAGACAGAGCAGTCTCATGACTATTGTAAAAGGGACATTTCAATCCTATGTGAAACATCCTGTTTGGGGGTATATAACCACTCTGTGCACCCCACTTCTTTGGTGCCATTTCTTCCTTTGGGAAGAAAGGCCCCGGGCTATGGTCCTCAGATTTTAGATAAAGCTTTGTTTAATTTTCTCTTGCTATTCTGTCTCATGTGAATTTGATTTGTTCTCTGGCCAGAAGAACCCAGAGAGGGTAGAGGAAATATCTTCCTCCCCTGCACTATTAAATGACTTTCCCATGGATAAATAGTTAGGAAGTAGAAGAATTGACTTAAGAACAATCTTCAGCAGAAAGAATACTTAAGTTACCTAATTGTTCTGTCCAGTTCCATTTTATTTTAGTCACTTAGAAGATTATAAGTATATACAAACATATGCATGTGCATAAATACACATATGCACACATATATATGTGTCTTATATACGTGTGTGTGTATATCTTCTAGTAAATCCAATCTTCCAATCATCAGAACAGGTAGAGTAGTTCTGCATCTAAGGAAAGATCTGTAACATCATACAGGATACCATTAAAATTTTGGTTTGTAAAGATTGCATCATGCCATTAAAAACTACCCCTGATTTACATCTATCAAATATATAATATGTATTTGCTAATGTGTGAAAGTTAATCAACAATTTGAGAAGTGGAAGTACTTAAAAAGAGTTTGTAATTGAGCAAACAGAAATGTGAATGAAGAGAGACAGGAGGAGAATCAGTATGGTGAGTTATCACGGAATGAAGGGAAGGAGAGAATTTATGAAGATAGAAGATCCTTAAACCCTAAAGAAAACATGTATCAAAAAGGAGATTGAATTTATTGAACAAAAGATTAAAATTGAAAATCTTGAAAGAAGTTTCATTCAGGAATAAGCAGAAAGAAAAATAAATAAAAAAATTCAATTTAAAAAATGGTTAAAAATGATAAAACAATATGTTAGAAATTGTCAGTTTTTTAAAGTCAGGTTTACTGTGCCATAGTTTTCCTGAAGTAAATTATCATCATTTTTAGGTGTGTGGTTTGGTGGATTTTGACAAGCAGAATCTTGTAACTAAAACTAAAATCAAGGCAGAATATTTTGTCCAGCCTAATAAATTCCATTATAACCCTTTATAGATAATTCTATCCTTCCCCTAGCCTCTGATAGCCACTGGGAAACCATTGATATGATTCTTTTTGGCGTTTCCAGAATGTGATCTAAGTGGAATCACATAATTGTTGGAGGAGGTCATCAGAGGACGTGACTTCCAATTGACCCATGTAATGGGCCCCAGGAATCGAACACTCCTCACCCCCACCCTTGTCATTGAGATGTAGATTCCACCTAGTAGTTCTGTGCTAGTAGCCCTTTCAAGGATGCAACATTGAAAGAGTAAGTGTTGTTGAGAATATCTGGACTGAATACAAGACTGAACCCCATTAAGTCCTCTATTTGTACTTTTAAGATTTGGCAAGCAGGTGGGGAGATCTACTCATCTTGCAGTCACTCAAGACAAGACTCTTATATAAGATCCCTTGCTTAATAAGGCTGCCACTTACCCATCTGGAGTGCTCTGGCTCTTTCTTCAGTCTCTTCTTGCACTACTTGTGGGACCAGTTTGTGAACTAACAACAGTGTGTAGCCTTTTGAGTCTGGCGTCTTTCCCTCATTGTACATTTGAGAATAAGCCATTTTGCTGCTTTTACAGTATCAGATTTTTTTCCCTCCTATAACTAAGTACAAGTATATTCTATAGATATATCATCAGCTGATGGCCATTGGGTATGTTTCCAATTCAGAACAATTATGTCTAAATCTCCTCTTTGCATGGACTTATGCTTTATTAATCTTAGTTACAAAGGAGTAAAATTGTTGGAACCCATGATAAGTATAAGCTATTTAAGAGACTGACAAACTTTACCAAAATTGTGTTGTTTTGTATTGACATCAGCAATGTTTGAGAGTTCCAGTTGCTTTAAATCATCACCAGCAGTTGACATTTTCTCTTTTGTCTTTTCTTTTTTAAAGTTTTAGCTATTCTAACAGTTAGGAATGTATTTCTCACTTTGATTTTAATTTGAATTTCCATAATGGCTAATCATTTTGAATATTTTTCCATTTGCTTATTTGCTATTTTTATTTCTTCTTTGCTGAAATATCTGTGAAAACCTCTTTCTTATTTTATTTTGTTATTTGTTTTATTATTATTGAGTTATAAAAATTTCTTATATATTCTGGCTGTAGGTCCTTTAATGGATGTGCACTTTGACAATATTTTTTCTAATCTGTGGATTGGCTCTTCTATTTTAAGGTATATTTTTAAAAACAGATTATAATTTTGATTAAATCCAGTTGATTAACTTTTACTTATGCATTTCTGCTTTTTGTGTAATATCTGAGAAAAATATTTCTAGCCCAAGGTCAAAAGATTTTCTCCTATGTCTTATTCAAGAATTTTTATTAAGTTTTATATTCAGGCTTATCCCTTTTCCCTTGATTTTGGAATATGATTTTATATGAGTAATGGTTCTTTGCTTGCTTCCTTCCTTTCTGTCTCTTCCCTTCCTTCCTTCCATTCTTTCTTTCTCCATCCCTCACTGTCTCTCACCTTTCTTTTTCCTGTTTTTTTTTCTTTTTTAGCAAATTGATGTCCAATTGATCCACTACCAATTTCTTTTTCAAAAGACGATCCTTTTTTCTGTAAATTTACTTTGATATTTTGAAAGATTAATTGGCCCTATATGTGTGGATCAATTTCTGAACACTATGCTGCTCTTGATTACCATAGCTTTTTTGTACATGTTGAAATCAGGTACTGCGTCATGCAAAATATCTTCCAAGATTTTGGCTATTTTTTGCCTTTTATTTTAACTATTTCATTTCAGACTGTAAATTTCTACAAAGGGGCTACAGGGAGTTGATTGGTATAGCTTTGTATCCATAGATCATTTTGGAGACAACTGATGTCTTAACAGTAATGGGTCTTCCAGGCCATGGCCACTGTACATCTCTCCATTTATATGGTTCTTCAGTTTCTCACATCAATATTTTGTTGAAAGCATACAGTTCTTATACATATTCCATTAGATTTACCCCTAGATATTTCATGTTTTGATGCTATTGCAAATGGTAATTTTTACATTTAAAATTTTGAATGAAGGTACTATTTTTTCTCATGTCCAAACTTTATTCTGTTTTTCTCTTGCTGTTTTACTTTTTTTTTTTCTTTTTGCCTTGTTGCACTGCTAGAACCACCGGTACCATGCAGAATGTAAGTGGTGAGGCCACGGATTATTCCCTTGCTTCCTACAATGGAGGAAAGTATTCATTCTTTTATCATTAAGTATTATGTTAACTGTAGGGTTTTTGTTATATGCTATTTATCAAGTTCAGGAAGTTCTATTCCTAATTTGCTGAGATATTTTGTTATAAATAAATGTTGGATTGTGTCCAATAATTTTTTTCTGTATCCATTGAGATTCTTTTTTTCTTTTCGAGAATGATAATATAGTGAATTGCATTGATTTATTTTTAATGTTAAAGCAAATTTTTATTCATGGGCAAATCTTACTTGTTAAACATTTTCCATTTGCTCTAAGTTATCAAATTTATTGGCCTAAAATTGTAAGTAGAATTCCATTATTGTCCTTAAGTTGTATTGATATAAAATATTAATTTCATAAATGTCTCTAGTGATGTTCTCTATTTTCTTTCCTAACAATGTGTGACTTCTTGTTTTCTCTTGAATGGTGTGCCTATCAGCCTAACGGTTTTCTAATCTTTTCAAAGAAACTTCTTTTGGTTTAACTGGTTTACTCTATCAATTCCAATGTCAGCACTTATCTTTAGTACCTCCTTGCTTTTGCTGGCCTTGGAGTTAATATCATCTTCTTTGCCCACTTCTTAAAATGAAAGCTTTCGATATTGATTAAAAACCCTTTGTGATTTATAATATAAATATTTAATTCTATAAATTTTCTTCTAAATACTGCTTTAACTATGTTCTATGATTTTTCATATGTTGTGTTTCTAATTTTTTAAATAAAAATTATATTTTATCAAATTAAGAAATTTTAATATCCAATCTGAAAGTTATAATTTAAGTATGCTTTCATTAATATCCATGTCTAATGAACTTCTCTTAAGAAAATTTAGCAACTTGTTTTTCCCCTAAAGACATCATTAGGTGCACCTTAACTGATGTGACTTTTTTTTCTCTCCAGACCTACACTTCCACAATTTATGCTCTGAATGGAGAGTTTTCTTCTTCCACATGAAAGAGGGTAGTTGTGTTGAGCCATTTTCATCTATCAAATATGAGAATCTACTTTATACTAATTATAAGATTACATTCTTGAAGTGAACCCTAGACTCAGGCTCTCCATTGAGCAGGATGATGTGGGGTCATATTTGGAAGTAGGTGAACCCATTGTTAAAATTCATTGCCCTATGTATTTGATGTACTTGCACTTTTGCCTGCATGAGTATACTCATTTACTGCTTCTCTTTTTCATTTAGCTTCTCTGGCTAAAATTGAGTAAGAAAGTCAGATCAAGCCAGCTCCAAACAATAGCTCTACAAGGAGGTATGCCTTAGGTCCATGCAAGAAAATGGTTCAGCTTTGGAATGGGCCATTCTATTGGGCTTCTTTTCAGGGTACACTTTCCATCATGGTTTTCTTGAAGCACTTACTCAGGAACTATTAAAATTTATAAATCGAATTCCCATTGGCTAATAAATTGTGTTTTTATTTCTTCTATATTTTAGAATCTAAATGACAGGAAGTGTGAGTATAAAAAAAACCTTTATTAAATATGTTTGGGGGTGAATGAAGTCTTCAACAAAAAAGCCTCTGCAAGGCAAAGTAAACCATGGCAAAATGCAAAGACAACACATCAACTAGGATAAAATATTTGCAAATCAATTATCAGAAAAAGGGTTGATCTCCAAAATATAAAGAACTCATACAACTGAAGAACAACAGCAAAAAACAAACAACTCAATAAAAAATTCGGGAGGATATGAACAGACACTTTTCAAAGGAAGATATACAGATGGCCAACAGACACATAAAATAATTCTCAACATCACTAATTATTAGGGAAATGCAAATTAAAACTTTAATGAGATACCACGTCACATGAGTCAGAATGGCTATAATTACCAAGATGAAAAATAACAAATGTTGGAGAGGCTATGGAGCAAAGGAACACTCACACACCGCTGGTGGGAATGCAAACTGGTGCAGACACTATGGAGAACAGTATGCAGATTTCTCAAAAAGTTAAAAATAGAAATACCATACAATCCAGCTCTCCCACTACTGGATATCTATCCCAATAGCTTGAAATTAATGATCCAAAGAGATTTATGCATCCCAATGTTCATTTCAGCATTATTCACGATAGCCAAGATGTGGAAGCAACTCAAATGCCTATCTACAGATGAATGGATAAAGAAGATGTGGTATATATATATACAATGGAATACTACACAGCCACAAAAAAGACAAAATCGTCCTATTAGCCACAACATGGATGGACCTTGAGGGTATGATGTTCAGCGAAATAAGCCAGACAGAGAAAGACAAATACTGCATGATTTCACTCATATATGGAAGATAACAAATGACAAATACATGGATAAAGACAACAGATTAATGCTTACCAGAGGGGAAGGGGGTTGGGGGGTGGGCTAAAGGGACAAAGGGGCATATATATATGGTGATGGATAAAAATTAGACTACTAGGGGTCAGCAAGATGAAGTGCATTCAGGAATTGATAAACATAATGTACACCCAAAATTACATGTTCTTATTAACCATTATAATCCCAATAAAATTAATTGGAAAAAATCAATAAAAATACTTAATGCATTTTTTTTAGCCAAACATGTATATGGTCATTTCTTGGAATTTGGTTCTGTTAATTTCTTATGACAGTCTTTCACTGCAGTAATACTTAAAGGATGCACAAACATGAAAATTTAGTCTCCCTTTCTCCCTGATTTATGAAGATATCCAAGAAAATTCAAATTAGGCATCATTAGCTTCATTTTTTAAAAAAATTTTAGTTATTTTTATGAGATATTTTCCTCATATGGCATTCTCTTTATAGAGAAATGCTATTTTTTAATGTTTCTCCTCTATACTCACCCAAAAAGGCATATAGTGTCTTTTACATGCTAATTAAGATCTTCCAGTGTCCAGAAAAACAAGGATCAGTTATAAGACTATAAGACAGGTGATGTTTGGTTGAGGTAAGACTAACATTGTGTATTTATTGAAGAATAAATTTATTCTTAGATGACTGTCTAATACGTATCTTTGAATATTTAACTTTTTCATATGTGTGATATAGTCCAAAATTAGGAAATCTCAATTATTTCTTTTAAGCCATATCTTTAGCTTCATGTCCTTATCTACAACTTCTATAAAGGCTTACCTATGAGAAATCCAGATGCTTCCCCTAACTCTGAAACTATAGGTTGTACAGTCTGTAATGAAATTTGCTGTCATTTCAACTCCTGCTAAAAATGTCAAGTGCAGTCCTAGTGTCTGCAAAAGTTACCAATAGTGAATGCACATTTCAAAAGGCAATTTTTGGCGCCCGCCCGGTGGCGCAGCGGTTAAGTTTGCACGTTCCACTTCTTGGCGGCCCGGGTTCACTGGTTCGGATCCAGGGTGCAGACATGGCACCGCTTGGCACGCCATGCTGTGGTAGGCATCCCACATATAAAGTAGAGGAAGATGGGCATGGATGTTAGCTCAGGGCCAGGCTTCCTCAGCAAAAAGAGGAGGACTGGCAGTAGTTAGCTGAGGGCTAATCTTCCTCGTAAAAAAAAAAAAAGAAACGGCAATTTTTTGTTCATAAGGGACTATAAGTCAAGATGCATCGTATTTTCTTGGGAATCAGAAAGTTGAGAATAATTATAAATATTAGAAATTTTTTGCCCTTGAAGGTGATTTTTTTGCAGAAAATTCTACTCAATGTCCACCCAATTATTGGCTATAAATTCTATAGCCTTAATTATAAACTTATTTTCTCTCTCTATAACATATCTAATAGATTTTAGCAATCACTTTTGAGGGGCCTTTGCATAATAATTGCTCTAATTTACAAAATTAGTTAAGTAAACATCTTCAAGTATTTTAAATGGGAGGTGTAAATTTTATATTTGATGGTAATTTAAATTGTAAACTCTTGGAATTAACAAGGAGTAATAGGAAAACAAAATATTTATATAAATTTGATAAATTAAACAGAGTTAGGAGCTCTTAAGTGTTACAATACTAACAAATTTCAACTTAACGCTTTCAAGACTAAATCATTTCATCATATATACTTGAAAGGATATCAAGGCTTTTACTATAATAAATCAAATTTTATTAAATAATACTAATATAAATAATACCAGATAAGAGCAGATTCCTTGGTAACACATATACAAACTTAGTAAAATTGTCATGATTTTCTTAAAATGTTTTTACACTTAATTTTACATCTTATCATAGTTGAATGAATGTACCCACATATATTGTCATCCCAATGAGGTAATATTATTTCTAATCATAAAACTTAAAAAAGGGTTTGACTCAATCTTCTTTGACCCAAATCTGGATTACAGTTATATACATAATCAATCATCTTTTATCTTCTAAGGAACTCTTGAATGAATTCCACATTTTGTTTATTTTTAACATTTGTAAATGTATAATATTTGAACCTGATGGAATAGTAGAGGATGTACGTATATTTCCCAACAAATGATAAATGCATGTAAGATTGATGGGAATCTTAAACTTATAAATGAATTTTCCACTAAACTTTAAAGGCTTTGAAATTAATAGAAGTCTATATTATTTTGTATTATCTAGATCATTAAACTCTTAGAAATATCTACAATAACAATAAGCAAGCAGGATTTTGTGACTATTACCCTGAGTCATTTCAGTATCACCCAGAAAACCAGTGGCTTTTTAAAGCCATCTACAACTTCTCCACCAGAGGCTTGAATATTTCCCTGGGTTCCAATGTCTTCAGGTTCTGTGCAACCAGCATTTCTCAGCACTTCCCTGATCAGCTGACCCAAATCCAGAGTTCGGCACCTGAGTTCATAATATTTGTCATTTGATGATAAGGCTACACATACACACTGAGTCCATGAATACAGAAAGAGGTGGGGATAGGGCTGTCTTCTGGAACACAAACTCACTATATATCTGGTAGTTTTCTCATGACTCCACAGAATAATGAGGAGGTGAGGGGGTATATCTTCTCTTTTGAAGACCTCTGACTTATAAACTTTCCCCAAATCCTGACCCTTAACCCAAACTAATTGTGTGGTGTTTGCCTTCACCTTCCTCACACAATAACTAATTGAAGTAGCCGTGACTTCTATGACTTTGTCAGACTTGAGGAACATCTCATGGTATTATTTTCTTAACGGGGATATAATGTTCATGGGTGCAAACATTACTGTTCTGCCACTGATGTGTTCTCTTGTGATAACAGGAAGAACAGAAAACAGTAGAGGCTACTACAGCAGTAGCAAATTAAAAAATGCTCAGGCAGATTTAGAATCCAACTGGGAAAATTGCCTTGACAGTAACTGAAGTTCTTGGTATTTATTCTATAATAAATCCAATTGCCTTCTATGAAAATAAATATTTTAAGGACTAAAACATTGAATTAATTATTTTCCACAGAGGAAAGGACTGGGAAATCTATCTTTGGGTGGAGGCATTGTAAAGTTTGATACCCCCACATTCTGCATTGTGTCTTTGCTACCAATAGTTTTGTCTTCAATACCATCAGTGACTTGCTTTTTTCTAAGTCCAGTGGATTTAATTCTTTAACTTAATAATGTCTCTGAAGAATTTTACACATCTGTGAAAACTTCCATATATTTACTTTTTTTATTATTATTTTTTCCTTCTGATTATCTTATGAGGTAATATAGACATTGACTTTCATGGGAGGTACATAACAGATATAGCATTCAGAATATTATAGTCAACTGACTGGGTATAAATCGGGTAGTCATCAAAGGGACACTACAGTTTAGGAGATATAGGGTAAATTCTATATTTTCACATGCCACTTACTCAACTATTACCAAAAAACTATATAAAAGAGAGTTTGAAAGGATAATTTTAAATGATATAAGTGATCATTGTTATCTGATAAAGATGATATTCACTTTTCTTGATTCAGATTTCCACATATCTTGATTTTATTACATAAGATTGTTGTATACTCTTACTCGTTGTATAATTAAACTTTTTTAAAGAGTTCAACATCAAAGGTAGAATGAACCTTTATTTACAAAAACTTATTCAATTGTATTCATTGAACATGTTAATAACACAATTTATCATTTTCAGCTATTTGTTTATATTTTTCTAATAAAAATTTTTAGAGCACAAATCTTTGCAATTATTGACCAGGTTAATAAAACAGTGTCTGTCACATGGAATAACTTCAATAAATATTTATGGATAAATGAAAAAATAGACTTTATTTTATTTTAAAATATAAATTTAAAAATCTTTGTCAGTTTTATAAATGATTACATTTATAATTCATCACTTCGCAGATTGTGAACATTTTTTTTTCTTTTTGATGAAGATTAGCCCTGAGCTAACATTTGCCCCCAATCCTCCTCTTTTTGCTGAGGAAGACTGGCCCTGAGCTAACATCCGTGCCCATCTTACTCTACTTTATATGTGGGACACCTACCGAAGCATGGCTTGCCAAGGGGTGCCACGTCCACACCCAGGATCTGAACCAGCAAACCCTGGGCCACCAAACTGGAACCTGTGAACTTGAACTTAACTGCTGTGCCACTGGGCAGGCCCCGAGATGGTGGACATTTTAATGTATGCAATTTATGTAAAGATGAACCTCAGGATGCTCATATTTTACACTAATAAGTTTATTCAAATTACTAAGGCAAATGTATATAAAAGTTTTAAATTAAGGATGTAAGATATTTAGGTCCTTTATTTCACCATTTTTGTTGTTGAAAGCATGTGTGTTTTTTTATATATAGAAGAATGAAATATATGTTGATTCACTGAATAACTGTAACATCTATTGATTTCTCTTGAGATTAAATAAGAAATAACATAATTAGGAAATATGCTGATGCTGAGTCCCATCTTTTCCCCAGTGCAAAAGGTAGTAATTCACAATTTTCACAGGGATTCATTACACTAAAGTTAAAAATTGTTGTGGAGGAGTCCTCATATCTTTACCATGTATTCATTAATTTTATCTCAGCATAGTCATTGCTTATGGTACTTACCCATTCATTAATAATTGCTCTGCATACTCTTTGAATTTAAGCTAAAAAATGCAGCAAAGATATTTGTTAATGAGGTTCATTGAGCATTCACTTTGAGTGGCTAGTCTGTCTCAACAGGTGGCAGCATTAGAACTGCAAATTTGTGAATTACAAAGGTAAAATAAGGATGCTTTAAAAAATAGTGGGTAGTCACCTTTAATGAAATGTCTTCTTTTGCAATAATTCCAAACATTTATGATTTAGTTGTTTGAATTTTTGCCCAAAAATTTATCATCGCAAATGGGGTTTTTTAATCTTCCTTTATGTCAATAAAGGTGCAAGGTAAACCAGACAAATTACATTTGGAGATTCAAACATAATTTCAATTCGTAATTAATATTGAATTGACATCCTATAATCAAAGCTAATAAACAGATGTTTAGTGATACTCAATTTAAAATTATGGAAAAGAGGAGCTGGCCCGGTGGCACAGTGGTTTACTGTGCATGTTCCACTTCCGCGCCCCAGGGTTTGCTGGTTCGGATCCCGGGTGTGGACACGGTACTGCTTGGCAAGCCATGCTGTGGTAGGCATCCCACATGCAAAGTAGAGGAAGATGAGCACTGATATTAGCTCAGGGCCAGTCTTCCTCAGCAAAAAGAGGAGTATTGGTAGAAGATGTTAACTCAGGGCTAATCTTCCTCAAAATAAATAAATAAATAAAAAATAATAAAACATGAAAATTATGTAAAGGACAATGATGTCCAGTGTTGACAACTGTAGGTAATAATTAATTGTTGGAGGTAGTAGCAGAGAAAAAACAAAACTAAATTTTAAAATATATAAGGAATAAACTCATATAAATGGGTAAAATGACAAATTATAAGAATTAATAAAAGAGTTTGGGTTACTGAATATATGATCAATATTTAATCTGAATGTTATTTGCATTACTTCATCGCTGTAGAAAATATTTAGAATGTAATTATTTAAAGGAAATAATGTATAATACATAAGGTCCTTAGGAAAATATCCATAATAAATACTGGGTACTTTTTTTTTTTGCTGAAGAAGTTTCACCCTGAGCTAACATATGTGCCAATCTTCTATTTTGTACGTGGGTTGCCACCACAGCATGGCTGCTGACAAGTGGTATAGGTCCACGTCCAGGAACTGAACTCAGGCCACCAAAGCAGTGCTTGCTGAATTTAATCACTATGCCACAAGGTTGACCCCTAGATACTCATAACTTTTATGGAGAAAATGATAAAATGCCATTAAAAATTTTAAATATGAGCCAGCTCCATGGCTGAGTGGTTAAGTTTGTGCACTTTACTTTGGTGGCCCAGGGTTTCCCCAGTTCTGATCCCTGGTGTGGGCCTAGCACCACTCATCAGGCCATGCTGAGGTTGCATCCCACATAGCAGAGCCAGAAGGACATACAACTAGAATACACATCTATATACTGGGGGGCTTCTGAGAGAAGACAAAAATTTTGAATAAACAATATAAATAAACAACGACACCATGTTTACCAGGATGACTAAATATTTTAAAGATATAAGTTTTACAAAATTGGTCTGTCTTGGTGACATTCATTCTTATACACCCTTTCCCCTTTTTACACTTAGCCTACCATTTCACCCTGCATTTACTTCCATTTACATTTCCATTCTATCCTCCAAGTATCAGGCTACCTGGTATTCTTAAAGATTACTTTATGTTCAGGCAATATAGCAACAACAATGTTGAACCTGGTATTATCTTAATGTTTTAATTGGTTAAATTACCCCTAATATTCAAAGGCAATCCAGATTATGAAAACGCACACACACATACATGCACACACACACACACACACATCTGAATTCTATTTACTAATTGCTTCCACTTCTTTTGAGTTCTCACATTTAAATATGTGTATGTTTTTCATAATTACTACCAATAATAATGTAGAAGCACATGGTCATCAACAAGTGGAACTTCACACTCTTTAAAATGAAAACAATATGTATAACATGCATGTATTTAAATTATGTAAGTCATAATAGTAAACCCCAGTGGAGTTCATTTTTAATAATTCAGTTTTTCCTTGTAGAGCCTCATGTAAGAGAGACAAGAACATATGCAACAATTTTCTCTAAAACTTTGAAAAGGCCAAATCTATAAATGCTACAATTTGGAAAGATAGTGCGGCGCCTTGCTTTCCCCAGACCCCTCTTTAGCTGGTTTAATGAGTAGTAGCATTCCCAGAATCATTGGGGATTCTATCTTCCAAAGTCCCTGAGCCAAATATAAACACAGTCAGGTAACTAAGAGAAAGGGCCAAGCTTCCTCTCAAAGCCAGGTAGGTGTTATAGTTATATGTTCTAACAAAATAATTATAAATGCCTTCTTGGGTTTTCAAAAACAGCAACTCTCAACACATGCTGTGAAGGGACAGTGAAGAAAAACCATCTGCCTCAAATCCACTCCAATTATTAAGATAAGTGAAACAGAATTAGACCATTACCAATTTAACTGGCTGTCTTGAATTAATTAGTGGGTTTATTCCATATTTCCTCAGGTAGCTCTATCTAAAGCTTTATAAACAATGAAAATATAATTATGGAAATTGCAAGAGGGAGTTTATTTGAAAAAATTCTTTAAAATCTAAGATTGATTATTACAAACTGTTGACTTTTGTTAAATCTGAGGAAAAGAGCAGTGATTTATTTGGCCCCATTACCAGAGCCAACCTTTAAACTCCAAGATTAATTTATGCTACGTGATTGATTTTACAGCAAAAGAAAAATGGCATGGAAGGCAGTCCAGAGGAAAATTAGTATTTATTACATGAAAATCAAAGAAACAAATATGAGATCAGTGAAATAAGAATAAACTCATCTTCAAAGTAATAGATTGTTTTGTTTAAAAACAAAGTCCATCAAGGCAAAGCTATGCAAACAAACCTAAATAAGAAAAAAAACAAAGATGAAAAAAAAATCATCTTAGTCAAAAGCTGTTTGGCCAGTATGACAACATACAGTTCCGTCTCTATTTTCCTTACTTGTTTTACTTTGAATATACAGCAAACATTTAGAGGATATCTATGGTAGCCAATTTTCACATATTTTCTTATTCAATTTTCACAACTGCCTCTTTAGGAGGGTTTATAAATGAAACTAATAGTTAAGCTAGGAAAAAACTAAGAGTTAGACATGAAATCACAGCTTAATGTGGTAGAAAGTGACCAGCCATTCTTTTCAACCAGTGAAATTCTGTAAAATGGACATAATCAAAGCTATCTTTTAGCATGGTTTCCAGTTCTTGAATTGTTGTGGTATAATTTACCTCACACTGATAGTAAAGGGTAGATCTCTAAGCCCATGTCTTCCTTGTTCTTTATTCAATATTAAGGAAGTATTATTCCCAAAATATGAACTGTGGAACACCATATCCATTAATGTTCACTGAAAATAGATTCATTGTCAAATTAACATGAAAAGTACTGTATATTTATTTCTGTTATTGGAAACTTCCAAAGCATACTAGTGTATTTTATATTTCTGTGAGCTTTTCTTAAAAATTTTTAGCCAAGCATTTCCCAAATATATTAAGTATCGTAATCTTACTTTTCAGGTATTCTGGCTTATATGATAAAGTCTAAAATAGGATTAATTTAATGATCTAATTTTTCCTGGGTGAAAAACCAGATCCATGATGCGTATGTGATCTAATGTGCCCAAAGCATGTGCATTGTCCTTAAAATTACATTTGAGACTTTTTGACTGCAAGGATTAAAACATATTGAAAACATTTTCTGATTCAATCTTAATGAAAAAAATCTGATATGGACTAACCCAAGCCATGGCATAATAAATGTGAGGAAACCAGAGGATGAAATGATAACTATCTGTTGGAGTAGAAAAGAATGACTTCTTGGAACAAGTGAGTTTTAACAAATACATAATGTTGTTTGATGAGTGAAAGAACATGTTTGAATTTTTTTCATTCTCTACATTAGACCCTTTTATTTCTCATTTTCTACTTTTATGGATAATCTATAAATTGTATTAAATAATATTATGTATATACGTATATAAACATATATGTATTTCTTCTTTCTTGTTTTATTAATGTGTCATGTATTATTTGTCTCAGTTAAAAGATGTCATAGAGGATAATTTTGCTATATATCTCAAAAATTTACATATTAAATATTGAATTGTTTTGTTGTTCGTTAAGTATTGTACTTCCTTAAAATATAGGTACTTACCTTGTGTTCTGGAATCTGGAATATACTGTTATCCAGGATCCAGCTCCTGAACGCTCTCTGTTAAACAAACATTTCTCTTAGGAATCTTTAGCGGGATTTTAATTTTTCCAGGGTTCCTTGTTGGTGTGTAATGCCAGTTTATATCCCTGGTGAGCCTTTGATCCAATTAAAGTTTTATATCAGGCTAACTTTTCAAACTTGCAAGAAGTGACTTTACTGTGGATTGTTATAATTAAACAAAACTGTGCACTTTTCCATAGATGCTAGTAGATTGAATTCATATATTTCAGATAAACTCTTTGGTTGTTTTCTTTTTCCTCTCATTCCCTGCAGATCCCTCAAAGGGGAGGCAGATAAATGGCTAACAGAAATGTCCGTGTGATAACTGAATTCATCCTCCTGGGGCTGGCTGACAACCCTGAACTAAATACTGTCGTCTTTGTGCTGGTTCTCTTGATCCGTCTCATCACTATGGTGGGCAACATCACAATAATCTTGGCCAGCAACCAGCTCTACTCTCCCAAATACTTTTTCCTTAGCCAGTTGGGTTTCTTGGATTTCTGCTATGCCTTAGTCTTCATTCCTTAAATGTTGGTGACCTACATATCAGGACTGAAAGTCATCTCCTATCACGGTTGCCTCCTTCAGTATTCCTTTGCCAGCATGCTCCTGACCATCAAATGCTTCCTCCTGGCTGCAATGGCCTATGATTAGTATGTTGCCATTTGCCATCCACTTCACTACAAAGGCCTCATGACCCCCAGGTTCTGCACCCAGCTGGTGACAGCTTGCTATCTACTAGGTTGTGCCAACTCATTCACCCACCCGAGCAGCTTGCTCTGTCTGTCTTTCTGTGTGCCCAATGTCATTAACCATTAGTTTTGTGATATCCCTTTATTCTTTCAACTTTCCTGTTCTGACACCCAGTAGAGTGAGGTTTTATTTACTGCCCTCTCTGGAACCACATCAGTGACTACCTTTCTGATAGTGGTTTGTTCCTATCTAGGAATTCTTCTAACTATCCTGAAGATGAAATCTACCGGGAGCAGATAAAAAGCCATCTGCACATGTATCTCCCACCTAATGGTAGCGACTCTTGTCTATGGAACAGTGTGATATTTACTTACCTGGGAACTAGCTCCAGCTGTCCACAGGATACAGCCAAAATCCTGTCCGTGCTGTATACCCTTTTGCTGCCAATACTAAATCTTCTGATAAACAGTGTGAGAAACACAGAAGCCAAAGAAGCAATTAAAAGAATTATTAAGAGAAAAATATTTCCTCAGTGACCATGAATTTTCAAGTATAAATATTTAAGGAATATTTATTGATGCTACAGACAGGTACATTGTTAAATACCTTTGGAACTTGTTGGAGAAAAGAAGGATGGTGTTTTAAAAGCAGCTTATGTGCAAATATATATTCATTATTGACTTCTGGATAATTATATAATAATATGTGTGTGCATATACATATATATATATATGCAATACATTCTGTCAGAGAGGAGAACATTTTGCTCTACTTTCTTAAGATTACTAATTGCGGTCCTGTGAATGAAACTGACAAAAGACAGATTAACATGAGAAAAGACAAAGTCTATTCATGTGTATGTAAGAGTGCACCAAAAAAGTGCTTTACTCAATAATTAGTGATGGGGTTTATACACCTAATTTAAAAAGGAAAAGAGAGAGGGAATAATGGGTTCCATTGCAAAAACAAGTGGACTTTTAACGGAACAAATGGGAGATAAGAAATTTTGTGATACTGTTTACGCAGGTGCAAGTGGTCCTCTCTGTTTTCTTCCTGGCAGGGAAAATTCCCCAGGGAGAGAGGATTTATGGCAGTCTCACTTGCAGAAGTTTCTGCCTTTAGTTAGATAAAGGAATTTCTGAAAAAGCTTCTTTCTGCATCTATTGAATCCCAACTCTTTTCCGTTCAAAATAATTATACGCCACTGCGTAATTTGAATCCTTTCAATTCTAAAATTATTATTTTGAATTTCTACTAAATTCCTATATAATAAATTTACACTATCTTCTAAGGTTTGGTTAGTTATAAAAGAGGATCTTCAGTTTTTATAAAGGGTATAGTAGAACCAGTAGGTGACAATCACACAAACATACAAATAGAAATACATGCACATATCTTGAGAATCGATTCCAGAGAATAAACTTATTCTTCCTTCTCCTTTACAATGCTGGAAGAGCTGACCCATTTTACAGATGAAGAAACAAAGGATCAATGTAGTTAAAAGCTTACCCAAAAGAAGACAACATCAATATTTGAGAAATAGAATTCAAACACACATATATTCATATACTTACTCACAGGCCTCATCCCATTTTACATAAACAATAGAATTTCCTGTATGTATTTTGTATGCCATTTTTTATCAGAACTATTAAAATCTGAATATTTAACTTTACAAAATAATTCCACGGGCACAGAAGGGGTTCTTTTTATGGGAACTCCATTTCTGCCAGTTGTTTAACAGAAATACCAAAATGGCAATGCAAAGATCCTCTACTGTATCAGTACTTTGGAATTTGCTGAAAATTAGCCTTTAGAAAACTTCCATAAAACAGTAGTACCATTTAAAAGTGCTAATTTTGTTAAAGAAAATGACGATAGAACCCCATTTTCCTTATGTTCATCATTCCATATAGTGTTTATTGCTCCACTCACTCAGACATGCATCCAAAAACCTAGTCCAGTACCGTTGTTATCACAATTGTTAAGAAAGCAAACATAGCCTTCACTAAATGACACCTTTGCAATATGTAGGGAACAATGGTTTTCAGTTTGGGAAGAGTGTTTATATCTATCAAATGGAAAAATATTTAGCTCATAGCAATAAATCTCTGTTAAAATCTATAAATCTATGGAATCATTATTATTACTTAACAATTGAATATATGTAAATTTGTAACAAAGTGAGTTAAAGCAAGTTTTACTTCATTGTCTCTATACGGTCCATATTTTCTTCCAGAATGATCCCATTGTCAAATATTTTAACTGCATATAACCATAACAGCCATGCCTTTTCCAAAAAAAAATTAAGCACTGTAACTGTTATAACTAAGTTTTAAAAGCAAAACTAGTATTATGACTTAATAAAGGAATCCTTAGGACATGGCAAGCAGCTGTCTGAATGTTATCACACAATCACAGACTAAAATTTAAATCTACATTGGGGCCACGAAAGCATCCATCTCCTGGTGTTAATACTTCAGGTTTTAATGTCATATAAAATAATATATGATATAATGATAATTTCATTTTTCTAATTGTTTCCATCTCAATATTTTTTAATAATGAAATTCTTTGACAAAACACATGGAAATATTTTTATTTTGATACTTTGCTAATTTACTTTCCAAAAGACTTATATAAAACCTAATTCTTTCATCAATGCAATTATATTTATTTAAAAGTTTAGTTATTTTACCTAATAGACATAAATAAATAATGAATGGACCTCATAATAAAATCTCAAGAATGCAAGAAAAAGTCAAAACCAATACTGTGAAAATTAATGAAGATACAATGAGCAATCATGTTCGTCCTTCCTCAAATTATCACTTGATTTCATGAGAAAATATTTGAGAACATAGAGTTTTTCTATTCTTTTTACTCGAAAGTAGACTTGAGGACATAGTCATTGGACCAAAATCAAGAAAAGGAAGGCATATTGAATCAAATATAATGGGTAAAATCCAAGGAAATGGGCATTTTGAAATATTATAGAATGACAGACGTATTGTTTTAGTAATTCCATTAAAACTATGAGGAACCCAGAAGTCTTTAAATATTTCTTACTAAAGCTGTAAATTTGTAGAGCAAATTTTCCCAGTAGTTTTAGGTAGAAATATAAAAGGACAGCAACAATTAACTTGTCAGACCTAGCAAGATGGTTTATACACAAAGATAATTTCTCCAACAATCACTAAGGGACCCTAGTCAAGAAAAGATTTCCCTGAAGTTTGTTGCATCTACGTCTTCACTTTTTGGTGATCTTGTTTGTGAGAAAATTTTTATGCTTTTTATTTTTTTTATTTTTTTTCTTTTGAGGAAGATTAGCCCTGAGCTAACTACCGTCAATCTCCTCGTTTTGCTGAGGAAGACTGGCCCTGAGCTAACATCCATGCCCATCTTCCTCTACTTTATACATGGGATGCCTACCACAGCATGGCTTCTGCCAAGAGGTGTCATGTCTGCACCTGGGATCGCAACTGGCGAACCCCGGGCCACCGAGAAGTGAATGTGTGAACTTAACTGCTGAGCCACCAGGCTGACCTCTATGCTTTATAAAGTTAAACCAGTAATTTAATCTGATTTAATGGCACATGAGTATATGTAGTCTTTTTGTTTAGATCTATAACCAACCTGAAGATATACGTTTGATTTTGTTGCTGTTACAAGCCTCTGTTAGTAGTGCAATGCTAATAATAATATATTATCAATTTATATCTATGTATCTATATATAAATCTGTCTCTCTTGCTCTATAAATATATATACATATATATATATGTCTGCAGTTTGCATGATAAGATGAAGATATTAAGGTGTTGGGTTCTACTTTAATCTACAGAGGGCAGACAATCCTGAATTAATATATGCAGTTATGGATATTACATATTTAAATGTTCCAATTTGTTTAAGTCATTTTGTATGGGAAAGCAACAAGGATGACAAAAATATGTCATATGGAGAAATGTAGAATTGAAAGGGTCAGGGAACAGATTATAATTGTCTCTTATTACTGAAGAAATGTCATGGGAAGAAGGGATTAGATTTGTTTTGTAGGGTTGAAGGAATACACTGATAAGAATTTTAGAAATTGAAATAAATGCATATGAAAATCAAAAAATTTATCTTTAATGATATCTTGACTACTTGAAGCTGTAGAAACATATTTCGACTCAATGTAATGAGGTTTTGCAATATATAATATCCCAAGATGGTGTGAGATTCACAGAAGATAAAGATCGCTTGCAAGATTGAAGCCAAAGATGGACAACAATTTGGGAGTAGTAGGGAGCAGCCTGAGTATCAGATGGGTGGTTATGTGTGTTGGCCTCCCAGTGTCATTCCAACAATTAGGCAGTCTGCTGATGGCTATGAAATAGATTATAACTTACGAATTTCGAAGAGCTCACAATGGCCTATTGTTTGGCACTATGTTCTTTTGTCATATAAATCATAGAAATTTATAATTGAACGGGACCTTATAATCTGTTATTCTGATGAGAAAACCAAGTACTGAATAGAGGAAAAAATATATATATATTATATATATATATATATATAAAATGGGTTATATTTTATATACATATACACACACACACACATATATATACACAGTAGGCCTCATTACGCATTGGGTAATTAGTGGCATTCTAGCTTTCAGCCTAGTTCTCTTTTTATTGCACAGTACTACAAAGCAATTTGTTCAAAAGCTAATTATGATAACTAAGAAAGCTGAACATTCCACATAGCAGCAGGCTCCTGTATCGTTTGCTAGTTTCTGTCCTTGTTCCACACATATAGGTTTTTCTTTTATATCATTCAGTCTTGCTAAAGTTTGGGGTCATCTCAGAGATCAACCCAAGTACTTATTAAAAAAATAATACATTTGGTACCCACTCCTCTTTCACATTTTGAAATGAGGCTGGATTTGCCAGAGAAGCCTATAAGGAAGACATCGATTATTGGATAACATAAAGGCCTCAGGTGATCCTAGTCTTCCTATCTGGCCATGCCATTGAGTCCCAGGAGGTGTGGCTTGCCCCTCTAGTGTGAGGCTGACTACATAGTGGGCACTTACTCCTCCTGGAAGCAGCTGTTGGTACAGCTCAGGAGTAGGCATGTCTTAGCCACTGCTCCCTGGCCATCCACCATACACTTGATCATCAAGAAACCTGGAATGTGATGGCCTCTGAGCATGTTCCCAGCCTCCAGCCTCCACTCTGGTCCAAGACTCAGCTCCAGTCCACCTGAGAGGTCTGCTCTGCACAGCAGCCCTTCCCTCTCCCCTCCCCTTCCCATTCCCCCCCTCTTTCCCTTCTCTCCTTCCCCTCTCTTCCCCGTTACCTGTCCCTGCCTCTCCCCACCCCTTTACCCCCATCCCCCAGCTCCCCAGCCCAAGGAGGGGGAGTTGAGAACCTGGGGTGCTGCTGCTGCTGCTGCCTTGGTTTCTGCATGAATTTCAGCCTGGGCCTGGGTCCCAGGCTGCCTGCTGCCCCTGCTGCTTAGAGCCCACGCACTCTCTGGCCTTGGCCTCCCCTGGAGGATCCTCCAGATCATCAGATTGTAAATTTTGTTTTCACTTTTCCAACTCCTCTTCTGGACTGTTTATTCCTGTAAGGAAAAGACCATATCTCATTCAGCTTCACAATTCCAAGATTACTGGGAAATATAGTAGATGTGCAATACTTATTTGTTTAATAAATTGATGGGTTAATTATTTCATAGGAGTTTCTTACCTATCATGTACTAAAATATTTGACACTGAAAAGTAAATAAATAAAAGATAATAACAAAAATAAGAATTCTTCCACCTATCACAGTAAAAAAAGAAAAGCACCACCTACTGGAATCAGGTTTTCAATATTTATTTAAAGTGAAGGGCATATAAACTGTAAACCAAGATATGAGGCCGTTTTCTATGCACAGTAATGAAATAAATACTAGATAACCTTTGATTTATGGAGCTCTATTAATTATGGAGCTTGGTAAGATGTAAATAGTCCATGTAGGCAAGGTTACGATGAAACTGATGGTCAGGGGCAATGCTCATGGAAATTAAAACATGCCAGACCACTCTAGCATGCCTTAGGCTAATATGTAGCATGAAGTTGTAGTTTGGGCCCCAAAATACTAGTTCTGGTTATTGATCAAGAGGAAACAAACCAGTATATATTAGGCATTACTTTAAAAAAGAAAGCAAAGAAAAATCATGATTAGTGTAAATGTTCAGCAGTGAAGGACAGAGTTTAATAAATGTGTATTTATAGATATAAAATCATTTATATTAAGGACATGAGACAAATATTGATTGAATGCATATTATGTTCTCAATATCATGCAAGATGTTTTGTATGTATTATTTAATTTCATCTTCACAAACACAGGAGGCAGGTGCTACTATTGTCGCTTTGCAGACACAGACAATGAGAGGGTCAAAGAGACTATTCACATGGTTTTAAAGCATATTCAAAGAGCAAAGCACAGACAAGCTAATTTGATCATGGTTCCATTAGCAAAGCTAGAGCAATTTAAGTGAAGAACGAATGATGATAGTATTGGAAAATAACCCAAAACCAAAATACTTATCGATAAGAATATGTTGGTATAACTAACTAAATAAATACATACATAGGGAAGAAAGAACAACTCTTCCTTAGACAAGAATTTCTATTAAAAGATGTTGAAAGAATAAGGGAAATGAAAATTTGCTACCAAAACACCATAGTGATAATTGGTAGAGGCAATAGATTGATAGGATGTCAAAAAGTATAAATGAAATATTTACATAGTCTAAATTATCTTCCCCAAATGTATCTGTATATATACATGTATATATATATATTTATGCATATACAAATCACAAAGATAAGAATCATAATTTTGCTGTAAAAATGTATGGCAGACACTAACTAAGTGATCAAGTTTAACATCACTAGTAGTATCACTTATTGACCTCATGTATCCTCTGATTTGATGAACAGGGCAAACATATCAATTCACTCGTAGTCTTCCCCATAGGGAATAACCTCAATTTAATCATGAGAAACCATTAGGCAAACCTAAATTGAGGGACTTTCTACCAAAGACTTGACAGGTAATCTTGAAAAGTATCACGGTCAAGAAAGAAAAGCAAAGAAAATTGGACAGTCACAGATTTCAGGAGAATAAGGAGACATCATAAATCTAATTGCAAGATGATGTTCTGGATTGGATCATGGAACAGAAAAAAAGACTTTTTGGAAAAACTGGTGAAACAATCAAATCTGTAGTTTAGTTAATGTTATTGTATCAATGCAAATTTTTTAGTGTTGATTGTACTGTGATTATGTAAGATGTTAACATATGTGAAGCTGGGCAAAGCGTATACAGAAACGCTGTATTTCTAAAAATATCTAAATAAAAAGTTAAATATAACTGATTAACTGCTGGAACTCAAAGTGACTTTACAGGCAAATATGAATTCAAGAGACCAAGCATTTATTAAATGTCCATTGATCCTAGATCGTGGTCAAACATAGCCCTACACCATTTATATATGGATAGCCACTGAACCTACTAGCTCAACAAATATCAGAATATGAAAGAACTGAGACAAATATGGAATGTTTAATGAGGCAATTAACTCTAAGTAATGTGAAAGTAGAGACACTATCATTCTCATGTTTGTAGTCCCACACAAAGCATATCTGTCATTTAGTAGCTGCTCAATAAATATATGTTGAAAGAATAAAGAAAAAGGATGGAAACTTGAGGTTTCAGATACACAACCCAATTCTTTCAAAGTATTATTTTCTCAAGACACATACTAGAGTGGAAAAAAATGTAGTACAGTTTCTTTTGTCCTAACATCTGAATACATTGATCATCAGTAAGAGATTCCATGGAGAAGTGTATGAGAATATGTCAGCTTAGTTTTTCTATTGATTAGGTGGTATTTGCTCAAGCTTGTCAAATATAACTATAAGGTTACTTGTAATTGCAATTTGGGATCCTATCCAATTTGGCTCATATTGAGATGAAAGTTAATACTATACATTTTAAAGAAAAGATTATATGTATACGTGACTGTGTTTGTGTATATATAAGACACTAATACCAATACTATAAGATACTTTAAAGTATATCATTTCATTAGAAAAATTCTTAATGAATTGATTGGAAAACCTCCAATACATCTGTCTTATTTTTAAAATGCCATAGGGAGGGATGGCATGGATATTAACCAATGAGAGCTTCAGACAAGAATTTATATAGATAAGATAAAAATAAATATAAAAGAAATAAAAAAAAACTTTAATGGATATAGTGAAATCAATCTCTGTTTTAATGCAAGTAAGAGTCACAATAAAAAGTTCCAGCCCAATACACATCTTGTCATCAGTTCAATGATAACTTGGTACAAGGAGAATTACCTAGGATTTGGAATCTGAAAATCTGTGCTCCCCATTCAGCTCCATAATTAAAAGACACCTGTGAGATTAGACTTTCCCTCCAAACTTTACTCCTATTTCAAATGGCAATAAATTTAAATGACAAAGCAGATCCAATAAGACACAGCGAGGCAGATTAATTAAATATTGGAAACAATGAATTTTTAAATAATTTACTTTAAATATGTCAATTTTTGGTGTAAATTTAAGATGCCCATATAATTGAACTTTTGTCGTCACATGAATTTACTTTTAAAAATTAGCAAATATTGGGCCACAACACTAATTTTATAAGTAGATCATTGAAAAACATAGTTGACTAGAACCTTGAACTAGATATTTCATTCTTAAGCTATATGTAGCAACTATCTTTTAATTAGTAATATGCACTTTAGCACTTTTCTATCAGGTTAAATCTAATGAAGTATATTGTGATTATGATTTTTCTTTGAGGCACTTTTTATGGATTAGGGAATAAAGGAGTTTTGTGAATTGTATGATCTGCTAATACAAAAACAAAATAAAAAACAAAAAATGCACAGGGGTCTCCACAATTCCATTGGCCACACTCCAGTGGGATCAATTTTGCTCTGGATAAATAACATAGTGAAAAATCACAATGTTAAACACTTCAATTAAATTTCTATTAAAACTGTGTTTCTGTTAGATGGGCATGACAAGCAATATTGAAACACTAAGATTGCAAAAGAGGAGAGAAATAATAAAAGCCACTTAGGGAGCTGTACGAATGGAATTTTGCACACATTATTACAGCTTATAAGTACCAGAGCCAAGATTCCATCCTAGGCCTCATTCATGGTGCATGTACTTTTCACCATTTTTGACCACGTTTTATTATACCAAGGCTCCATTCTGAAACTGACATTTACCCTCACCATCCCCATTGAAATAAAACAAAACATGATCTTTGATGTATTTGGATTTATTTTAAGCCATTTAAACTAGAGAAACATTATGAAATAAGTAGTATTCTGAAGTGGCACCTACATTACATGGCTAGCAAAATAACCTTAAAAGAATTATTATTTTTCTCACTATATTAAAACATAAGTCCCCAGATATTTGAATTGGTCAAATGTTTTCTTGACCACTATGGATAAATTTCTTGATTGTTTTTACTTGGAGCTAGTCTGTTTTTTCCATCTAGAGAATGAAAGCATATACTCTATTTGCAGCATTCTCATTACTTCTACAAACATAGTTCAGTATTTTCTATTTTCTTTGCTTTAGTCCAGAAAGTATTATTTTTCAATTCTTAGATACTATATAAACCAGATTGTGATGAATACATTCTATTCATCTATGCACTAGACAACAACTAAGGAGTTAGTACTGAGGATTTCATAACATATTTTATCTTGATATTCTAGGCCCCACCTCTTGAAACATTCTGCAAATGATCTAAAATTTTCTCTTACCTGTAGAACAACAAAGGCATGTTTAGATAAACTATGAATATGATTTTTTAAATTGGTTATATCCACTTCCTCAACTGTTGATAAAACCTACGGGAGATTTCCCCAAGGGGAATATGCCTCGATTATCTTCTTTTTCAAAATAGCATCATGATGATTTACTCAATAATAAAAAAGTAAATGGTTCTTGAATACTGTACTACATGTTGATATTTATAAAATGAATAAAGTTATCTGGTCTTCGGTTTAAAATGGTACCTTAAAAAATATATGTTTTGACACTAGATAAGAATTCTTAAGATATAAGACATATTTTTAAGTCATACCTCTGACACTGGGTTGGCATTAACTTCTCTGAGAATCAATGTCTTCACCCTGGCAATATAAGGCATTTTATATTGCAACAAGTCAGTAAAAATGGTAAACTATTAATATATAGTATAAAACCACAATATATCTCTTGCAAACTCTAGCAGATGGATTTATTGTCAATCAAATTCATTACACTTTTGCTCTGTTAAAATTATAAAGTGTGGTTTAAAGGAAAAAGGATACATTTTGAGCTTATTGGAAGATTACGTTTCAAGGTAATGAGAAAAGTCCAAAAAAAGTCATAGACATGTGGAGGAGACATCAAAAATTTAAAGCTCTGCAGGACTTTATAAGTCATGTAATTCTGTGAATCCTGAATACAATCAGGAGTTTACTCAGATTAAATTTATAAAATGTATTGATCAATCGATTGATAGATATACACACACAGTAAGCACGCACGCATGCACATGCCTAGAACCAAAATAAAGAAATTTAACTTTGGTATAAGAGGGAGGCCCCGTAGAATTTTTCTTTTTCTTCAATTTTCCAGATGGTCCCCACCCCCACCCAGATTCAATCAAAAGTCACAAGGGACAATGAGAGACTGAAATGGTGCTATAGGTCACTGAGTATCTCAGAAATATGCAGCACATACTCCCTTTTAAAAGTAGTGCTTACCTAGGGAGAGAAAGTGCTGAGAAGAATGTCAAATGAGTAGGGGAGACATACTAGGAAGGAAAATTTGAACAGGGATTGACGTTCTGGAAGATGGAGGACTCAGAAAGTACTCTTTTAGCAACATAGTGTCTACAGTACAGCATGCTCCTTTGGAAGGCAAGATCTATTTACACATAAGAAGCAGCAGATAGTACTCAAGTCAAGCTTTGTTCTGAGAGTTAAAGTAGATAGACAGTCATATTTTAAGGCCATCATGAAAACACGAGAGTAATTCCCTGAGCATGAAACTGGAAAAGTGACCTTGATGTATCTCCAACTTCATATGTACCTACTCCTGATAGTCAAAATGCCCATCATATTTACACATTGAAGGAATGAAAAGATTACTATTGACCTCCATGTGATGATATTTAAATGGCAAAAAATACAAATAACCTAATAATGTTCCAAATATTACTAAATCAGGGCATAAAATGAGGCCATAAACCAATCAAATGAATATCGCATTAAAATATATCTGAAAATAATATAACACAAAAATTTTTTAAACGACTTAAGGTTCAAGAAATACAAATATGTCAGAAATGAGTTGACAAGATGTCAGGAAGATGCGAAATTATCATTAAAATTGGAAATAGGGGGCTAGCCTGGTGGTGCAGCTGTTAAATTCACATGTTCTGTTTCAGCAGCCCAGGGTTCCCCGGTTTGGATTCCAGGTGCAGACCTATGAGCTGCATGTCAAGCCATGCTGTGGCAGGTGTCCCACATATAGAGTGGAGGAAGATGGGCATGGATGTTAGCTCAGAGCCAGTCTTCCTCAGCAAAAAGAGGAGGATTGGCAGCAGATGTTAGCTCAGGGCTAATCTTCCCCCAAAAGAAAAACAAAAAACAAAAAACAAAAAAAAAAGAAAATTGGAAAGAGTAAGCCAAAACATAGAAACAAAATAAAAGTTCAGAAATCATGAGTGATTCAGAAAAATACGAGATTGAGTAGCCACTATAGGAAGCATGCTTAAGGAAAGAAGCTAGAGAGATACGAACAAACACCAATTTTAAGTAAAGAAAGGAAATTAAGATTTGATAGAAACTGATACACCTAAAGGTACTAAATTTTAATTTTAAAAATGATAAAATATGACATAAAATATAAAATTAACACAGAACAAAAGTTTATAACCATCTCATTAAAAATTCTATCAGTAAAATGACAGACTGATACATAGATCATTGAAATAATAGGGATATATTGAGTATATCAGAAAAGTTACAATAAAATAAGATTTTGCTGCCTTTTTAATTTTACTGAAGAAAATATAGAGAGAAGAAAGTTTATATTTCATAGTTGTACATCTTGATGAATTTTGAAACTGAACAGAATCTGTAAACAAGACCAAGACTAAGAAGGACAACCTTGGCAACATCCAGATCCTGTCTTATCCTATTTTCTCATCATTGCCTGCCCTATAAAGATCACACTATTCCGAAGCAACAATTCATTTAGGTAACAATTTTTTTGGGTAATTAGGTAATTGTCTAGGTTAATTTAGATAATAGTTTTTTAAATATTAATTTAGGTAACAGATTTTAAAGTCACCATTATTGAATTTTAATATAAATACAGAAATTCTACTATTTAAAGGTACCAGTTATATGGGTTTTAATAGACACACATAATTATGTAATCACAATCAAGTTATAGAACATTTCTATCACCCCCAAAAAAAGCCCCTCTTACCACTTTGAAGTCTGTCTCCTCCCTTTACCCTCAGTTCTGGCAACAAGAGACATGCCAGATGTATTCCCCATTGTTAAAATTTTGCCTTATCCAGAATGTGATACAGGTTGAATCACACTGTAGGTGAGCTTTTGAGTTTTTCTTCTTCCACTTAACAGAATGTATTTCAGATCCATCCTTCTACTCGAAAATACCAGCATTTGTTTCTGCTGACTGCCAAATAGTATTCCATTGTAATGATGTACCACAGTTTACATACTCAGTAGTTGAAGTACATTTGGATTGTTTCCAGTTTTAGAATATAGAGAATAGCGCTGTTATGAATATTGTCATACAGTTCTTTGTGTAGACATATCCTGTCTTTTATCTGGGTCAATGGCACAGAGTGATAGGTACATGAGATCACATTGTGGTCTTAAATTGTATTTCCCCAATTAGAAATGATGTTGAACATTTTTTATGTACATAGTTGCAATCTATGTATCTTCTCTGTTGAAGTGTCTGTTCAAGTTTGTTCCCATTTTTTATTCCTTATATTTCCTTTTGTTTTCATATCGTTGAGTTTTTGGAGTTCTTTATATATTCTGGATTCATGATCTTTATTGAATAGCTGTTCAGCAAAAATTTTGTACAAGTCTGTGGTTTGTTTGTTCATTCCCTCAACAGTATTTTTAATAAAGGAAATTTGAAACATGATGAAATACAATTTATTACTATTTACTCCAAACATTCAGGCATTTTGTGTTTTGTACAAAAATTGATGACTAACCCATATTAACACATGTCCATTTTTTCTCTAGAAATGTTAGAGTATTAGGTTTTATAATAAGGTCTAAGATTCATTTTGAGACAACTCTTATATGATGCAAAGAATGAGTCAATGTCTTTTTTCAGTGGCATGAGGCTACTCGACATATTCAGGGTCATTAAAAACAAAGACTGTCCGTCCTTCATGGATTTTTCTTGGAAACTTTGTCAAAAATCAATTGACTATATTGTGTGAATCTATTGCTGAAGACTCTATTCTGTTTCATTGATCTAGATGTCTATCTTTTCAGCAACTCTGTCTTTATTATTTTAGTTTTGTGGTAAATCTTGAAATCAAATTATATGAGTCCTACTTTGTTATTTTTCAAAACTGCTTTGACTTAGTTCCTTTCCCTTTTTTGTAACTTGTAGAATTACCTTGTCAACTTTTGCAGAATAATTCTAGTTTAATTTTAATTAGGGTTGCATTGAATATATACATAATTTGAGTTTGCATTTAATTAATGGAAGCTTTGTTCACAATTGTGCTGCTTATCAATATCATCCTTCCTTTCTTTTTTCTTTTAAAATTCAGCTTTCATGACCAACATTCCCTATCAACTAATTGAGAATCTCTGGGTATAGAGCTTATGCATCTATGTATTTTTCATAACTTTTTGAAGAATTTCTTTAAATATGTACCCTACTACTAGTCTGCAGATTACAATATAGGGTCACCAAGACAGGAAAAGACGCTGCACAACTCAGATTTTGAATTTTAACTCTGCTAGATCCCTAATATTCTAATGTGCCATTATGTAGAATATTATAGTTATCTCTATACTGCCCCATCTCTGCTGTCAATGCTTCCTATCCATGTATTTTATCTTATCTCCTCTATCAAATGTTCAATGAACTTAACCCACTGAGAAGTGTAGCCCACTAAAAGTTAAATAAGTATGGTGATATTTATTAAATTGTGAATCCTGTCATAGCTTATACTTTCATATTATTTCAATATGTACGTGTTTACAGAATTTTGAGAGAAGTGAACAGGTTATATTCCCAGTAAGAGGAAATTGGATTTCAAAGAATTTAAATCATCAACCCAATAGCACATAGCTATTTAGTATCACAGCTAGGTCTATGTTCTATATCATTAGGTTTTTTTTTTTTTCCCAGTCTGATGCATATTCTTTCTCCACTGAAGAAACATTTTATACTAGAGACTAAAGTGCATTGATGTAATCATTTTTTTCACATAGTTCACTGCTCCAGAACCATTCTCTTGTTTACTACAGAAAAAAACAAAATGATCTTGCTACTTTTCTGTCCCAGAAGAAAATTATTGTGTTTTCTCCCTGGAACATCCCTGTGGAATTTAAGAAGTGTTTGAGAACCTACTATAAGAGTCCAAATGCTTAGTATTCATCACACACCTTAACTGAGTGAGCAGTTCATTTCCACAGGTAAGAAGAAAGGTTTCTCCTCACTTACAAAATATTTCAGAAGTCATAACCTTGAATCTCAAACTAGATTATGTTTTAACATTTCAATGTGAGATATAACTATCTAGTTAATTCAGAGTTGAATTAAAAATTGAGTGAGAGTATTCCAGGGACCATAGCAGATATAATAGGAAAGACTCTTTATAAATTTAGGTCAGTAGATTTGTAAGTTAGAAACTTGATTTAATTGGCTTGATGGAAGCTAAAAGACAGAATAAAAGTAGTAGAAATAAGGGGCTGTATTTCAAGTTAGGAAAATTATTAAATGGAGAATACACCATTTTGGGATCATAATTTCATCTTTCTCATGGATAGATATATACAAATTTTAAATATGTTTTACTAGTTAGCTAATTGACCGAGAAGCCACGTCAATTTTGTTGTTGTTGTAGTTGTTAATATAACGGTCTTCTTAAGCTTGTGGCTTTACAAAAGAATTCAAACTCATGAGGATGTTAGTCTGTGTTGTCTCTAGGAGGTGCCATTTCCAGAATTATGGCATATCACAATGGGTCTGCAATATGATCAAGTGGAAATAGCTTAATTTTGGAGACAGAAAAACCTGGACTTGAGTCCTGGTTCTGATAGTAAATAACTGTGACCTTGATCAAGTTATAGGTCAGGTTGGTTCTCAGTTTTCTCATCTATAAAAGGACACTGAATTAGTTAGTTTGCAGGTTGCTAGATAGATTACATAAGGAAATATTCACAAAACTTCTACCCTCTAGTAGCCGGTTAACATGTGGTAGCTGCTGTCTTAGCTTTCCTTCTTCTCAAGCTTAGTGCTTGAGGTAGTGTCCTCTTGGGTGTCTTGTACTCTATGTTTTCTTAATGTATGAGAGTTGAGGAACTGATTTAATTTTAGTTTTGCAAAATTGTCACTTTTTGATAAAATTTCAATATCTTTATTTTTGTCTTTCTAGCCTGTGTCTTTTAAAGTGAAATCAGTATGACATAAACACAATCAGTTCTAATTTACTTAAATATTAGTTGACAGAAACACCTGTTTGAAAACATCTTGAATGAAGTAAATAAATCCCATACTTTTTGTCTATCCTTCAATTCCCTACAGTGAAGGGAATAATTGCTCTAATGGAACAGTATAGGGAATAAAATGTGTCTTCACTCAGGTATGACTTTCTTATAATACACATAAAATAAGAGAAATCAGGAGTTATGAGAAATTTACATACAAAATTATCGGAGGAGTTTAAACAAATGTGCTCTTATTCTCCTGCCATGCCCAAAGTCAGAATTCATTGACAGAGATGTATTTTTAAGGTGCCCGATACGATAGAATATCGAGATTCACTGGGTTTAATCTCATGAGAAAGGGATTTTAATATATCTTAAATATCGTGCTATGTGAAAAACACATATAACTAAAACTAGAAATACTTAGCTTCTGGTTTGGTTCCCATTTATTGCTCAATGTTTTGATGAAAAACTGATTTTATAACTCGCTATAAATATTTTGTAATTAAATACAATTCGGGAGTTGTATTTCATATATATTCATGCTTTACATATAATTAAAACCCCTTAATTTTATAAAACATATTTTAATACATCTCATATATTAGCACTCTGCAATCACACCATGTTCATAAAATTGAACAAGATAAACTTGAAGATCCGGTCAACCTTAGTTATTCTTTGATTTGGAAGGATAAAGTTAATTTTCCAAGGTTGCATTGCCGCTAGGTGCTATATCAGAGATTTTAATACAGGATTTTAGAGTCCAAATATAATGTTATTAATCTTCCACAGTAGTATTATCTCAGACACCTCAGTCAGGTAAATGTTAGAATAATAACGTCACTGAGATTTCAACTGTATACAGTCCAAATGTGTTTTGTAATGGAGTCCTTTAGTAGACCCTCTAATGGTACACTTTGCAAAATTTGATTGTATATTTGTTTCATTTTGTTTTCATTGTGTTTCTTCCTATCTGCCAAATTTCCATTTTGTTCCTGACTCTCCTTCATTAATATTTATATATACATATATATGCCATAGATTCTAGAGATATAGAGGGGGGTGGCGCAAAGAGAATGAGGAATTTTTTAAACAGATATGAATTTTTTATCATGCTCAAATAATACATTAATACATATTTATATAAATAATCGATAATTTTGTTATTTGATTGATGTAACCATTCAAACCAAACTAGAAATTATTAGAAGACATTTGTGTTTGTGCATTCTCAAGAGAAATGTGTGAGTTATCTGCATTTACACAGAAGTCAAAATTTAGCTTAACTATATTTTTTTAGTCTAGAATTCTGTAAGGATTAAATGGGTAAAATTTGGGGGGTGGTTAGTTTCCCCACACTTAAAAAACTATTTGTTCTCTGTATTAAAAAAAAATCCTCCACATAGATCTGGGAAGGTCTTCCTGGGAAAATTAAAATGTGTAGCTTTCTTCTTCCACGAATAGATTTAAGCTAATTGTCTCACTCATTCTTGATGTATGGACAGCTCAATATGACAAAAATATGATGTATTTCATGTCGTGAATATAAGTCATTTGTATATCCCTGGCTGTGTGCACTGCAGATATTTTTGTCATTTAAACAGAATTTGGTCCATGCCACACTGAAGGAAAAACCAGAATCCCAGTGCTGAATTCTTGCTCCTAAACATGGTATATGCAATATTTCATTTTGTTTCAATGATGAAGACTTCAGTCCAGATACAGGTGACTCTTCAACTATTTGTTTTTTTCTTTTATGCACTTTTCTTGTTTCATATTCTGCTGAATAAGAAACCATCCAATGGCATAGGAAAATATACCAGGAATAAAACACTACTTTGTGACTTATGTAGTGAATTTATTCTTTTAGCAATAGCTTCTATAAATTTTATGATCTAAGATCGGGTGGTTTTTCTTTTATAACAGTTTTAAAGACTCCCAAAGAAACTATAATAGATTAAAGGAATGACAATTATTTATATTTGACAGAAATATATCTCAAAAATACACTCAAGGTCTTTACAAGGATAATGAGTATATGAATAGAGAGAAATCTTACATTGATATTGTTAAATTTGGCAACACATTAAGAGTATAGCAAACTATGGAGGCCTAAATGGACAACTTAGTGATATGTGTATCAATAAAGAAAACTAAAAAACGAAACAAAACCAGTGCTCTGTTACTGTTTACATGCAGGTGAATCTGCATCCAGAATAAGATCTGCTGTCTGTTCTCCAGTGTTCCAGAAGTCCTAGTGGAATGAGATAATAGCCAAAAAAGAGAATATACAATGGTTTGGTCAGAAAATGGTACCCTGCATAACAAGTTAAAATGTACATCTAACATCTCATTTTCTATTTTCTGGGCACATTTTAAAATTAAATAATTTTACATTGTTTTTCTCATGTAAATACAACTCAATTTTGTGACATAATTATGTTTACTCCCTTTTTAATAATTTTGCACATTAAGGAAAGGCATTTCATGCACACGGTAGAAAATCTAGGATTTGTACTGAGATGTGCACTTTCTACTAAAATATTTTTGCATTTAAAAATTCCTATATTCATTCATCTCTGTGAATTTTAACAGAATGCAATATGAAACTAAATGGTAGTAAATTTAACAGAAAATAAACTGGAAATTAAGCCACATAAATTGGCATGTCTTTAGCATGGCAAATTTAGTCAACCCTTAATAAAATAATTCTTCAACTTAACAGGGTAATGCATTCACTTGGATCAAACTTCATCAAGGCCTATTCCTTCATTGCCAAGGATTTCGATGTGCCCTTCTAAGAAACAAACAAGAGAATATAATAGGGTGGGTTCTATTTTCAAAAACATTGTTTTAAAACCTATAAATAAAACTGAAATGTCACAGTTGACATCAGATTTATATTTATACAGGATTCAGGTGAAAAATGTGACTGAAGTTACCATGTTTATATTGATGGGATTCACAGATGATTCTGATACACAAGTTTTCCTATTTTTGCTATTTCTAGCAATCTATCTTTTTACTCTGATAGGAATTTGGGACTGGTTGTATTGGTGATTAAGGATTCCCAGCTTCACAACCCTATGTATTGCTTTCTGAGTGTGTTATCATTCTTGGATGCCTGCCTTTCTTAAGTTGTGGGCCCAAAATTGTTGGTCAATTTCCTATATGAGAGGAAAGCCATTTCATTCCTTGGATGTGCAGCACAGATGTTTCTCGCTGTTACTTTGGGGACCACAGAATGTTTTCTCTTGGCCTCAATGGCATATGATCGCTATGTAGCAATCTACAACCCTCTGCTGTATTCAGTTAGCATGTCTTCCAGGGTCTATGTGCCACTCATCATTGCTTCCTATATTGGTGGCATTTTGAATGCTTCAGTGCATACAGGGGCCACATTTAGCCTATCCTTTTGTGCATCCAATGAAATTAAACATTTCTTTTGTGACATCCCTCCTCTCCTTGCTATTTCTTGTTCTGACACTCACACAAATCAGCTTTTACTCTTCTACTTTGTGGGCTCTATCGAGACAGTCTCTATACTGATTGTCCTGATCTCCTATGGTTTCATTCTGGTGGAAATTCTGAAGATTCATTCTGCTGAAGGGAGACAAAAAGTATTTTCTACATGTGGTTCTCATCTAACTGGGATGTCAATTTATCATGGAACAATCCTCTTCATGTATGTGAGACCAAGTTCCAGTTACTCTTTGAACCATGACATGAGAGTGTCAACATTTTACACCCTTGTGATTCCCATGCTGAATCCCATCATCTACAGTTTAAGGAACAAAGATGTAAAAAGGGCAATGAAAAGAGTGTTTGGTAAAAATGAATGCATCAATAAAGTAGATTTTTCAAACTAACTATTGAATGCAAACTAATTAAGAATGATGTTTGTTATCTCCATATCAAGAAGTTGTGATAAAATATTTTGCTTTAGTTTAATATCTTTCTGTACTTCAACATTTTTAGATAAAAATCATAGTTATACCTGCACCTGTGCAGTTTCCACGCATGGAGAAAAACTGTCATCTATTTGCTTCTTACTTAATTCACTCTCAGATACACACACACAATAAAAATTTATTTTTATTGAAAAAATGCTTATGTTAGTTATTTGCTACCAAAATCTTTCTTGGGGTGTATGCAATGAATGTATTATTTTTTCTTATAGCATTCTTCAGTGGTGGGAACCACCTGGCTGTTGCCAAAGCTCTTTCTCCTCTCTATCCTGTGGGTAAATGTAACCATCTGATCAAACCACTGTCAGAATTTTAGAAGAGAGTAGAAGAGTTTTGCTGTAAAATACATAAATTCCCTGCTAGGAAATTTTGGGGAAATGGAGATACTTCATAAGCCTGGGAAGAATGTCCCAAGTGATGACAATTATTTCTTTGTTCCTGCTTCAAACGTTGTCATTGCTTACTGCTCTCTTAATTTTCAACTTCACCTTAATTTGACTCTTCTAGTGTAAACCCTTTGTGCCAACCTCAGTGAGTCCATGCTGCAGGCATTTCTATTCTTCCTCTTAGTCTTCTGTGCACCCATTACTAGGATCCTAAGTGTCCTAGAGATTCAGAGACTGGAGATTATTGCACTCCTTATAATGTATGATCGAGAATCCTCTTTACTGTTCTGCCATTATCCAATGTCATTTGCCTTGATTTTTTTGCAACAACAATAATAAAAAGATTGTGATAAAAGCAATGCTCAAACACAATCCAGTAGGATTTCACTTCCTTTGTCCCTACTCTCTACCAACCTGCCCTTGCAATGAATCATTAATAACTATGAACCATCCTGTAGTTGTTACTGATGTACTCGCAGGAGAGCTGACTGTAGTTTTCAAAGTTTATTGATTGATGTACCAGAAAAGAAGTTGTAAAGCCTAACTTCTTAATGTCAACCTAACTTTCTCCCCTTGAAAAAAAAAGTCTTATTTTATCCCTAAAACAACCCAATTGGAAAAGACATTTCATATGGTCCTAGATACTATGGTCCTAAGAATCAGCGACAATCTTTGTTGACACTTAAGGGGCTCAACAATCTGTTGAATTTAATACAATTTTTAATCTTACAATAATTTATTCTCAGACTACTTAGAATCTGAGACAATAATTTATTACTTCATTTATTCATTTGCTCAGCATGTTTTCATTATTTTTTCAGGTCTGTCTCTAGTCTGTGTTCTGACACTATACATGTTCCAGGGTAGACATGTGCATGGAACCTCATGATTTGTAGATAAAATGCTTTCTGCATACTATATTTAGCTGTGGCATAAAAAAAGGAGTTATGCATATAAGTTATGACAAAGGAAGATCTTGAGGAAAAAACTCTGTCTATGTAAAATGAAAGAATAAGTAAAATACATTTCCAAAGATGGTTGTATTGATTTGAGATAATATAAATAAGGATCTTAGCCTGTGTCTGGCACATGTTAGTGTCAGTAAATATTATCTCAGTGAAATAAGATTATGAGCAACTGTAAAGTCTTATATATGTATAAGTTTTTGTCATTATTTTTGATCTCTGTAACTATCATCCATTCATTTAATCAAGAAATGTTGAGTACCTACAATGTACCAGGCAATGTTCTAGGCACTTGATGCATTAGAGAACAAAACAATGAACCCTGCCTTACGGAGTTCATATTCTAGTCAGGGAGCAGACTATAAAATACAAATGTAATAAATAAATTATGTAATATTTTTGAAAGCAATATGTGCTGTGGAAAGAAGAAAAAGCAGCAAAGAGTACAGAGACTGGGAGTGCTGAGAGGTTGCAATTTTAAAAGGGGATCAAATAACCTCCTCGAGAAAGTGTTATTTGCACAAAGTCTTCAGAGAAGTGAGGCAGTTACCCAATATATATCAAGGAGAAGAATGTTCTGGGTATAAAGAACAACCAGTTGCCAACATCTCAAGGTGGCAGCATGTCTGATATATTTACTAGATATTTAGGATCCTAGTGTGCTTGGAAAGGAGGAAAGATTGGGAGAACTGGAGAAGAGGAGGTTAGAGAGTCAATGGGGACCAGATCATGTAGGGCCTTGTGCATCATGGCAAAAGTGCGGGTTTTAATTTGAACGGAATGGATACCCACTGCAGGGCTTCTAGGGAGCACTCTGGCTGTTGTGAGAGCACTCTAGTGTTGTGGGAGCATTCTGTCTATGGTAGGAGCATTCTGGCTGTTGAGATGGGATTAGACTGGAGGTAAGGTGTGTGGTAGGAGGAGAATTAGGGGCACCAGTTACGAAGCAAAAGAGAGATGATTGTGGCTCAGAACAAGGTGGAAGCTGTGGAGCTGGTGAGAGTAGATCCTCCTTACATTGTGAAGGTAAAGACAAAAGGATTTCTTAACTGATTAGATTTGAGATATGAGAAAAGAGCATCAACCTACAAAAACAAAAACCAGTTTAAGATTCAAAGCATTTATCTAGGACCAAAGAATTGCCATTTGGGGGCATAGATTCAGATAGAAACACAAATAATGTCCCACTCGGGAGTAAAAGTCAGGGCCTTTTAAAGGCGAAGAGGGGAGGTTAAATTACCAAGAATTTTCATTGGAATTGGAGGCAGAAGCTAGTCTTGGCTAAACATTGATTGACCATTGATTCATTCTTCGGAAAGTCCACAATCCTTTCTTTGTGATCATGATGTCCGTTCTCCACCTGACTTCTCAAAAATTTTTTTATAAAATCATTACTCTTTTTATCCAGTCCAAAGTTTTGGCCTAGTTCAAGGTTCAAGACAGCAAGACAGTTCCTTTTGGAAAGGCAGATCTGACTCCATTTTAAAATGCCTCCCCTACAGTCAAAATGACAAGAGGAATCAAGGATGACTCCAAGATGTTTAGGTTTAGCATTCAGGAAGTTGTATTTACCCTTAACTGGGATAGATGCCTGTCAGAAGAATACATTTTAGAGGAAATATCAGGAATTTATTTCGGACATGTTGCAATAGACTGGGCAGCTATTTATTTATTCCTTTATTCCACAAACATTTACTGAATGCATACTATGTGCTAGATATTTAAAATTATGTAGACACAAGTGGACAGAAGCCTTGCTATCAGGCAACTCATGGCCTAGTGGAGAGACTAGATATATAAATAAACAGTTACAAAACAATGTCATAAACATCATGATGATGGTGTGTACCAGGAACAATGGAACATAGAGGAATTGACAAATATATTTATGTTTTGAAACTTCAAAACTGAGGTCATGAGAAGTTAATTGATTTGTCAAAGTGCATAGTTAGTATATAACACAGCTGGGAACTTATGTTATTGTGAATTATAATAAGAAATATATATTTGGTCTTTGTCCCATATACAGCACAGAGCTTCTAAAAGCCTTGGAATTTAATGATGGAGGGAGAGATCAAGATGTCTTTTGTTATATTAATGAGGCGACCTTTTGGTTGTTTAAAAATTATTTTAATATTTTATTTAGGTCACATTGATTTATAACTGTTTAAATTTCAGATGTACATCATTATATTTTGACTTCTTTACAGATTGCATTGTGTTCTCCAAATGTCTAGTTTCCCTTCATCACCATACATATGTACCCCTCTATCCCTTTTGCCCTCCCCTCATCACCTCTCTTTTGGGTAACCATTAATCCGTTCTCCTTATTTATGCGTTTCTTTGTTTATCTCCCACATATGAGTGCAATCACGTAGTATTTGTCTTTCTCTGTCTAACATTTTTCTTAGCATAATATCCGCTAGGTTCATACATGTTGCCACAAGTTGCATGATTTTGTCTTTTTTATGGAAGATTTGTACTCCACTGTGTGTAGTGTCTATCTCTCTCTCTATATATATATATACCACATCTTCTTTATCCATTCATCCACTGATGGGCTCTTGGGTCACTTCCAAGTCTTGGTTTTTGTAAATAATGCTGCAATAAACCTCGGGGTACATACATCTTTTTGCATTAGTGTTCTCGTATTCTTTGGATAAATGCCAAGAAGTGGAATAGTTGGGTCATATGGTATTTCTATTTTTACATTTTTGAGAATAAAATAATTAGGAATAAATTTAACCAAGGAGGTGAAAAACCTATATACTGAAAAGTAGAAGACATCATTGAAACAATTTGAAGAAATCATAAAGTAGTGCAGTTGACTTTTCAAATGCCCCTAAGTCACTGAAGGGGTAAGGAGCTAGTTACCAGGGGAACAGATCCCGTGATTTCAAGCTTAGTACTTTCAGTCCAACCCTTCAAACCCACTTGAGGGAAAGGGGTTGGAGCTTGCATCAGTGGTCAACAGCCATGATTTAATCAATATGTCTATGTAATGAAGCCTCCACAAAAACCCAAAAGGATGGTATTCAAACAGCATCTGGGTTGGTGAACTGGTGAAGATTTCGGGAAAGAGATGCACTCAGAGAGCATGGAAGCTGTGTGCCTTTACCACATACCTTGCCCTATGCATCTCTTCCATCTGGCTGTTCTTGAGTTATATCCTTTTTTAATAAACTAGAATCTAGTAAGTAAAATCTTTATCTGAGTTCTGGGAATTGTTCTAGAAAATCAATGAACCCAAGGAGGGAGTTGTTGGAACCTCCAAACATTAGCCATTAGGTCAGAAGCACAGCTGATAAAACCTGGGCTTGCAACTGATGTGAGAAGTGGGAATGCAATCTTGCAGGACTGAACACTTAACCTGTGGTATCTGATGCTATCTCCACGTAGACAGCATGAACCATATGAAATTCAACTTGTTTCTGAGAATTGCTTATAGATGTTGGGAACCTCTCTCCCCCAATTAAAACTGAGTATTAGAATCATTACTAGACCTGAATAGAGTTTTCTGACTCCCTAGTTTTGGGAAACTTTCTTATATCATGCGATTTGTGTCTTTGTAGAATTAACATCTTTGTTGGTGCTTGGGGCAGAGAATCCATGGACACCAAAAACAACGTGACTGATTTTGTGTTATTCGGCCTTTTTCAGAGCGGGGAGATGCAGCATGTGTGCTTTGTGGTCTTCTCCCTATTCCACGTCCTCACTGTCCTGGGGAACCTTCTGGTCATCATCACCATCAACGCTAGTAAGACACTGAAAGCTCCTATGTATTTCTTCCTCAGTCACCTGTCTTTTGTTGATTTGTGCTATCCTTCCACTACCACACCCAAGATGATTGCTGACACTTTCGTGGAGCACCAGACAATCTCCTTCAATGGCTACATGACCCAGCTATTTTCTGCCCACTTCTTCAGTTGCACTGAAATTTTCCTCCTCACAGCCATGGCCTATAACCAGTACGTGGCCATCTGTAGTACCCTGCACTACACAACCATAGTGAATCAGCAGAAGCGTGGCCTGCTGGTGGGGGCCTCCTGGGTGGCTGGCTTTCTGCATTCCATCCTGCAGATTCTCCTTACAGTCCAGCTGCCCTTTTGTGGGCCCAATGAGATTGACAACTTCTTCTGCGATGTTCATCCCCTTCTGAAGCTGGCCTGTGCTGACACTTCTGTGGTGGGGCTCATTGTGGTGGCCAACAGTGGCATGATCTTTAGTGTCCTTCATCATCCTTGTCATCTCCTACATGATCATCTTACTGAAGCTGAGAAGCCAGTCATCTGAGGGTTGGTGCAAGGCTCTGTCCACATGCTGCTCACACATTGTCTCTGTCCTATTGGTCCTTGTGCCCCTCATGTTCATGTACTTTCGTCCCTCTACCACCCTGTTGCTGACAAACTTGTCATCCTCTTTAACATTGTCATGCCACCTTTGCTGAACCCTCTGATCTACACTCTGAGGAATAGTGAGGTGAAAAATGCCATGAGGATACTGTTGGGGTCAATGGGGCCTTGGGGAAGAAGTGACACTATAGGGAACAGCATCTATCCTGGAACTTGGGAGACTCTCATAACATCTAACATAGTCTTTGGAGCTCCAGTTTGAAGCTTGTAATGACAACTGTCCTCATAGCTATTTTCATAATAATAATCCCACACGTTCCTTTAATGCTTCATTCATTGAATACTTATTGATTGTCTGCAAAGTGTGAGGCATTGGGAATACAAACAAAAGTAAGATGTAATCTCTACCCTCAAGGTGGTCACAGTCCAGGAGGCTCTTACTGTGATATTTAAGAGCTCATTCAGGAAACCCGTGAGAGCCTGTGAATGCGGGAGCCTCTTGGAAGTTCAGGTATGTCATCAATACCATGGAGAATATCACTGGATAATTCCTTTATGGTGGCATACACTGTGCTTGGTGAAATTCATTCTCTTCTCTGTTATGATATTCAAGTCATTTTACTTATCTTGCTTCATTTCATGCTCTCAGCAGACAGATGAATGAATAAATATGGGGAGGTTAAAGGATTTACTCAAAGTTACACAATAAGTTCAGATCATGGTGAGAGCTAGAATCCAGGTTCCCTAAGTCTGCTTTCAGGGCTATTCCCATCTCAAGATTCCTTGATTAAGTTTGAGTGAATAGATCAAGCAGTACAGATGAGGAGATTTTGAAGGACGGAGGATTGATGGTGTCCTAGGATGATGGGGAGCAAAGCCAGAGAGAACAATTTCTCAGTTTTTGTCCAGCAGTGATGATTCCTTTCCAACTAAGCAGGGACTTCTGCCCCCATTAAACCCCTTTTCTTTGCTCTATTTTGCTGCTAAAGGGAGACACTTTGTGCAAGATGAAGTTAGAAGAGCCAGATTTGTCATCCTGCTTAATTAACCATTTATTGGTCATTTAATCTATTTGGGTCTCAGTTTTCCACATTTACAAATAGAGATAGTAACAATACCAGCTTCAGCAGGTTGTTAGAGGACAGAAGGGACTTTGGAAAGTCCTGCATCAAAGTCTGTTGTGCAGTGGTTGCTTCTGCCTCTGTTTCTTTATAAAGTCTTCTGTTCCCTTTTCTCATCTTGTTTCCTACTTTGTCCCTGCCCTTTCTCTGGAAGTCCTTGTAATTACCAGATTGATTATTCACTTCTCAAATATGTATTGATCACTCAGAATAAGGTTAAGTCTGTTCTTTTTATTTCCATCTGTGTTTGTGTTTATTCAATACAGGTCTATGGCTGAGCCCTTTCCCAGCAGTGGGCTGGGGGAACAAAACAAAGGTGTGAATATGGGTTGAGGTGGAGCCTGGTGAAATGTGAAGTTGTACATGAGACATTAGCCCCAATCTCAGCTGTCAAACACTGGCCCCCAACTCCCTGCAGTCTCTAGGTGGGGCCAGTGAAGGTGTCCATGAAGAACAGGTCTTAGACCTTCTGCCATCTCCAACCCATCTTCCATTCTGCCCTCTCTCCTTCCTAAGACAGGTCAAAAGACCAAACTCTCAATCTGGCTGGGAAATTGGGGGAAGGAGTGATGGGCAAATCCAGCGTCCAGGTCTCAGGCCATGCCATGATGCTTTTCCTGAGTAGGAACTGGAGGTACAACAGAAAAGAAGCACACAAAAATTCTTGTACTCATGGAGCTTATATTTAAGTGTATAATAAATAATGACTCATTGAAATCTTCCCATATGCCAGATACTGTAATAGGTGTTTTTAGTGAGCCTAAATCTCTTGAATGAACTTTAGAAGAGTTTCTCCATTTTGTCTTTTCCACCCTTAGGTAGGACAGCATGGCTACAGCTAATAGCAGTTGGGTCTTTTCCTCCCCCAGGTCAGTTAAGCTCCGATGATACCCCAGCAGGTTAGGTTCTGGTTAACTAGTTTCTCCTCAGAGCAGGCCTTGTTAAGAAGAACAGCTGCAGGGCCAGCCAGGTTGTGTAGTGATTAAGCTCCAAGAGGCAGAAGAGGAGAAAGGGGAGAGGGTAGTGATCATTTTCCCTTTTAGGAGCATTTTTAATAGTGCCACAAAGCACTGTAACTTTCATTTTACTCAATGGAAATTAGTCACATGGTTTCCCTTAACTGCAAGGGAGATGGAAACTCAATTTTTTAATTCTGAGTGGAATTATGTTCTGAAAAAAAAATCAGGGTTCTGTTGTGTTCCTAAAGAGGAAGGGTAGAATGCATGTAAGGATTGGCACATTGTTTCACGTAGTGGATTACATACAAAATTTCCTATGTAATTAGGCACTTTTCATAAACAGGATTTTTGGTGGTATGATAATATATCACAGTCTAATTGTGGCATAATTTACTTAATCATTCACCCATTTTAGGGCTTTTTGGATCACTTAATATTTTATTTGACAAGACTTAATGAGCATGTACTATTAGCCAGGCCTTGATGGAGAGACTGAGGCACAGGGAGACTAAGTGAATTATACATGAATCCATGAGTGTTAGATGCATGGTACAATGGAGATAGTCTAGCCCAATTCTGTCATTTATATAGAAGTGGGAACAGGGGAGTGTGAGGAGTATAGAGGTGAAATGACATGGCTTAAGCCAGATGGTTAAACAATTACTGAACCACAGCTAGTGCCCAGAGTCCTGTCTCCCTGTCCAGTCCTCATTTTAATCTCTATTCACTCTCCTTTTCATTCTCAGTAGTCCACTCTGGAAAAACTTCCCTTTATGTCTTTCCTTCAACTTTCTTTTCTTGCTACCTCATTAATGGATGCAAAAACTTTATAGAAATCTCACTAAACTAATTGAAACAGATTTTGAACCTTTCCCCAAGTAATAGTTTAATTGGTGAAGTTTCACCAAAGGGAAAAGAAATTCCATGGGGAAGTTATTCCCTTGAATGTAGTGTATAGCTTAATTTATTTTAACTGGTTCAAGTTTGTAAGCATTTAATCATAAGCCTTGGGCTTTCAGTGGGTGTAGTGGTTACCTACATTATATTCAGGATCTTAAAATAACTAGGTTTTCTGCTTTCTCTGGCTTTTGTATATTTCTTAGATCTTATAAATCCAAATATCAACTAAATAAACATCTCAAGAATTTTCCTGTTTTTGTGGTTCATCTTAGCTACCATCTACTTTGTTTTCTAAAAGCCCCCAGGAATATTGGTGATTTGTTCTTGGGGTCTGCTCTTTGAATTGCAGTAGCAACCACCACCCAGTGTCATCAGAAGGCAACTTAGTGCTGTTGAAAGAGCACTGGTTTCTAGGTTAGTACCCTGAGACATATCTACTGTGTGTCCTGGGAATCTAATTAACTTCTCAGCCTCTGTCACCTCATCTATAAACAGAGTAGGTCAGAGTAACAGGTCTCTAACTCTTTTCAACACCACTCTTTGCTGAATGTAATGTGGACTTTGTTCATTGGGGGACTTTAATGAAAAATCAGATGGGAGAGTAATATTAGGCAAGGAGCCTTGCTTGTCCACATACCAAGATTCCCAGAGAGGAATGCAATGCTCAGTCCCATCCTAGATTTCCTAAACTAGATTATCTCCTTGAGTGATGATTTATTCCAGCAGGGTGGCTAAGTTCACGCTGATTGGAGGCACTTGGGTGCTTTTGAGATCTGTCTGATCCAATTCCCTGTTCTAAGGAAGAACAAAATCACACCGGATTTTGTGATCTAAAGGTAGGTGTTATGGCTGGGAGCCACAGATGTTGGGCAAGTCAGTTCCTGTCTTTGAGCCATATGTGTTCATTTGTAGACAAGGTGTTTCAGGCTGAAGTTTTTTGGGGGGATGAGCAACGATTTTATTTGTTTTTATTGTAAATTATATATAGTATTAAATTTGGTGATTTTTAAAGTCCTTTAAAATTTTGGGGTCCTGTGAGGCACCATTTGCGATGACTAAATGAGAGCATGTGAGCGGGATGGGGGTTCTATTACATTGCTCTGAATTCAGTCACATGGGCACGTCAAGCTCTCTTATATTTTTCCTGGCCATTGTTTGCCTTCTATCAATATGCTCTGGCCCAGAGTCCAACAGGATACTTCATGAAGAGTCTACATGCTCAAAGACTAATTTAGATTTTTACATGCTGATCACCTTTTCTTTGCCTCCTTCCAGATGAGGCAGCATTGTGGGGAGAGAGGAGGCATTTCTTATCACTTCAGTGGGAGAGACGGTGGGAACTGCTGATGGCAGGTAGTGGAGAGAGGCATAAATACAGAAAAGGCAGAGATGCCCAAAAATAAAGGTAAAGGTGGTTTTCAAGACAGAAGGCTATCAGATATTCTACCCTTAGGGTAAATCCTAGAAAAACTGGACCCTACATGATTCTCCTCTCTGAATGAGCTCTCAGATTTGCCCTATTATATTTTCCTTAGTTTCACAAATGGGTAAAAAAATAGATTGCGTTCATGCCTAGATAAGAGGTTTGTGCAGGAAAATACATATACCTTGGACTTCTAATGAAAGGGTATATTGAATTTTCACTCTTCAAGTATGTGTTATGTACCTAGAAATTGTATACGGCAGTGGTTAAAAAGCACAGGATTTGTGGTTAGGCTACTTGGATTGAAATTCTGGCTCTACTACTGTCTAACCTTAGGCCTGTTTAATTAATTTGTGTGGGAGGGATTTTTTTTCTCTGAAGTTGATAGTTCTTCTGAGGGTATTCCCCATTGGTTTTGAAAGCCAGCAAAGTAGGATGTTGTGGGAACTCCTCTTGGTTGTGCTGAATTCAAAGGTTGGGATGACCATTGTGGCATAGATGTCCTGTTCAGATCCCCCCACTTCCCTGGGAAAAGCTTCCTACCTTTAAGATTACTCTCACTCCATGAAGTACTGTGGCTAGGATGTGTTTTATTCCTCAGCAGAGGTGCATTTTTGCCTCTTCCACTCCTGCCAGTGCTGTCTCTTGTTGTGAGAGTCCTTTTTATCCAGTTTCAAGATCTCTCTCAGAGATAGTTGTATATTTGTTGTGTCTTTGGGAGGAGATGAGTTCAGAGCCCTCCCACACTGCCATTTTCCCAGAATCTGTCTTTTTAAAAATAGAAACCAATTGTCCTAAAATCATCTTTTAAATAAGCTACCTTGTTTCCACTTTCATATGACAAATTCCTATATATATTTATGTTAGTTTCTGAGATTTAAATAATCATCTATCCCTGAATAAGTAACAGATTTCTTTACAGTCACTTAAGAAAACAATATCTGAAGGGAAACTCCCCATAGTTAATATTCTTTTCAATTTCTTTCTTTCTTTATGTTTATTCAGACATAATTCTCATATAACACTGTGTAAATTTAGGGTGCACAATGTGCTGGTTTGATACATTTACAAATTACAATGTATTTACCACCATAGTGTAGATAATATGTTTATTATGTCACATAATTATCATTTCTTTTTTGTGGCGAGAACAATTAAGATCTAGTCCATTATCATCTTGGATGTATATAATTCAGTATATTTGACTATAATCACTATGCTGTATATCAGAACTCCAGGATTTATTTATCTGCAGGTTTCAAGTTATAGTCTTAAGCAACATCTCCCCAATCCCCTCAACTCCCAGCCCCTGGTACACACCATTCTACTTGGTAACAATCTGGTAACCACTTGGTAACCATGATTCTACTCTTTTTACAAGTTTGTTTTTTATGTTCCACATATAAATGATATCATACAGTATTTGTCTTTGTCTGACTTATCTCACTTGGCATAGTGCTATCAAGGTCCATTAATGTTGTCACAAGTGGCAAGATTTCCTTCTTTCTCATGGCTGAATAATATTCCATTTCCACATCTTCTTTATCCATTCACCCATTGACAAACACTTAGCTTGTTTTTATATCTTGGTTATTGTGAATAATGTTTCAATAACATGAGAGCGCAATATCTTTTTGATATTTTGTTTTGTACTTAGACCGTTTGCCCATTTTTAAATTGGATTGTTTGTTACTGAGTTGTATGAGCTCTTTTGGATATTAACCCTTTTGTGATATATGGTTTGCAAATGTTTCCCACTATCCCATAGGTTGCCTTTCATTTTATTGATTGTTTCTTTAGCTGTGTAGAAGCTTTAAAGTGTGATGTAGTCTCACTTGTTGATTTTTGCTTTTGTTGCTTTGCTTTTGGTGTCACATCCAAAAATTCATTGCCGAAATCACTGTCAATGAGCTGTTTTCCTTTGTTTTCTTGTAACAGTTTTATGGTATATGGTCTTATGTTTAAGTCTTTAATACATGTTGAGCTTCTTTTTGTGACTGGTGTAAAATAGGGGTCCAATTTCATTTTTCTGCTGCAGCTATCCAGTTTTCCAAGCACATTTGTTGAATCCTTTTCCCATGGAGTGTTCTTAGTTCCCTTGTCCAATATTACTTGATCATTTATGTAAGGGTTTATTTTTGGGGTCTCTGTTCTGTTCCATTGGTCTATGTATCTTTTTTTATGCTAGTACCACACTGTTTTAATTACTGTAGCTTTGTAGCATGGTTTCATTCGAAATACCTTCTTTCTCAGGATTGCTTTGATCATTCGGGGCCATTTGTGGTTCCATACAAATTTTAGGATTGTTTTCCTATTTCTGTGAAAATTGCCATTGGAACTTTGATAGGGATTACAGTATGAACATTTTAATATTAATTCTTCCAATTCATGAACATAGCATATCTTTCTATTTGTTTTCCCCCTCTTCATTTTCTTTCATCAAGATCTCATAACTATCATTTTACAAATCTTTCACCTCCATCTGCTACCTTTGGGCTTTGGTTGTGCCTTTTCTATTTCCTTGAGGTGTAAGTTTAGGCTGTTTATTTGAGACCTGTCTATTTTCTTAATATATACATTTATTGCTGTAAAATTCCCTCTCTAAACTGCTTCTGCAGCATCCCATAGATTTCAGTATATTCTTTTTCCATTTTCATTTACTTTGAGGGTTTTTTTTTTTAATTTCCCTTTTGATTTCTCTTTGACCCATTGGTTATTCAGGAGCATGTTGTTTAGTTTGCACATGCTTGCAAATTTTCCATCTTCCTCTTGTTGATTTCTAGTTATATACCACTGTGATCAGAAAGAATACTTGGTATGATTTCAATCTTCTTAAATTTGCTAAGACTTATTTTGTGTCCTATCGTACAATCTATTCTGGACAATGTTCCCGTGTGCTTGAGAAAATGTGTATTTGTGTGATTTGGATGAAATGTTCTATAAAAGTCTGTTAGTTTTGTTTGGCCTACTGCATGGTTCCAGTCCACAATTTTGTTGATTTTTCTGTCTATTAGATCTATCCGTTGCTGAAGGTGGGTTATTGAAGTCTTCTTCTATCATAGTTAGGAAGAAGGACCTGACGAAGCGCTTCTGAAAAAATTGGCCATGAAAACCCTGGGAATAACAGTGGAGCATCAGAAGGTGAGAAGATGGCATGAAAAGATCGAGCAGGGTTACAATGTATTGTACACAGGGTCAATAGGAATGGAAATCAACTCACTGGCACTAACAACAACAAACATTAGAATATTATTGTCTATTCCCCCACTCAGATACGTTAGTATTTGATGTATTTTGGTATCCCAATATGGGGTGCATATATATTTATAATTGTTATATCTCCTTGATGAATTGATATTTTTATCATGGTAGAATCACCCTCTTTGTCTCTTGTTATAGTTTTTGGCTTGAAATCTATTATGTCTGATATAAGTATAGCTATTCCTGCTTTCTTTTGGTTTCCACATGCATGGGATTTATTTTACATTCCTTCACCTTGAGCCCATATGTGACCTAAATCTGAAGTGAGACTCCTGTTTGCAGCATGTAATTGGGTATTTTTAAATTTTTTATCCAACTTTTTACTATGTGCCTTTTGATTGTTGAATTCCATTGACTAACATTTCTAGTAATTATCAATATGTAAGAACTTACTAATGCCCATCCTATTAATTGCTTTCTGTTCATTTTATATTTCCATTGTTTCTTTCTCTGTTTCTGCCTATATTTGTAAATCAATAATTTTTATAGTTCTACTCTGTGTTTTCCAATTGTTTATCTGCTCTAGTCTTTTGCTTTGTGTTACCACGAGGGTTACATAAAATATCTTATAGATGAAACAGTCCATTTTTTGGATTAAAGACTTGAATGTAAGACCCAAAACCATGAAACATCTAGAAGAAAACATAGTCAGTACGCTCTTTGTCATCAGTCTTAGCAGCATATTTTCAAGTACTATGTCTGACCAGGCAAGGGAAACAAAAGGAAAAATGAACAAATGGGACTACATCAAACTGAAAAGCTTCTGCACAGCAAAGGAAACCATCAACAAAACAAAAAGACAACCTAACAGTTGGGAGAAGATATTTGCAAACTATAAATCAGATAAGGGGTTAATATCCAAAATACACAAAGAATTCATACAGCTCAACAACAAAAAAACCAACAACCCAATTAAAAAATGGGCAAAAGATCTGAGCAGAGATTTCTCCAAAGAAGATATATGGGTGGCCAACAGGCACATGAAAAGATGCTCAAAATCATTAGCTATCAGGGAAATTCAAATCAAAACTACAATGAGGTATCACCTCACTCCAGTCAGAATGGCTGTAATTAACAAGACAGGAAACAACAAATGTTGGAGAGGATGTGTAGAGAAGAGAACACTTGTACACTGCTGGTGCAAGTGCAAACTGGTGCAGCCAGCATGGAAAGCAGTATGGAGTATCCTCAGAAAATTAAGAATACATCTACCATATGATCCAACTATCCCACTGCTGGGTATTTATCCGAAGAACTTGAAAACACAAATGCATAAAGATACTCGCACCTCTATGTTCATCGCAGCATTATTCACATAGCCAAGACTTGGAAGCAACCTAGGTGCCCATCAAAGGACGAATAGATAAAGAAGATGTGGTATTCATACACAATGGAATACTACTCAGCCATAAGAAATGATGAAATCTGGCCATTAGTAACAGCATGGATGGTTCTTGAAGGTATTATGCTGAGTGAAATTAGTCAGAGAGAGAAAGTCAAATACTGTATGATCTCATTCATAAGTAGAAGATAAAAACAACGACAAACAAACACATAGCAATAGAGATTGGATTGGTGGTTACCATAGGACAAGTGGGGGAGAGGGCAAAAGGGGTGATTAGGGTCACATGTGAGTGGGTGGACTATAATTAGATTTTGGGTGGTGAACATGATAAAATCTGCACAGAATTCAAAATATATTATGAAATACATCCAAAAGTTATATAATGTTATAATCAATGTTACCACAATTAAAAAATAAAAAGAAATAAAAACATGCAGTAAAAGTATAAACCTGTAAAAAAAAAAAGTCTATTTTAAGCTGATAGAAAGTTAACTTAGATTACATACAAGAGATCCACTCTTTTGCTCCTCTTTTTATATTTTTGAAGTCACAATGTACTTTTTTATACTGTGTATCATTAACAAATTATTGTATCTGCCCTTTTTTTATTGAGTTAATGATAGGTTACCATCTTGTGTAATTTCAGTTGTACATTAATGTTTGTCATTCGTGTTGTAGATTCACCACTTCACCCTTTGTGCACACCCCCACACCACCTTTCCCCTGGTAGACACTAATCTGTTCTCCTTGTGCACATTTTTATATTCCTCATATGAGTGGAGTCATACAGAGATTATCCTTCTCTAACTGGCTTATTTCACTTAACATAATTCCCTCAATGTCCACCCATGTTATTGAAAATGGAATGATTTCTTTCTGTTTTGCAGCTGAGTAGTATTCCATTGTATATATACCACATCTTCTTTATCCATTCATCTGTTGATGGGCACTTAGGTTGCTTCCATGTCTTGGCTATTGTAAATAATGCTACAATGAACATTGGGATGCCTAGGACTTTTGGAATTGCTGACTTCAAGCTCTTTGGATAGATACCCAGTAGTGGAATGGCTGGATCGTGTGATAGTTCTATTTTTAACTTTTGGAGGAATCTCCAGACTGTTTTCCATAGTGGCTGCACCAGTTTGCATTCCCACCAGCAGTGTATGAGGGTTCCATTCTCTCCACAACCTCTCCAACATTTGTTACTATTAGATTTAGATATTTTTGTCATTCTAATGGGTGTAAGGTGATAACTTAGTGTAGTTTTGATTTGCATTTCCATGATGATCAGCGATGATGAGCACCTTTTCATGTGCCTATTGGCCATCAGTATATCTTCTTTGGAGAAATGTCTGTTCATGTCTCCAGCCCATTTTTTGATCGGATTGTTTGATTTTTTGTTGTTGAGTTGTGAGAGTTCTTTATATGTTGTGGATATTAAGCCTTTTTCAGATATATGACTTGCAAATATTTTTTCCCAGTTAGTGCGTTGTTTTTTTGTTTCAATCCTGTTTTCATTTGCCTTGAAGAAGCTCTTTAGTCTGATGAAGTCCCATTTGTTTATTCTTTCTATTGTTTCCCTTCTCTGAGAAGACATGGTGTCTGAAAAGGTCCTTTTAATATTGATATCAAAGAGTGTACTACCTACGTTTTCTTCTAGAAGCCTTATGGTTTCAGGTCTCGCCTTTAGGTCTTTGATCCATTTTGAGTTTATTTTGGTGAATGGTGAAAAAGAATGGTCAATTTTCATTCCTGTACATACGGCTTTCCAGTTTTCCCAGCACCATTTGTTGACAAAACTTTCTTTTCTCCATTGAATGCTCTCATCTCCTTTGTCAAAGATAAGCTGTCCATAGATGTTTGGTTTTATTTCTGGGCTTTCAATTCTGTTCCATTGATCTGTGCACCTGTTTTTGTACCAGCACCATGCTGTTTTGATTACTGTATCTTTGTAGTAAGTTTGAAGTCAGGGATTGTGATGCCTCCTGTTTTCTTCTTTTTTCTCATGATTGCTTTAGCAATTCAGGGTCTTTTGTTGCCCCATATAAATTTTAGGATTCTTTGTTCTAATTCTGTAAAGAATGTCATTGGGATGCTGATTGGGATAGCATTGAATCTGTAGATTGCTTTAAGTAGAACGGACATTTTAACTATGTTTATTCTTCCAATCCATGTACATGGAATGTCTTTCCATCTCCTTATGTCGTCATCCAATTCTCTCAGAAAGGCCTTGTAATTTCCATTATACAGGTCCTTCACTTCCTTAGTTAAGTTTACCTCAAGGTATTTTATTCTTTTCGTTGCGATTGTGAATGCTATTGTGTTCTTGAGTTCTTTTTCTGTTAGTTTGTTATTAGAATATAGAAATGCTACTGATTTATGCAAATTGATTTTATACCCTGCAACTTTGCTGTAGTTGTTGATTACTTCTAAGAGTTTTCCAATGGATTCTTTAGGGGATTCCATATATAAGATCATGTAGTCTGCAAACAGTGAGAATTTCACTTCTTCCCTCCCTATTTGGATTCATTTTATTCCTTTTTCTTGCCTGATTGCTCTGGCCAGGACCTCCAGTACTATGTGTAATAAGAGTGGTGATAGAGGGCATCCTTGCCTCATTCCTGTTTTCAGGGGGATGGCGCTCAGTTTTTGCCCATTGAGTATGATGTTGGCTGTGGGTTTGTCATATATGGCCTTTATTATGTTGAGGTAGTTCCCTTCTATGCCCATTTTGTTCAGAGTTTTTATCATAAATGGCTGTTGGATCTTGTCAAATGTTTTCTCTGCATCTATTGAGATGATCATGTGGTTTTTATTCCTCAGTTTGTTGATGTGGTGAATCATGTTAATTAGTTTGTGGATGTTGAACCATCCGTGTGTCCCAGGTATGAATCCCACTTGATCATGATGTAGGATCCTTTTGATGAATTGCTGAATTCTGGTTGCCAAAATTTTGTTTAGAATTTTTGCATCTATGTTCATCAGTGATATTGGCCTGCAGTTCTCTTTTTTCGTGGTGTCCTTGTCAGGCTTTGGTATCAGTGTGATGTTGGCCTCATAGAATGTGTTAGCAAGTGTTCCATCCTCCCTAACTTTTTGGAATAGCTTGAAAAGGTTAGCTATTAAATCCTCTCTGAAAGTTTGGTAGAATTCCCCAGGGAAGCCATCTGGTACTGGGGTTTTATTCTTTGGGATGTTTTTAATTGCTGTTTCAATCTCTTCCCTTGTGATTGGTCTGTTCAAATTGTCTGCATCTTCTTGAGTGAGCTTTGGTAGATTGTAGGAGTCCAAGAATTTATCCATTTCCTCTAGGTTATCCATTCTGTTAGCATACAGTTTTTCATAGTATTCTCTTGTAATCCGTTATGTATCTGCAGAGTCTGCTGTTATTTCTCCTCTTTCATTTCTGATTTTGTTTATTTGAGCTTTCTCCCATTTTTTCTTTGTAAGTCTGGCTAGGGGTTTGTCAATTTTATTTATCTTCTCAAAGAACCAGCTCTTTGTTTCACTGATCCTTTCTACCACCTTTTTCGTTTCAACAGTGTTTATTTCTGCTCTGATTTTTATTATTTCTCTCCTTCTGCTGACTTTGGGCTTTATTTGTTCTTTTTTCTCTAGTTCAGTTAGGTGTAGTTTAAGATTGCTTATTTGGGATTTTTCTTGTTTGTTAAGATGTGCCTATATTGCGATGAATTTTCCTGTTAATACTGCTTTTGCTGTATCCCATATGAGTTAGTATGGCATGTTATCATTTTCATTTGTTTCCACGTATTTTTTTATTCTTCTTTAATTTCATCAATGATGCATTGCTTGTTCAGTAGTGTATTGTTTAGTCTCCACATCTTTGTGCCTTTCTCAGCTTTTTTCTTGTAATTAATTTCTAGCCTTATAGCATTATGATCAGAGAAGATGCTTGCTATTATTTCAATTTTTTTTAAATTTGTAGAAGTTTGCCTCGTTTCCCAACATATGGTCTATCCTTGAGAATGTTCCATGTGCACTTGAGAAGAATATGTATTCTGCTTTTTTAGGATGAAGCGATCTATATATGTCTATTAAGTCCAATTGTTTTAGTTTTTCATTTAGCTCCACTTTTTCCTTGTTGATTTTCTGTCTGGATGATCTGTCCATTGATGTGAGTGGGGTGTTGAGGTCCCCTACTCTTATTGTGTTGTTTTTAACATCTTCCTTTAGGTCTGTTAATAGTTGCTGTATGAATCTTGGTGCTCCTATGTTGGGTGCATAGATATTTATAAGCGTTATTTCTTCTTGATGAAGTGTTCCTTTGATCATTATGTATTGTTTCTCTGTGTCTCTCTTTACCTGTCTTATTTTGAAATCCACTGTGTCTGATATAAGAATTGCAACACCTGCTTTTTTCCCCTTGCTATTAGCTTGAAGTATCGTCCTCCACCCCTTCACCCTGAGTCTGTGTTTGTCCTTGGGGCTGAGGTGTGTTTCCTGGAGGCAACAAATTGTTGGATCTTGTTCTTTAATCCATTTTGCCACTCTGTGTCTTTTTATTGGAGAGTTCAATCAGTTTACATTGAGAGTGATTATTGATGCATGTGGACTTAAAGCTGTCAATCTGTTGCTCATTATCTGGCTTTCCTGCTTTTCTCTTCCTGTGTGCTTTATCCTACCCGTTTTGTATCTGCTCTTATTTTTGATACTTTTTCCTTTAACCTTTATAATATAGGTAAGTGGTTATAATCTACTTATCATCCTACTGTAGAATTAGAGTTTTCTATATTTACTGCATATTTAGCTTTACCAGTGTTTTGTATACATTTTTATGTTTTCATGTCAATAATTAGCGTTTATTCATTTCAGCTCTAGGGTTCCTTTGAGCACTTCTTAAAAGGAGGGTACAGCTTTTGTTTGGAAAAGTATTTCACCTTTGTTTTTGAAGGATAACTTTTCTGGGTGTAATATATCTAGCTGATTATTTTTTTCTTTCAAAACATTTAATATGTTCTGCCACACTCCTGGTCTACAGGATTTCTTCTGAGAAATATGCTGATAGCCTAATTGGCATTCCTTTGTGAGTTACAATTCTTTTTTTCCTAGTATTCTCTCTATTTTATTTTTGACAGTTTCATTATTTGTCTTGGAGAAGGTGATTTTACACTGCATAAATAGCGTGGTTTATTGGCATCTTAAACTTGAATGTCAAAGTATCCTCCAAAGTTTGAGAAGTTCTCAATTATTATTTCTTTGAATGAACTTTCTGTTCCATTCTCAATCTCTTTTTCTTCTAGAACACTGATTATTCTCATATTTATATATTTGATTGAATCTCATAAGCTTTCTTCATTGTTTTAGTATTTTTTTCCTTGTTCTCCTCTGATTAGGTTATTCAAAGTTCCTGTCTTCTAAGAGCACTTATTCTGTCTTCCATTTGATCTATTCTGCTGCATATATCTCTGATGTGTTTTCCCATTCATTCATTGAATTCTTCAGCTCCAGAATTTGTTTTTTAAGTGATTTATATCTCTTTGATAAATTTCTGATTTTGTTCACTATTTTTCTGATTTTACTTTTTATGTGTGTATTCTTGTAGATTGTTGAATTTCTTCAAATAGCTATTTTGAAGTCCTTATCAGCTAGATTGCAAGATTCTACGCCTTTGCACTTAGTTATTTGAGAATTATTGTTGTCTTTTGTTGATGACATATTTCCTTGATTTTTCATGTTCCTTGTAGTGTTGCATTGCTGCTTTTGATTTTTAAGTATTTGACTCTCTTTAAATCTTTACTAGTTGCCTTCAGATGGGGTAAGCTATCCTATTATATCTGAGATTTTCTCTCTGCATTAATACATCTGCTCCACATTTCTTGCTCCCTCTTGTGGCAGAATTCCAAATTGTATGTCTCTTCTTGGTTCTTACAATTTACCAGGCTGGCTGATTGAAATATCTTTTTTATTTCCAGAAGGTGGTGCTATAGCATGAGTTTGTGATTTCTGTCTTACCTACAGATCCTCATCTGTTTTTCTGATATCACTCCTTTTCCAGGAATTTCTCTTGCCACCCCTCTCGGGAATGTGCACAAGGATCCGGCTGTAGACTGGAAGGTGATGTGGAGTGTCCAGGCCCAATAGGGTGATCCTCCAGTGAGGTGCTCCTATAAGATCCTGGGTGGGCTTTCTCTGAAGTCTGGAGCTCTGTCAGCAGCAAACAACTCTCTTTAATGCCCTTTAATATTCTTATCAGCCTCTTTCCAGATCTCTGCCCTCCTCCTAGTTATGGAGGTCCCACTTCAGTACTCTGGATGTGGCTGGAGAGAAACAGGTTTCTCCAGCACTAACCTGCACAGCTGGGTTAGCCAGGCAGTTACTCACTAATTTCACTTTCCTTGAGGAATAGGTTGCTGTCAGAAATGCTCAGCTCCATGCTGTGTCAGGTGGGCATAAGTGGTGCTGGTAAATTTCTTACCCTCTGCACTCACTGCATACACACTCATATTTATTATTGTTCCAACATCATGCTGGAATCTCTTCTCAGGAAGGCTGGACTACTACACATCCCTTTCATTGGTGAGTATTTGCCCTATTCAGCAATCTCCAGGTTTACCCAAGAATGACCTAACAGGCTTAAGGCATGTTTATTTGCTCTGCTGGTTGGGCAGCCCGTGTCAAGGTCTGCCTGCCTATAACTGGATACAGATAAGTAAGACTCCTCCTTGGTCACTTGGCATATGGTGCTGGATCCCATAATTCTCACAGAGGCTCTGTTGTTCATGATTGATACCTAATTAGTTGTTTAAAAAAAGGGAGAAAAATGGAGGGTCGTCTTATGCCACTATGATGCTGTCATCTCTAGTATTATATTTTATTATATTTATAGCTATTTTAGAATATCTATCTTGAAGATTACCTTTTGAGTAATGTAATCAAATCACAAATAAAAATTCATTGGATTTTGATTGAGGTTGCATAAATTTGTAGATCAATTCAGAGACAGTTGAAATCTTCATTATATTGAATTTGACGATTGACCATGATTTTGTAAGGATTTTTTTGTGTAGTGGATGTAAAAGTTTTCCAATTTGTACATGTGTTCTCTTGCATTCCCCAGTACTTTTATGCTTTTATCTGTATAATTATTTTAGATATTTAAGTGCTTTTTATTTTAAAATATCTCTTGGCTTTTGTAAATGGAATATTTTTCAGTTGTGTTTTTTGAGTATTAATTGCATTTGAGCTTGCTTGTTGTTGCTATATGTTTAGTTTTGTCTTAGGCTTATGTCTTAGAATGTTTTGCTTGTGAGAAACAGAAATGACTCAAACTGCTCAAGGAAAAAGGAGAATTTATTTGAGGATTAATGGGCATTCTCTGTCACCCAAATGCACAACATACTGAATTAGAGATTCAAAATTTAAGAATCAGCCTTAGAATACAAGCTGTTTGAGTTCAGAATCTCTGAGTGGTTTTAGCAGTGGTGCAAGAGTTGTGAACGTAATAGTGAAATGATGGAGACAAACTAGTAAGTTGAATTCCCTACAGAGTTTTTGAGCATTTGTCATATAATAGTTATTGAAGCTGCAAGACTGGTAAATAAATCTGGCATGTATATTGGTGTAATTGAATAAAGAAACAGTGCAGATGACTTTTTTGAAAGGGGAGACTTATAGTGGGAAGATGAATCCCTGAGGTAGAGAAAAAGGAAACAAGCAATTCAGGAATGGAAATGTGTCATGGGGATCCCCTAATAGGACAGAGCTATCAAATGCAATGAATTCCATGCAACTGGAAAGCAAAAGAAAGCAGAGCAGCTATACTTATATCATACAATGTAGACTTTAAACCATAGACTGTAATAAGAGACAAAGGTCTTTACATAATGATATAGGTGTCAATCCAACAAAAGGATATAACATTTGTAAATATTTATTTTTTAGTAACATTAATTATTACACTGTATAGATTTCAAATGTACATAATTATATTTTGCCTTCTGTGTAGACTACATCATGTTTCCAATGAAAAGTCTATTAACCATTCTTCAAGGCACACATGTGCATCTTTACCCCTTTTGCTCTCTTCTTACCCCCATTTCTCCCTGGTAGCTACCCATCAGTTCTCTGCATCTGTGTTTGTTTATCTTCCACATACGAGTGAAATAATTTGGTATTTGTCTTTCTCCATCTGATTTACTTTGCTTAGAATAATACCCTCAAGGTCCATTCATGTGGTTGCAAATGGCAATATCTCATACGTTTTATGGCTATCTTGTATTTCATTGTATATATACATACTTTATCTTCTTTATCCATTCATCCATTGATGGGCTTTTAGGTTGTTTCCAAGTCTTGGCTATTGTGAATAATGCTGCAATGAACACTGTGGTGCATATATATTTTTGAACTAGTGTTTTAATGTTCTCTGGATAAATTCCCAGAGGTAGAATAACTGGATTATCTGGTAATTCTATTCCTAAGTTTTTGAAGAATCTCCACACTGTTCTCCATAGTGGCTGCACCAATTTACATTCCAACTAGCAGTGCAAAAGTGTTCTTTTATCCGCATGCTCTTCAATGCTTGTTATTTATTGTCTTTTTTAATAATAGCCATTCTGACAGGCATGATATCTCATTGTTGTTTTGATTTGCATTTCATAATAATTAGTGATGTTGAACATTTTTTTTTTTTTTTTGGTGAGAATGATTGGCTCTGAGTTAACATCTATTGCCAATCTTCCTCTTTTTGCTTGAGGAAGATTGTCCTTGAGCAAATATCTGTGCCAATCTTCCTCTATTTTGTATGTGGGATGCTGCCACAGCATGAATTGATGAGCAGAGTGTAAGTCTGTGTCCAGGATCCACACCTGTGAACCCTGGGCTGCTGAAGTGGAGAGTATGAACTGAACTACTATGCCACCGGCTGGCCCCAGATGTTAAACATCTTTTCATGTGCCTGTTGACCATCTGTGTACCTTCCTTGGAAAAAAGTCTGTTCAAATCCTCTGCCCACTTGTAAATTGGATTTTTTGCGTTTTTTGTTGCTGAATTGTATGAGTTCTTTATATATTTTGGATATTCACCCTTTATCGAATTATTCATTTACAAATATCGTCTCCCAATCAGCAAGTTGTTTTTCATTTTTTTGACAATTTCTTTAGCTATGAAAAAGACTTTTAGTTTGATATAGTTCCATTTGTTTATTTTTTCTCTTGCTTCCCTTGTCTGAAGAGACATATTCCAAAAAATATTGCTAAGACTGATGTCAAACAGCCTATTGAACTGCCTTTTCTTTCTTCTAGGAGTTTTATGATTTCAGGTCTTACATTCAAGTCTGTAATCCATATTGAGTTAATTTTTGTGTATGGTTTAAGATAATGGTCCACTTTCATTGTTTTTCATGTGGCTCTGCAGTTTTCTCAGGACCCTTTATTGAACAGACTTTTCTTTCTCTATTGTATGTTCTTGATTCTTTTGTTGAACATGAGCTGTCCATAACATTTTTAAATATTTATGTACCCAACATAGGAATACACACACACACACACACATAGCAAATGCTAGTAGTTCTGAAGGGAGAAATAGATAGCAATACAATAATAAAAGGGGACTCCAATACCCCCTTTCAACAACTGATAGGTCTCCACATACAAAATCAATAAAAATACATTGGAGTTAAAGTATACATTACACCAGATGGACTTAACGGAGATTTAAAGATCATTCCAGGCAATAGCAGGGGAATACAAATCTTCTTAAGTGCACATGGAGCATTTTCTAGGCATGTCATAGTTAGGCCACAAAATAAGTCTTAATAAATTTAAGAAGTTTGAAATCAATCAATGTTTTCTTCTGACCACAGTGGTATGAAACTACAAATCAATTACAAGAAGGAAACAGGAAAATTCACAAATATTTGGAGATTAAACAATATGCTCCTGAATAACAAATGGATCAAGGAAGAATCAGAGGAGAAATCAAAAAATATCTTCAGATAAATGAAAATGGAAATACGTGTTACCAAAACATATGGGATACAGCAAAAACAGTTTTAAGAGGGAAGATCATCGTGATAAATGCCTACATTAAGAAAAAAGAAAGAAGGCCAATATTATTTTACACCAAGAAACTAGACAAAAATAACAAACTACGCCCAAATTTAGTAGAAGGAGGGAAATAACCAGGATCAGAGGAGAACGGAATGAGACAGGAACTAAATAGACAATAGCAAATATCTCTGAAACTAAGAGGTGACTTTTTGAAAAGATCAATAAAATAGACAAAGCCTTAGCTAGGCTTACCAAGAAAATAGATGGAGGACTCCAAGAATTAAAATGAGAAATTAAAGAGGAGACGTTACAACTGATACCACACAAATCCAAAGGAAAATTAGAGACCACTATGAAAAATATATGTCAACAAATTGGACATCCTAGAAGAAATGGACAAATTCTTAGAAAAATAAAACCTACCAAGACTGAATAATGAAGAAGGAGAAAGTGTGAACAAACCTTTTACTAACAAAAAGATTGAGTCAATCATCAAAACCTTCCAACAAACCAAACCCAAGGACCTGATGGCTTCGCAGGTGATGTCTACCAAACTTTTAAGAAAGAATTAATACTAATCCTTCTCAAACCCTTCCACAAAACAGAAGATGAAAGAACTCTTCCAAACTCACTTTAGGAAGCCAATACTACCTTGACATCAAAACCAGGAAAGAACACTACAAGAACAGAAAATTATGCACAGTATCCCTGTGAACTTAAATACAAAAATTCTCAAGAAAATACAGCAAATGAAATTCAATAATATATTAAAATGTCATACCATGTCAAGTAGGATTTATTCCAGGGATGCAAGGATGGTTCTTCATCCACAAATCAATCAGTGTGATACACCACATTGTAAAATAAAAGATAAAAATCATATGATCACCTCAAAAGAGGCAGAAAAAGAATTTGACAAAAGTCAATATCCATTCATTATTAAAAAAATCTAAAAAAATTTAGTATAGAGAGAATGTACTTCAACATAATAAAGGCCATATATGAAAAGTACACTGCTAACATCATACTCAATTGTGAGAAAATGACAGCTGTTCTTCTAGGATCATGAACAAGACAGGATGCCTAACCTTATCTATTTTATTTAATATGGTACTGGAAGCCCTATACAGAGCAATTAGTCAAGAAGAAAAAAGAAAAGACATCCAAATCAGAAAGGAAGAAATAAAACTTTCTCTATTTTTAAATGACATATTACATATAGAAAACCCTAAAGACTTCATGAAAAAGCCATAGAACTAGTAAACAAATTCAATAAAGTTGCAAGATACAAAAATCAATGTACAAAAATCAGTTGCGTTTCTATACATTTACAAGGAACTAGGAGAAAGAGAAATAAAAACTAAATTCCATTTACAATTGCAACAAAAATAATAAAACACTTAGCATGAATTTAACCAAGGAAGTGAGAGATATGAACACTGAAAACTGCAAAACATTGGTGAAAGGAATTAAAGATGACACAAATAAATGGAAAGATATTCTGTGTTCATGGATTGGAAGAATTAATATTGTTAACTTGTCCATAATATCCAAAGAAATCTACAGATTCAATGGGATCTCTCTCATAATTCCAAGATATTTTCCTCAGAAATATAAAAAAAGTCCTAAAATTTGGATGGAAAAAAGTAAGACCCTGAATAGCCAAAGAAATCCTGAGAAAGAATAGCAAAACTGGAGGAATCATAGTTCCCTATTTCAAACTATATTGCAAAGATATTGTAGTCAAAACAGTATGTTATTTGCGTAAAAAGAGAGATAGATCAATGGAGATACAGAGATCCTAGAAATAAACCCATTTATAAGTGATCATTTAATTTATGACAAAGAAGCCAACAATAAACAATGAGGAAAGGATAGTCTTATCAATAAATTGTGTTGTGAAAACTAGACAGCCACATGGGAAAGAATGATACCAGACCCTTTTCTTAAATACCACTCACAAAATTAACTGAAAATGGATTAAACACTTAAATGTAAGACCTGAAACCATAAAACCCCAAGAGGAAAACAAAGGGGATAAGCTCCTTGACATTGGTTTTGGCTATGATTTTTTTGGATATTACACCAAACGTCAACTCAACAAAGCGAAAATGAATGGGTGGACTACATCAAACAACAATCTTCTGCAAAACAAATGAAATCATAAAAAAAGAAAGGAAATCTACAGAATTGGGGAAAAACTGCAAATCTTAGTCTGATGAGGTGCTAATATCCAAAATATTTAATAAATCATATAACTCAATAACAAATAAAAAATCATTTTTTTAAGGAAGATTAGCCTGAGCTAACATCTGCCACCAATCCTCCTCTTTTTACTGAGGAAGATAGGCATGTGCTAACATCTGCTTCGATCTTCCTCTATTTTTTATAGGTGGGACACCTGCCACAGCATGGCTTGATAAGCGGTGTGTAGGCGTGCACCTGGAATCCAAACCGGGAAGCCCCAGGCCACCAAAACGGAGCATGCAAACTTACCCCATATGCCACTGGGCCGGGCTCAACAAAAATCCTATTGAACAATAGAAAGAGGAACTGAATAGACACTTTCCCAAAGAAGACATCCAAATAGCCAACAGATATATGAACAGATGATCAACATTACTAATCATCAGGGGATTGTAAATCAAGATAGCACCTCTTAATTGTTAGAATTGGTATCATATAAGTGACAAAACAAATGTTGGCAGAGAAGTGGAGAAAAGGGAACATTTGTGCATTGTTGGTGAGAATGTAAAGTTGTGCAGCTACAATGGCAAACAGTATAGAGGTTCTTCAAAAAATTGAAAATAGACTTATCATATGATCCAGCAATCCACTTCTGGTAATCAACAAAAGAAATGAAAACAGGATATAGAAGAGATATATGCAACTCCATTAATTACAGCATTATTCATAATGTCCAAGATATGGAAACAATGTAAGCGTCCATCAATAGATACCTGGATAGAGAAAACATGGTATATATGTTCATGGAATATTATTCACCCATGAGAAAGAACAGAATCTTACCATTTGTGACAACATGGATACACCCAGAGGGCATGATCTTGAGTTAAATAAACCAGAAAAAGAAGTATTGCACCACATTACTTATATGTGGAATCTAAAAACAAAATAAAACAGAAAAAAAACAAACTCATAGAAAAAGAGAGAAGAAAAGTAGTTGCTAGGGTCTGGTGCAGGGGATAGGTAGAAATTGGTAAAAGGATGCATACTTTCAGCTATAATATGAGTAAAATTGAAGCATATAATGTGAGACATAGTGACTATAGTTGATAACAGTGTATTATGTAATTGACTTTTAGTAAGAGAGTAGAACTTAAGTGTTCTTCCAAAAAAAAGTGAGATAAATATGTGAGATCATGGATGTGTTAATTAACTAGATAATGGAAATCCTTTCACAATGTATATGTGTATCAAGTTACCACCATGTGCACTTCAAATATTGTTCAATTCTATTTGTCACTTATTCCTCAGTAAAGCTGGAAAAAGTGGAAAACATAATAGAGAAGAAGAAAGAGATAATATGAGAAAGACACATTGATGAAAAGAAAAAATGTAAGCTATTAACTTGAATGGATCCCAAATAAGAATATCTTCTGGTGAATTAGAAAGAACCTTGGATTGAAGTCAGAAAGCCTGGTTATTAAGTCTGAGCATCCACCATATTCCGGATGATCCTGAGTAAATAACCATTTCTCTGAGCCCTCATTTTCTATTATATAAACATGTATTAGATTTCTAATATTCAATGCTGAATGAATACGTTTGCTAAATAGTTTGTGAAAAGTGTTTATTGCAAAATGGTTTACCCTGTCAAAGGTACTATAAATGAGGTGAATTATTACAAGCAATGTTTGTTTTCTTGCAGGGCTGTCAGTAGCTCACATCCAGCACAGCTGAATGGGTTCCATGGTTACTACAATAACGTGACTGAGTTAATTATCGTTGGTCTTTTCCAGGATCCTGAAGGGCAGACAGTGTGTTCTGTGGTGTTTGTTCCCGTGTATCTGTAGATTATTCAACTGTTTCAACTGGGGTGTACAAGTAAGCTTTCCTTCATTGGTGATATGTTTTCTATTAAATTCAAATTTTATGTCATTTCATAAAAAGACAATGAAATAACCTATCTGTAATGACCCTAAGTCCACTCTTTTCTTTTCTGAATTTTGAGTAAAGTTTCCAAAATTCTGCTTTATACTTGATATTAGGGTTTGAATTCAGAAAAAAGACATCAATAATTAACAAGTAACAATATAGTAATGACAATGAGTCCGGCATAGCAAGTCACCCACCCATTTGGAATTGTGATAAACTTTTTTTTGCATGGTTTCTCCACCTCATCTCTGCCAGCTCCTTTAATTTCATAAGAATACAAGAAGACAGATAATACAGAATTTTCTAAAACTCTTTCCTAAAAAATTCAGCTTCTTTTTAATCTAAAATATATTTCGGGCATCTTTACATGTGAAGATCAATGGATTTGCCTAGCAATTCTATAGCACCTCGTTCTGAGATTCTGCAGCATTCTATAAAATAAATTCTTTGGATTTTTTTTTTACTTTCTTTGTTTATGACTCTCACTATTATGTCTGGAAGCTAGAAGCATCAGCAACGGTCAGTGTGTTGAAATTTATGAGCCCTAATCAACAATTGCACGTCAGGGTTGCAGCTTAGACATAGAGAAGGACACTGCAGAATTTGTAATAAAGTGTATCCAAGGTTAAGAGGGCTGGGATGGGGTGTAGAAAGTGGTGGAGCACAGGGAGGTGGATGAAGAGGCCTGAGGGGCTGTCAGTCAGGGGCCATGAGGTGGCAGTGGGAAGGGACTCGGTGAGAGTTGAGTGTTTCTGTGCAGTGTGAGACTGACTGCATGGTTCTGAGGAAACTGAGTTTAGCATTTGTGAGTAGATTTATGGTGGTTTACTACTCTTGACATCCAGTTTGGCGGGGGGGGGGGGGGGGGCTCCTCCTCATGCTCATACTATTTCTTGGGAAAATTTCTATCACAGCCTGAATAACATGTGATATGTGAGGATAGGGACCAAGCTTATTTCATCTACTGCCTCCCCAACAAGTAACCACTACCTGACGTGGTAGCTGTTGACTGAATGAAGGAGTGAATGAATAGAGGATCTAGGACTTTCTCACAGCTCGAGTCTATTTTAACCTGACTTTGGTTTTATTCTAGGAAGAGTTGTTTTCTGATCCGCTGAGGGTGTGGGGCTCCATCAGGATGAAAGCTCATCAGAAAGGGACCAGGTTTGCGAAGACCACAGTCAGGGATTCCACAATCCTCTCAACTGCTCATTTGCTGGGTTAACACTGTAATACATATATTTTTTCTCTTTGAAATAAAACATTCATTGGATCACTCATGTCTGTTAGAATCCCAGAGTTGCTTTTTTTTTTTATTTTGTTTTTGTGTTTCACCCTAAGCCTCAATCCTTTCTATAACAAAGCATAAATGGAAACTAAGGGTGAGCACCTGTGCTTCTACATCTAGCTTCTTAAAAGAGGACGACACAACCAGAGAGACCTACAACTAGAATATACAATTATGTACTGGGGGGTTTTGGAGAGAAGAAGCAGGAAAAAAAAAGACTTGGCAAAAGATATTAGGTCAGGTGCCAATCTTTAGAAAAACAAGGACAGGACGCTCTTTGGGATTCTTTGGGTTGGATTTCCCAATGTAATTTATCTTTGGATCCTAGGTCCCAGGTATGAAAGTTCTGATTTAATGAAGTTTTGGCCCTAAATCTAGCATTTATCTAGATTGAGCATCTAGTCCTGTTGGTGGAATCTGTTTTCCCAGCCAACTACAAGTGACCATCTAGTACTTCAGGATCATTCCTTTCAAACCCATGATGTGTATTCAAATGGCTTCAATAAAAGGCCAAACTGGGTCACCTCCTGGTAGTGGGCAGTAAGCTTGAGCATGCTGATTATCTTCTCTTTGATACAACATCTTCATTGTAATGATAGCACCCCTTGCTTTTAGGATTATTGTGGAGATTGAATAAGATAATGCATACAAACAACTTAGTACAGAGCCTGAAATGGATTAAACATCAATACATGTTTGTTTTCACTCTCTAAGAAAAAATAAAAACAAACCTCTATTCCTTGATTGTTTTCTTTCTGACTCCTCCTATCCAGAACCTCTTGTTTGCAGGTAATGCTTCTCTTCCCACTATCATTTTGGTGAGACTTTCCCTCTCATCTTTAAGTCAGAAAATTTTTCTAGAAGCAACCACAGAGTAAACTTTGATATTAAATCTTGCCTGGATGAATGAGGCTTTCCCAATTTAGAAGAAAGTCTCTTGAAACCACAACCAGAGGTTATAGTTTTCTTGGGTTGGTGGATTCTTTAAAATGTGTCTTCTGATGACCAAGATACCAAGATACTGCAGTATAACCAGGAGACTGAAATACATGTTTGGAGTCCTAGATCCAAGGGTTCCAATCTTTTAGCTTTTTTATGTGCTTTAGGTTGCTGTGTCTGCAAGGAACATGGAATATGTAAGATCAATTGTCTCATTGCTAAGGTTGTAGCTAGGTCTGTTTCCTCCCCAGCTACTAGGGGAAGGCATTTTGGGGCATTGAAATTGTGAGCGGGCCTTTCAAACCTGCTATGAATCCAGAGAATTGTAGATGAATTCCAACTTTATTTGTCTCACAAATAATTTGAATGTGATATTCTCTTTATGGTTTTGGGTAGCTCATCTTTCAAGGTGCATGCAGACTTTTTTGAATACTTCTTTCAGACTTGCAATTGCTGGGGTAACTAACTTTGGGGATGCACAGACCAAAATCAGAGGGTTGGTGGACAGGGATTTAAAGGAGTGATCTTGACGAGAGATGTCCCAGAGGGTCATTACTGTGGAGATAACTGTGGGAAAGAGTGAAAATAGATTTTGTTTCTTTAGAAAAAACACAGAATAGGAAACAGAGGCATTACAAGGTTAAAAACCTGCTCAAGGTCACACCATCAGTAAGGGGAAAGGCTGGGATTCAAACCAGTTATCAGATTATCATGAGATTTATGAAATGAGAACAGTAGCTCACAAATGCAAGGGAAAAGTTCAGTTTACAACCAGTTGCAGTGAGTTATAGGTGATAACCTTTCCTCTACCTCCAGCTTCACAGGTGAGAACACTATGGTTCTGGAAGACGAAGTGAATTTCCAAAGACTTCACAGTTACCTTATGGCAGAGTCAGGACTAGAACCCAGACTTCCTGACTTCCAGTCAAAGTACTATTTCCATCCAATTGTGCTACTTAGGAAAGAAAGACTTATGATGCTCTCAGGCATTTTGACTAACCTAATAGAATGATGAAATGGAAAGCATATGTTTGGCATGGGATATAGTTGTGGTCAAATTCTGTTTTACCGCTTACTAGTCTTGGGATAGTAGGCATGTGAATAAATTTCACTGATATTTAATTTCTTCATCTATGAAGGGGAAAATAAAACCTAATTTTCAGTCTCATTGTAATAATAAAAGTGGTATGATGGATAAGAAAGTGCTGAGTTACACATTCAGAAAGATCAATTAGATGGACATAAAATCTTCTCCACAGGTTCCAACTGATGTTTCAGCAACAAACCTCGAGAGTTATCATGTAGGCAGCTGAGATTGAGAAAGATTGGTTATGCACAAAGGTGCTTCTCAGTGCACTCTAAATTACTCTTGATAGCTTTAACAATTTCCAAAGGAGAATATATGGGATACAAAAGCATAGGAAGTTGTTCAATATCACCAGTAGTCAAACAAATGTGAATTAAGAAGGAAAGATGAAATTTAGTGCAAAAAAAAAAAGGAAAACCCTGATATCCATTACTGTCTAGGGTGAAAGAAATAGGTACATACCACATTTTGGTGATAGCTCTGTAAATTAGGACTGACCCTTTGGTGAGAGATATCAAAACTCTTTATAATATCTGTAGCCCTCTGTTCAGTATATACATCTGAGAAATTATCCTATGGTCCCAGAAACAACTTAATGCATAATGAGATTCTTCATGGAATTAGAAATTATGACTCATTATTAGATACATCTACTTGACAGAATAATGTATAATAAATAAAAGCAATGCTTTCAAAAAGTTATAATGATATGGGAAAATGTTTAAATTATACTATTAATCAGAATAATATATTAAATATATAGTATAGTTTCAAAGTGCAGAGAAGAAGTGAATGAAGATTTGTATATAGAGGAAAGAAAGAAAAAACATTAGAAAGTTGATAATTTTTCTTTTTGATGGTAGTAGTGAGAGTAATTTTGTTCCTGCTCCTTTAAATATTTTCTAAACTGTCTAATCATCATGAACATTCTAATTACTTTTTTCCCGTTTTCTTTAGAGGATCTGCTGATACACAGCTTGTAAAAAGCAGAGCTAGCAACTTTCTCTTCTTTCTATTTGTTGTATCCTCTGCGTGAGCTGAGTAATCTGGGTTCTGAGAGGACACCTTATGGTATAGGAGGGGGATACAACCTGGGGAGTCAGAAGACATGGGGTCTGTGTTCAATCTCCCACAACTTAGCTTCTGTGACTTGGGCTGATTACTTAATATTTCTAGGTCAATATGTTAGCACCTTTAAATTAAAGACATTTGCACCAGACCACCACAAAAATCACTGGTCTTAATGGTTTTTTAGCAATGACAATGGAAAGTGATGGTTCAAGAGGTCTCCTGTAGCCCATAAATAAATGAGATGCCTTATTCAGTCTTTGAACCCAGATCACTTATCATAGTGGGAGATATCTAAATCAGAGAAGACAAGATTATGAAACCATCCAGTTTCTCACGGCAGTTTTTTCTCCCTGCAGGAATTTTCTTTAATCCTATCTAGTCACTTAATACATACATCATTGAAAGCAGAGGAAGAAAGACCAGATGGACCAGATGACCCGTTAAAAATCCTATTGTTTCTATCACTCTGCCATGTTAGCAACTAATAAAAGTTCTCGTAAGAAGATATCAACCTCCTTAGATCCAGATGTTGTAAGTTTCCTATATTTTTTGGTTTTAGTTTTTTATTCATTCAACAAATAGTCATTGGACACAGCTCTAGGTCTGGCAACATGGATATTAAACAAAGAATTCCTGCTTTCCAGCTACTCCAGGAGTAGGGTGGGAAGGTGGTTGGAGAACAATACAACGTAGTGTACAAAGAGCTAGGATAGAGTTCAAGTCTGAATGTTAGAGGAAAACAATAGAAATCCTTATAATCTAGCCTAGGGTAGGGAAAGAGATCCCCTTCCTTGTGGTTATGATACCTGAACACAGTTTTGAAGGATGTATAAGAATAAATCTGTAGAATTGTGAAAGTGTGTGTTCGGACAAGGGAGATAGCATGTGGAAGGCAATGAGGTGTGAGTGAGCATGACTTGATCAGGGAATTTTGAGTAGTTTAATATGCCTAAAACACATGGTAGTGGGCAGGACTGGGAGCTGGAGTTTAACATGGATAAGTCAGTAGTGTCCAGGGACTTTTAATGAAGCTAAAATGCATAGATTTTATCTTGAAGACAAAGGGGGGCCTTCATAAAATTTTAAACTGAGTAATGATATGAACAAATGATCGAATTTTATAAATATCACTGTGACCACCCTAAGGATGATTAAGTAGGTGTCTAGGTGAGATATAAGGCATGGGAGGCCCCATAAGATGTTGTTAGAACAACCGTCAGCTTATTTTTCTAAATGATCTAAATCTTGCACTGAGAACTATGGTTAGGGTATGGTGAGTGCTCAAATATCGTTTTGGAATAAATAAACGAATGGATGTATGGATGAAGTTTAGGGGGCAAGATTCGGTAAGATGTGGTGACTAATTTTGGAATTATGAGATAGACTAGTAAAGGGAGAAGTCAAGAATGACTTCATGTTTACGGTGTCTGGTCAAGGAAGTATAGAAAGAGGAGTAAGTGAGATGAGGAATTCAATTTTTGAAGAGATGCCCATGTGCACTGAGAAGTGTAATTGCGAGTTGAAAATGTGTATCTAAAGAAGCAATTGTAAAAAATATTTAGGGAAATTATTTTCCCATATCTGATTATTGTTAGTATGCTAATGTTGATATATACTGACCTTTTATATGTATGTATAAATAAAATTATATGTTTTTTTTATGAAAGCTCCATAATGATATTTCCAACATAAAAAAAATCATTCTTGGTTAAAATACAAGAGATATAATATTTAGGGAACTGTTTATTTTGTCTATTTAACTTTGTACTTTGTCAAAATTACTAATTAGAAAAACAGAAAATGATTCACATTATTAGTGGGCCCTTGTTTAGGGATTCAGGATTTGAGTAAATTATACTCCACAAATGCTAATTTCCTCAATTTCTCGAAATGTCTTGAAAGAGATAGTAACAAATTTTTTGTGGAAATTCTCTTTTTACCCCAGTACTTGCTGTGTCTCAGGATTCATGGATAGTCCAATAAACATCACAGAACTTTTCATGTTGGGACTCTTGCAAAACCCTGAGGTGCAGAAAGTTTTGTTTGTGCTCTTTTTCGTCATTTACCTGGCCTCTCTTGGGGCAACTTACTTATCATTATCACCATTGTCTTCAGCCCCACCTTGGGCTCTTCTATGTACTTTTTCCTCTCATATTTGTCCTTTATTGATACTTGCTATTCCTCGTGGATGACCCCCAAACTCATTGCTAACTCCTTGTATGAAGGGGGAGCCATTTCTTTTGAGGGTTGCCTAGCTCAATTCTTTCTTGCCCATTTATTTGGAAGAACTGAGATCATTTTGATCACAGTGATGGCCTATGACCATTACGTGGCCAGCTGCAAGCCCCTGAACTACATGACCATCATGACCAATCATCTATGAGCCCTGCTGGTATTGGTGACTCAGCTGGGAGACTTCCTGCATTCATTGGTTCAGCTCCTCCTGGTCCTTTAGTCACCATTATGTGGGCCCAATGTGATCAACCACTTTGTCTCTGACTTGTACCCCTTGCCGGAATTTGCCTGTACCAACACATATGTCATCAGTTTGCTGGTGGTCACCAACAGCGGTGTGATGTGCCTGTTGAAATGTCTTCATGCTGGCTGCCTCCTAACTTGTCATCCTGCAGTTCTTGACATCCTACAGTGGAGAGGGGAGACACAAAGCCCTCTCCACCTGTGGACACCACTTCACTGTTGTCACCCTGTTGTTTGTGCTCTGTAGATTAATTTACATGTGGCCATCATTTAATTTGTCCATAGTCAAAATTTTGGCTGTGTTGTATTGTATTTTTACACTCATGTCCAACCCTTTGATTTATACACTGAAAATTACAGCAGTAAAAAATGTCATGAATAATCTTTGGAAAAAATAATCAATTGTGGATGGAAGATACAGGTTCAGTAGGGAAATAAATAACCCATCATTCCTGGTAAGAATTCTTATTGTCATATTAAGAGCTGAGAGATCATCAAAAATTTCCAGAGCAAAAATGATTTGAATGTTTGACATTATGTCTTATCCATCCTATGTCCTGTATTATTGACCAGGCAAATGATTGGACACGAGTTTAATTTATTCTTAACAGTTTACACTAAATTGCATAGCAGAGAAACATTGCCTCTCTCTGTCATATTTGTCTGAGATGGAGTCTTCATCAATGTGTGGTATTGAGAGTCTATGATGAGCTGTATACCCTTATTGAAATGTTACTATCCTAGTCTTCCAACTCTGCTTTCCAGAATATTCATCAGATCAGTTATTGATGGTCAGCTACATATGATTTTTATGTACAATAATATCAGAAAAAATCTGTAGCTTGAGACTTTGAGAGCAAGGAAAATATAATTAGGAATGACTGAACTCAAATCATTAAAGTGTGTAAAATAGACTAACCATAACTAGCATAACCATGATTAAATATAATAAACTATGTGTTGTGAAATTCTGAAATAAATGTCTAAACATTGTGTACATGTGACTTCTCGCTTTCTCTCTCTCTCACACACACACACACACACAAATGATGTATACGTTATTGAGCTTTGACTTGGTGTTAGGCGTTGTGTGAATCACTTTAAAGACATAATATCATATTGTCTCATAAAATGTTGACATGGTTTGCTTTTAAAAATGATGAAACTGTATTCACAGAGACTGGGTTACTTAGCCAAGGTTGATCCAGAATTTAAATCCAGATCTTTCTGCCTTCAAGTCTGATCTTGCCAAAATGCACAGTGCTTTTTTATCTACTAATCTTCCTCTGCACATTTTATTTTGTTCATGCTTTCTGCATGTAACCTTTCTGTTATCAGTGTCCTTATGATCAATCTCTGATATGCACTTGTGTAGATTTATTTAAAGTCCAGAGTCATTATTAAGTATATCATCAAGGAGGCTTTGACTCTTTCTAATCCACTTGGTAAAATGCTTCCTTTAGTTCCTTTTACCATGAATTGGTTTGCTTTCCATTTGTATGTCTCATTTTAGCTGGGACTATTTGAGTTCTCTGGTCAGCTGTCCCAGGTATTCTGCTTAAGGGCTGAATTTTGTTGACAATTTCCTTGTGAAAGGAAATTTTTAAAATGTTGCTTTGGAAGGAAGCATAATAAAGACATGGATGAAAAATCTCATTAGATGTAACAACAATTCTGTGTAATACTATTAGATAGTTTTCCTGGTTTTGTTAGCCCTTAAATTTACTGATTCATGCCAGTAAGTTATGTATTCCTCCACCATTTTATGTTCCATGGTATACAGATTATGTTTGCCTTTTTAAAAAAGATAACATTTATCTATATTTGTTGTCATAGCAAGCATTTACAACACAATATGAATTTAAAACTCAGGTAATGAAACCACATCTGGCCCAGTACTGTAAACTTTTGTTCTTTATTTCTGCCTCTGTAGGTATGGATAGGGATGTGTTTACAAGTAGGTGTATCAAAATGACCACAACACTTAACTTTATGGTTGGATTCGATTTTACTCTGAAGTTATATTTATAATTTTGTGTTTGTTTTTCATTTACAATAAACACATGTGATTTTTCCAAAGGGCACATCAAAAACAGATTATACTATGGGGCTGGCCCCATGGCCTAGTGGTTAAGTTCACACGCTCTGCTGCAGGTGGCCCAGCATTTCGTTGGTTCGAATCCTGGGGGCGGACAGGGCACTGCTCATCAAACCATGCTGAGGCGGCATCCCACATGTCACAACTAGAAGGACCCACAACGAAGAATATACAACTATGTACTGGGGGGCTTTGAGGAGAAAAAGGAAAAAATAAAAAAATCTTAAAAAAAAAATCTAGAATATACTAGACCGCATAAATAAACTCAAGCTGATTTCTTCATGAAAAACAACCCAGACACAGTCCTTGATTCTGTAGGCAAAGCACTGCATAGAATCACACTAAATCCTGTTCTCAAGGAGTGACTTAGTCCCTGGAAATTCTTCTGGAAGAGAGATGTATTGAAAGGGTATTTTCTCTGAGAACACAAAGTTCATATTTTATTGTGCCCTCTTTGTATATCAGGTAAACCCCAAAAGATTATCATAAAGATAATTTTATGAAAATGATGGGAAAGAGTAGGGAAAACCAAGTAGGGAGGTTTTTCGTTTTTGGAGTATGTAAGCATGAGAGATTTGTTAAGGCTTTTGGGTTTTAATAGTGTTCTGAATGAGAGACAGGAGGTACCACCTCAGCTCCCATTATGTTCTGTAGGATTAGTGAGTTGAGAAGATGTAGCTATATGCTTATTCCTTATCCAGCAGAGATTCTCCACCCTAGTCCTTCATTGACTTCAGTTTTGTTTCATCCCCAGAAATTTGATAGTCATCATTGACTCTCCTCTCTCTCTCATCTAATAGCTAATCTATGAGCAAATCTTAACTCAGCTTCAAAATATACCCTACCTTGAAGTTTGAAATATATACTGTGCTTAGAGTAGAATGACTTATTTTTTGGCCAGTGATACAAAGTGACCTTATAGTTTTCCTAATTCTGTTTCAGATTCCAAGAGATGCTAGTGTTGTGGAATCTGAAACATAGACCCATGTTCATTCCATTTGTTTCCTGGTTTTACATACTCTGACCATGTCCGTGCCCACGCTTCACCCTTTTAAGCGTATAGCTCCCATGATTTACAATAAACTTATCCTTTGTTTGACAAATAATCTGGAATTCACCATGTTGCAACATATCTACATTTTACACTAAGAAAAAATAGAAATTAATATGAAAAGCAATTTCTCTACTACAAGTATTCAAAATCAGTCTTCAAGAAACAATAAATTCAGAAGATCCTCAAGAGATAATTATTAATTTATCTCCAAACTTCTATGTCTAACAAAAACAACAGTTACAGAGTTCTTGGACAAAATATTGTCTTCTTTCAATTTGTCAGATTTTGATAGTCTGATGAATAATAGCAGTATAATTGAGACCTTGAATTATACACCTGTTTATTTCTGCTGTTAGCTATAAAAGTGTAATTGAACCAATTTTCTAATCAACTAAAAAATATGAAATCATGATGAGGCTCATTAAAAAAGAGCCCATCTTTTTGCCATCTTGTCATAACTCTATCACAAGAGATTCTAGAAAAGTATACTTACTTTAGTTGAAATTTGAAAAGCACCTTTATTTTTAGTACATTTAAAATATCAAATAGCATAAAGATCTGATCCTAGTGTGGTCTTATTACTTGTCCAAATCTTGATTATCAATGGCCCAAACAACGTATGATTGCTAATTATTTTTGAAAATTTTCAATCTGCTGGAATAACACATGAGTAAATATCATCAGTTTTCTATATTATTTAAAAATTATTACTAATATTGTTTACAAATGTAATTGTGTCTCCATTTTGTTTTTATTTTTGTTCTTTTTTGTTTTTTTAAGGAAGATTAGCTTGAGTTAACATCCACTGCCAATCCTCCTCTTTTTGCTGAGAAAGACTGGCCCTAAGCTAACATCTGTGCCCATCGTCCTCTACTTTATATGTGGGATGCTGATCAGAGCATGGCTTTGCCAAGTGGTGCCATGTCTGCACCTGGAATTCGAACCAGCGAGGCCTGGGCAGAATGTGCTAAATTAACTGCTGCACCACCAAGCCGGCCCCTCCACTTTGGAAACTATGTAAAATATTTTTTCCCACAAAAACATATCTATTTTAAAATTTAGAAAATAAGATAAAGATGGGCAACAAATAAGAAAATAGAAGGGTGTGTTTGTGTGTGTGTGTGTGTGTGTGTGTGTGTTTAAATCCACCTATAAGCCATTACCTAGAGATAATCACTATCAACATTTTGGTAGATATTCTTCTAGTCCTCATCATCTTTTTCTTTCCTCAACCTTATTCTTCAATTCTATAAACTTGGTTCAGCCTCTGCCACCTTAAAAGTTACTCTCAGGGGCTAAATTATTTATTTGTTCAGCTTAGTAGGCATCTTAGGCAAATAAACTTTTCGGATCTTCAATTTTGTTGTCAAAAAATGGGCTTTTAAATCCTTAGTTTATGCCCTTATGAAAGGAAAATGTTTATGAAAAGCATAGTATCTGACAGGTCGACAGAAGCCTAACAAGTGATAGCTCCCCTCCCTGCCAGTGGGAAAAGGGAAACAGAAGAATAAAGGCTAGAGATAGAGCAAGCCTCTGAATTTTAAGTACTGCTGAAAATATACCTGTGGTGTAAAAAGAGAAGACCTGTATTTAAGATTTTTATTCTGCAGCTCATTGTTATGTGGCTACTGATGAGCTTCTTAAAAAAATAGTGTTTCACTTCTCTTGAACTCCCCTCCCTCAAGTGGATTGCTTTTTTGTTTTTAATGGGCACCCATAGGGTAAGCACACTTTCATATCAAACATATTTGCTAAATAATGTTTTTATTTATTAAAGTAACATGATATAAGCAACAGGCTACTTCTTTATGTACAAACTAGTGCAGATGGAGAAGACAATAATTTCAAAGAAACGTCCTGTTATGTGGAATGCAAAAGTTTCATGGAGTTATATATTACTGACTAGTCACTAGCCGGTTCTTTTCCAACTCATATGTTTTCAGCCTGGCCTATCTATGAAGCAAGTCTACCATGAAATTGGTTTAAACAATGAAGGCAAAAGGGTTTCAAGAATAGAGTTACAAAGATTAGAGAGGAATGTAAGAAATTTAACTTCTTAACTGTTTATATTAAGGGGGGTGCAAAATAGGTTTCATTAAAGCACAAAGATTTTAGGTCAGATTAGCTCAGATTTGAATTCTGATTCAGTATGTTTTGCCTAATTGATCTTCAGCAATATAATTAATCTTTCCATCCCTTGGTTTCCTAATTTATGTAATTTGAGTATCCACATTACTGCATTTATTGAGCTGCAGTGAGAATTATGTAACAGAAAGAATATAAAGCACTTTGCAAACACTCAAAAAAGCTTGTCATAATATATTTGTACTGTCATTGTTTTATTGATGCTCACACCATCCTATGAGTAGGTCAGAATTATGTCCAAATAGGCTTCAAATAAATTAAGGACAGAAAGAATCTAAGGTCAGAAATTAGCTGCCTCAAAATACATAAACTGAGTGCTTAGGTGAAGACTTATTCACAAAAAGTGCTGAATTAACATTAGCTATGATCCTCTATCTTCTCCTCCTCCTCATTATCCTTATTTTTACGTTGTCCAATTTCATTCCATCATTCTTGGGAACTACAACTAGATATTTAAAAGATAAATTTGATTTTTTAAACATACTGTTGCTTGCATATATTTACAAGGTAGTCACACACAGGAATGACATAAAGCAAAACATCCATTTTTTAAAGGTTCTTATATAGGTGAGATCTAACCTAAGGTTCTGAGACCATGAGAAATATCAGCATCACATGATATACAAATCCCTGGGTAAGAAATCTACTCCTACAAACAGGTTTCTGAGCTTTTCCCTGGGAATCACAAGCTCTTTACAGAGATAGTTTTTTTATTCACAGCACTGGTTTCTCCCTTCTCCTCCTTCTTCTAGAGGACTAATCAGGATAGAATCCATCATTAATGAGAGGTTTTGAAATTAGTTCTATGTAGACATCTCACAGTGGCTCCAACCATCTCTGCCACTTGTAACCCCAGAGAGATTTAAGAGCATTTTAACCCCAGAATAGATAGCTGGTGATGGGCTAGCTCCTGGTCTCCAGAGACCTGATCATTAGCCCCAATAGCTTTCATTGCTGAGATAATTACTCACTGTTATGCTGCCCCTACTTGTAAGTGGATGGCAATAATGACATATTTTGAAGAGAAGTGAAGCTGGGTCACATGCTTGGTCCTCCTGTGATCATGCTTAATGAAAGACAGTAGCAGGGTTCTTGGTCTTCTGTCATGAACGGTAGTCCCAGGATACCTTACGCACTGGGGACATCTCTGAAAGCTATATAGCATCTCAGAAATTTTCACTATTTTTCAGCTGACTCATTTTTTCAATTTAAATTGCTTAATTCTTACAACTAAAGGAAACATGTAATTTTATCTCCCTTTTATAGATTAAAAAAAAAAACAGGTAGAGAGGTGAAGCAACTTGCTTACATTTACAAGGCTAATTAAAGCTGGAGACAAGATGAGAAATCAAGGCCGCTTGATCCAAACCTCTTAATCTCTGACTTCAAAGCTTCCATTCTAAAGCTCTTAGAATTTCATTGTGTTCATGATATGGGTTCAATTCTGTAATGCAAATTTGTGATCATTGTCCAGTTCCATGACATCAACTTGTTCTTATATCACTGGTAATTTTCTATAAAAGCTGTTTTGTTTTCAGAGTCTTCTTTTCCTTTGGCTATATCTAAAACATGACTTTAATGTGTAGATATTTTCTGCTTACCCTACAGACTCTCAATTATATTTCTTTTGCACCAGCCAATTCTGATTCTAATTCTTTTTGTAGATGATTGCATACCACAGGGAATGGTGGAGATGTATTTTTTATAAGTACCTTAGCATGTAAATGCACATTTCTTCAGATTATAAGTAAAAGAAAAAGAAGTCTTGCTGTGGTGGGAGGACATATAAACCTCCTAAACTTAGGAAGATAAGAAAAAGTATATTTCTGGGGCCAGCCCGGTGGTGCAGGGGTTAAGTGCACATGTTCTGCTTTGGTAGCCAGGGGTTCACCAGGTCAGATCCCAGGTGAGGACATGGCACCACTTGGCAAGCGATGCTGTGGTAGGCGCCCCACATATAAAGTGGAGGAATATGGGCACGAATATTAGCTTAGGGCCAGTCTTCCTCAGCAAAAAGAGGGGGATTGGCAGCAGATGTTAGCTTAGGGCTAGTCTTCCTCAAAAAAAAAAAAGCATATTTCCATTAAAAGTACTTTTTGAAGGCTCTTCTCCTACTGTTCTAAACTTTCTCCATACATAGTTTTTTTTTTCTCTTTTAAAATAAAACTTCATTCTAGCTATAGTGCTGGGTATAAAGAGGGTTCAAGAATATGGCTGTTGATCTGTTTCATACCCACAATCAGAGCAATGTTATGACTTGTGGGCCTTTGGTACATTTGTCCTCATGGATCCTTTCCTCCACAAAAATATTAAAAATTCTGTTTTATGACTGCATTGGTATAAAGATGACTATACTCCAAGTCTAACTTGGGTTATATTCATTTTGTCTTATTTTAAAAGATAGTAGCATATTTCAAGGACTCCTAAAACTATCATATGCTCTGGGCACCATGCCTACTGTGCCCTAATGGATATGTCAGCCCTGCCCACAACATGGGGGATCCTGAATGAAATTGATCCAGCCAGGATAATTGACTGTCCCAAGTGTAATCAACTAGGGGAGGGAATAAATCTATACAAAATATCACTAGATTTTTTTGCCTAAATATTCTATTCACAAGATTTATTACTCTCCAGTTTTCATTAATTGCCCCCAGAGTTTTTTCATGGCATTTTCATTTCTGCATTTCTGAGGGTGTAGATCAAAGGATTCAACAAAGGAGTTACTATGGTGCAAAACACAGTCACAGCTTTGTCAGTGGGGAAGGAATTCATGGGTCTTAGGTACAGGAATGAGCAAGGTACAAAGAATAAGATGACAACAGTGACATGAGAGGCACAGGTAGATAAGGCTTTGCAATGACCTTCGGAGCTATGAGTCCTCAGAGAGCTTAGGATGATGACATAGGAAACAACCAGCACAGAAAAAATGAGCAAACAGAGTGACACGCTGTTGGCAGCAATCAGAGGCCCCAAAGTGTGAGTGTCTGTGCAGGCCAGTCCCAAAAGAGGTATTAAATCACACATAAAATGGTCAATGACATTGGGGCCACAGAATGGTAACTGGACCATGAACAAAATCTGGATCCCTCCATGAAGAAACCCTAAAACCCCAGCCATTCCTGCCAGGGAATCACACACAGGTCTTCTCATGATGCTCATATAGTGCAAGGGCTTACAGATGACTACATAGTGGTCATAGGCCATGACAATTAACAAGACAATCTCAGTTCCAGCAAAGAAATGTTCAGCAAAGAGCTGAGTCATGCAGCCATTGAAGGATATGGTGTTCTTTTCAGAGATCAAATCAAAGATCATTTTGGGTGCTATGGAAGAAGAATAGAAACAATCTATAATGGACAAACAGAACAGAAAAATGTACATGGGAGAACCCAGGGCTGGGCTGATATACATGATGATCAAAATGAGCAGGTTACCTGATAATGTGATCAAGTAGGTGGTTAAAAACACAGCAAGTAAGAGTTTCCACAGTTCTGGATTCTGGGTCAATCCCAGCAGGATGAATTCTGTTACATTTTTTCTTTTCTATTGATTCATCTTGGGTTGTGAGCACATGATCCATCTGGAAAGATAACAGTATTTCTGAGTGATAGTTTTAATTTAGTTTAAAATATTCAATCATCTCTTTAGTTCTCGTCTTTCAGATTGATGGAGCCACACCTTCCACTCACCTCTGGCATTTTGCAGATAGTTGTAAAGAAGGACAGAAGGAGGTTAATTTTTTCCTTATTCGTATTAATTAAATAGTGACAATACCTTGCAAACACCAGAATACAAGCAGGGTGTTATTACGAATGATTGACTTCCAAACTTTCTGGCTGTAAAAGTCTTGCAGATGGCTATATTTCAATTTCGGGGACAAATTTGATCCATAATAATTATTTTGAAGTTATACTTTTCTATTGGCATGAATATTTATAGGTATACGAAGACAATATTCTTTTAAATGTCTTCTGTGTATTAGATATAAAAGTACCAAGCCTGTCTGTATCTATATCAGCTGTGTCCTAAGAGCCGTTATTCTTTTCTGTCAAGTAAATTTCCATGGACACACAGATAAACGCAGCTGCAGATGGAGTTTTTTCCATTCAAAATAACAAGGAGCTATCTTTATAAGCGCTCTGTGAGCAGTATTCACTCAACAGCCCCAGATGTTGTGTGCAGCTAGACATGACTCTTTGATGCTCACTCCTTCCACATCTTTGAATGTGGACATGTAAATGGTGCAAATTTCCTTGAAACTTTCTCAATATTTCTCAAGTGAATTTTCTGTGCAGTTGATCTTTCATGGAATATAGAAGGATGCTCTGGATTAGATATATTATTCTACTCACCTTTTACAATTGGAATTAAATGAGTCATGAAGTCACCCTGAGTTTCCTATTGACAATACAAAAATGTTAGGGTCACCTAAAATGATACAATCTTACTTTTTGGCATAAGTTTAAACAATTAAGATGAACTTGAAATCTAATTTCTAACTGGTGGAAATATTGAATGTATACAATAATATATGTATATGTGTGTATATGTATGTATGTGTGTGTGTGTGTGTATATATATATATATATATATATATATATATATATATATGTATGTATTTGAAAGGATCTGTACCTAGTCTTTCAAGAGTGAGTGTATGTTGTTGTTGCAAAAGATCATAAGATATTCTATTCCTCTCCCCTTATTTTTCTTTTTTCTCCAATCCCTGCCAGAAAACATAAGCACATATTTTTCCTCAAAACTTTATGAACACAGAATTCAGCATTGTGATCTCTCACCTTCAATAACGGTGAGGAAAGCTGTTTTTAGTTTTCAAGAAAGCTCAGTCTCTGAGTTGTTTCTTCTCTAGCAATGGCTCCAATAGATGGTGACTATGTTGTTGGTCATTTTTAATAGATTTAATTCACAAATTCTAAACTCGTTGTGGCAATGTGGAAGTCCTGAAAGGGGGAAATAATTTCAAAGCATTACAAACATAAATCTAAAGAATCAATCTCCTTAATGAGACATAAATCTTACCTTCAATGTTGTAAAATGACTGTAGTTCTCAACAGTGTCTTGCCTGGCAACCTCACAGATAAAGTTTTCTATTAATTATTTTTAAAGGTTTTATTTTTCCTTTTTCTCCCAAAGCCCCCTGGTACATAGTTGTGTATTTTTAGTTGTGGGTCCTTCTAGTTGTGGCATGTTGGATGCCGTCTCAGTATGGCTTGATGAGTGGGGCCATGTCTGCTCCCAGGATTTGAACTGCCACGACCCTGTGCCACGGAAGTGGAGTACATGAACTTAACCACTCCTCCACGGGGCCCAGACCCATTTTCTATTGATATTTTGCCGTCATTGTGTCCAAATTCATTTTTAGAGAAAAAGATTAACCTTCAATTCACAGAATACAACTACAGAAACAATTTCAATGAAAATAACTTGGCTAAATTAAGTTAATCAGATTAAAATTTGGGGGAAAGATGTATCACTGACCTTGATCTAGTAGATTGTGGATTCCTCAGTTTTCATATTGAAACCAGTCATTTCTTTCTTCATCTCAGGGCATATGCCCCCTAGCTGCAAATAGACTCCAAGAGCTATCAAGTGAGACACTGAAATTTTTATCTCCCTAGATAACTCTCCCAATCTTGAACATTTTAGTTTATTTTGGTTCACATTTGTTGCTCTGGATTTTCTCAAAAAATGACCTGTTTTATTAAAGAAACTTTGATAGCTCTAAGATTTAATTTCCACTCACTTTCTTGGCTTCCTATGAAGGTATAAATACATCTTCCAAATATATCTAGTTTTTCAGATGTCTTAGAACTATATCCAATCCAAATTAAAAACAGTGGGAACAGTGAAAAATTATTCAAATCAGGAAAAGTTAGTGTACGGAACTACAAAATGTATACAAAAATCAAATCCACTTGTTTAGACACTGTTTTCTTAAATCAATTCTGCCACATTTTTGCTCCCAAAAATGTTCATGAGCAATGTGGAGAGAACTCATTTTATTCCTGATTTAAGCCCTCCTTCTAACCCAGTGAGCAATGTGTCCCAAACAAATCTTCAGCTTGTTGATACCTGACTCTCTTGCTGTCATTTACTTAACGTTCCTTCTTTGTGATTTTCTTCATTGACTCTAGAGAAATGTTTAAATACACTTTCATGAAGTACAGGATTTGGTAATGCATTGATCTCAAAAGCCCTCAGGAGATTAGTAATTGGCTCTGTTGGAGTAGCCTTTGCTGAATGGCCAGCCAACGTCTTTCATTTACTCCCACGTGGCATCAGAAACATCATTAGAGGCCAGTTTTAGAAATGCAGTTGAGCTTTGGTTAAACCTATTTCTTTGGCTATAGTATAGGATGAGATTTGGGTAAAGCGAGTTGGAAAGCTTCATTATAGCACATTGCTGCTCATTTTGTGGTAGGAAACCCCAGCATAGATTATGGAGTGGATTTAGGTCTAAGCAAGGGTTTCATAGAATGGATTTCTCTCTGAAAACATGACTGTTCTAAGTGATGTGTTTGCCCTGAGAATGGAAATGCTAGTCTTCAAAGTTATGTGCCAGCTTAAGCTGGGAAACTAAGGAGAGTTAGACGGCAGGATTTGTAGCTACCAATGGTTGAGTAATTTAAAAGTAATAAACATATAAACTTCCTTTGGGGTGAGTTCCTAGATGACAGATTCTCAGGATGTATTCAGGGGAATATAGCTTTTCTCTCTACTCCACAGAGAGAGAAATTCATGAGGACTTACAGTAAAGTACCACACTTTCACACAGTAGATATTGAGAAAAATCACTCAGCTGAGCACGCATGTATAAAGACATCCAGAGGTAGAGAATAGAAACGTTAGAGAAAGGATGCTCCACTACAATCTTCTCTCCCTCAGCTTCTGAGGTGATAAAGAACTGGCTGGAACCCTGCAAAGAATCACTTTCCTTTATATAATCCATCACCTTTAAACAGAATTCACATGCTTCTGAAGTCCAGAACCAGAAAGGGAAGCCATGCCTGAAGCTCTATCCTAACAGTTAACAATTTGCTGCTTTGTTTGCTGCCAACCTCACTCACAGTCTTTCCCTCTCCAGTGGTAGTGTTTCTTAATTGTGATAAAATATACATAACATAAAAGTTACCATTTTAACCATTTTTAAGTGTACAGTTCAGTGGCATGAAGTACATTCAAATTGTTGTGCAAACATCACCACCAATCATCTCCAGAATTTTTTCATCTTCCCATATTGAAACTCCAGATCCATGAAATAATTATCCCTCATTCACCCTTCATCCATCCTCTGAAAACCAGTATTTTACTCTCTGCTTCTATGAGTGTGTTGATTTTATGTACCTCACATAAGTGGGATTATACAATATTTTTCCTTCTATCACTGACTTATTGCACTTTGAATAATGACTTCAAGTTTCATCCATGTTGTCATGAACGGCAGGATTTCCTTCGTTTTGAAGGCTGAATAATATTCCCTGTATGTATAGGCCACGTTTTTCTTTTAAATCCATGCCCCCCTTGATGGAAATTTAGGTTGTTGCCACATCTTTGCTATTGTTAATAATGCTGAAATGAACATAGGAGTGAAGATACTTACTTGAGATCCCGATTTCAATTCTTTTTAGTAAATACCCAGAAGTGAGATTTCTGGATCATATGCTAGTTCTATTTTTTAATTTTTTGAGAAACCTCTATGCTGTTTTCCATAGGGCTGTACCAATTTACACTCCCACCAATGTTGCACAAATGTTCCCTTTTCTCCACATCCTCACCCACACTTCTTATTGCTTGGCTTTTCAATAATAACCATTCTAACAAGTGTGAGGTGATATCTTATTGTGTTTATGATGTGTATTTCCTTGATGATTAATGATGTTGAGCATCTTTTCATCTACTTATTGGCCATTTGTATGCCTTCTTTGGAGAAATTTCTGTTCAAGTCCTTTGCTCAATTTTCTTTTAATTGGGCTACTTTTGCTGTTGAGTTGTACTAGTTATTTATTGATTTTAGATATTAACCCCTCATCAAATATATAGTTTTCAAATATTTTCTAACATTTTATAGATCAACTTTTCACTCTTCTTTCCTTTGTTGTACAGAAGCTTTTTAGTTTGATATAGTCCAATTCATCTATTTTTAATTCTGTTGCCTGTGCTTTTAGCGTCATATCCAAGAAATCATTGATCAGTCCAACGTCAGGAAGGTTTCCTGCTAAGTTTTCTTCTAAGACTTTTATAGTTTCAGGTTTTATGTTTACGTTTTTATCCTACTTGAGTAGATTTTTGTGTACGGTGTAAGATAAGGGTCCAATTTCATTCTGATCTGTGTGGATACCCAGTTCCAAGCACCATTTATTGAAGAGTTTATCCTTTCCCAATTGTATATTCTTGGCACCCTTGTCAAAGATCTGTTGAAAAGGTATATATATTTACACATATGCATGGTTTTATTGCTGGGTTATCTATTCTGTTCCATTATTCATATGTCTGTCTTTATGCCAGTACCAGACTGTCTTAGTTACCGTAGCTTTGTAATATAGTTTGAAATCAGGAAGTGGAATGCTTCCAGCATTCTTCTTTCTTACGATTGCTTTGGCTATTAGGCATCTTTTGTTGTTTCATCTGAATTTTAGGATTATTTTTCTGGTTCGGTGAAAAATGCCATTGAGATATTGATGTGAGGGGCCAGCCTGGGGGCACAGCAGTTAACTTCTCACTTTCTGTTTCATCCTGGGTGTCGACATGGCACTGCTTGGCAAGCCATGCTGTGGTAGGCGTCTCACATATAAAGTAGAGGAAAATGGGCACGGATGTTAGCTCAGGGCCAGTCTTCCTCATCAAAAAGAGGATGATTGGCAGCAGATGTTAGCTCAGGGCTAATCTTCCTCAAAAATTAATAAAATAAAATAAAATTTAAAAAGATATTGATGTGGATTGCAATGACTATAGATTTCATTGAGTAGCATGGACATCTTGACATTATTGAGTCTTACAATCCATGGACATGGGATACCTTTGCATTTATTTGCATCCCTTTTGCTTTCACCAATGCTTTGTACTTTTCAGTTTGCTAGTCTTTTATCTTTTTATTTGTTTATTTCTAAGTAGTTTATTCTTTTTGAGGCTATTGTAAATTGGGTTTTTTTCTTAATTTACTTTTTGGATAGTATGTTATTAGTGCATAAAAATGCAAATAACTTATGTATGTTGATTTTGTATCCTGTTATTTTACTGAGTTTATTAGGGCGAACAAATAATAGATAATAGATGATCTGAATAAAAATCCCAATTTGCTTATTAGTTGAGGGAGTTCCTTAGTGATTTACACAAATAAGATTATGTCATCTGAAAACCGTAATACCTTTACTTCTTACTTTCTGACTTGGATACCTTTTATTGCTTTTGTTTGCCTAATTGCTCTGGCTAGAACTTTCAGTACTATTTCGAACATAAATGGTGAGAGTGTGAATCGTTCCTTGTTCCCAATCTTAGAGGCAAAGCTTCACTTGTTCATTCATTGAGTTGTTGAAGAAAGAAGTTGTTCAGTTGTTGACTATGATGTCTGTGGGCTTGTTTCACATGGCCTTTATTATGTTGAGGTAATTTCCTTCTAATCCTAGTTTGTTAAGAGTTTTTATCGTGGCAAGGTATTGGATGTTTTCAGATGATTTTTACGCATCTATTGATAAGATCATATGACTTTTATCCTTCATCCTGTTAATGTGGTGTATCACATTTATTGATTTTTGTATGTTGAACTATGCCTCCCAGGAACAAATCCCACTTGGCTTCGGCGTATGATCCTCTTAACATGCTGTTGAATTCACTTTGCTAGTACTTTGTTGAGTATTTTTGCATTTCTATCGTGCAGTGATTTTGGCCTGTGGTTTTCTTTTCTTTGTTTGGCTTTGGTAACAGAGTAATGCTGGCCTTGTGAAACAAATTTAGAAGTGTTCTTTCCTCTTTAATTTTTTGTAAGAGTTTGAGAAAGACAGACATTAATTCTTCTTTAAATTTTTGGTAGAATTCACCAGTGAAGCCATCTGGTCTTGAACTTTTCTTTCCTAAGAGGGTTTTGATTATTGATTCAATTTCCTTGCTCATTATAGGTCTATTCAGATTATCTATTTCTACATGATTCAAATTTGGTAGCTAGTATATTTCTAGGAATTTATTCACTTCATCTAGGTTATCCAATTTGTTGGCATAAAATTGTTCATAGTAGTCTCTTATAGTATTTCTATTTTTGTGGCATGAGGTGTAAGGTCTCATCTTACATTTCTGATTTTGAGTTTTCCTCTCTTTTTCCTCAGTGTAGCTAAAGTTTGCCAATTCTGATTATCTTTTCAAATAGCCAACTCTTAGTTTCACAGATTTTTTCTACTGTTGTTCTAGTCTCTATTTCATTTATTTCTGTTCTACTTTCATTATTCCTTCCTTTGCTAACTTTGGGTTTAGTTATTCTTTTTTTCTCATTTTTCGAGGTATAATATTAGCTTTATCTGAGATTTTTTTTTTAGTGTAGGTATTTATTTCTATAAACTTGCCTCTTAATATTACTCTCACCACTTCCCATAGGTTTTGGTATGTTATGTTTTAATATTTCTTTGTTTTGAGATATTTTCTGATTCTCCCTTTTATTTCTTCTTTGATCTATTGGTTTTACCTGAGTGTGTTATTTAATTTCCAAGTATTTATGAATTTTCCAGTTTTACTTCTGCTCTTGATTTTTGGTTTCTATCTATTTTGTTCAGAAAGATACTTCGTATGATTTCAATCTTCTTAATTTTTTAAGACAAGTTTTGTGGGCTAAGATATGATCTAACCTGTGTAATCTTCTATGTGCACTTGAGAAGAATATATATTCTGTGCTAATGGATGGAATGTTTTGTATATATCTGTTAGGTCCATTTGGTCTATAATGTTGTTCAAGTCCATTTTGTTCTTATTGATTTTCTGTCTGGATGTTCTATCTATCAGGAAAATGAAGTATTGAAGTTTCCTATTACTATTATCGCATTGTTTTCTATTTCTGCATTCAGATCTAATAATATGTGCTTAATATATTTAAGTGTTCCAGTGTTGGATGCATGTATATTTCTAATTATTATTTCTTCCTTTTGAACTGACTCTTTTATCATTATGTAAAGTTTTCCATTGTCTCTTGTGAAAGTTTTGTCTTAAAGTCTGTTTTGCCTGTCATAAGCATGGACACCCTTTCTCTATTTTCATTACCATTTGCATGAAATATCTTTTTTCATCACTTTGCTTTGAACCTATGTGTGTCCTTAAACCTTAGGTGAGTATCTTGTATATAGTGATGATATAAGCAAAAGACTAACACTGGAGTAAGCATCAACTCCACCCTGTTCCATTATCCTCCATGGAAAAGTGCACCAGTCAAAAATAAAATGGATCAGCATAGATGTGTAGGTCATCTCACTACTGAGGGAGCCCTGAACAAGAAGATTCCTGCAGTTTTATGGAGCCAGACACCTCATATAGAAAACCTAAGAGTATAAACAACTATTATACATAAGAAGTGAATTTAGCAAGTATAGTGGATAAACACATAACCTTGGCCAGCAACCCAACTTTCAGTCTCGATACAAACAATGAAACAGAACCTCAAATATAATTCTTCCTAATTTCCTCCTCCAACCTATCAGCTCCTAGAAATATGAACCTGCCTCTACTTCTCATATAGTCTTTCAACTGATATTACAATCCTGGTGCAAGAACAGTAGAACTTAAGGAAAAAAGTATAGCATTTGATACGAGCAAACACTGGGTTTGAATTTGGATTTTGGCTCAGCCATTAAATTGATATCTGCTTCCTTAGCTCTAAAGTGGGGCCAATAATATATACTTTCAGAGTTATAGTTGTGATCATCAAAAACTGAAACCATATATTCTAACATATAGTGCTCAGTAGGACAAGGTCAGTGGTATAAGGACTTTCAAAAATTCTTTCCTCCACTAAAGCAATAAGAATACTGAAAAAATTGTCAGAATCAACATTTTCAGAGTTCTGAAAGGTTCCCAAAGACTTGTAACATTTCAAGGAGTTCGTATTCAAGAAGAATCACTAAATCTCAGTAACAACAGTAAGGTTTGCAACATTCAACTTGACCTATTTCCATGTCCCCTCCCCAGCTCCTCAGTAACCTTACTGTTACAGCCTGCAATCATAGTGAAAACCAGCATCCCGTAAGCCGCTGGAGGGGGCAAAATGGGATTGAAGATCCTCTAAAGCCCTTTTCTCAGAAAAGTATCATTATTTGGCCTGTCTGTCAGTTTATTGGAAGACCTAACTCACAAGACTCTCTTTGTTTAATTTGACTTGGAGCCTCTTCCTGGGGGAATATGTTAAAAACAAAGAGAGGTAACTCTTGAACATGGTGGCAGCCTTAGGTAGTGGATAATAGTTGGAGCAAACAAAAGACTAAGATACCACAAGGGGATTTGAAATTATATGACACTGTGACATATTTCTGGGAATTAGAAAGGTATGTTTATGAGTAGAGCTGTGCATATGCCCAGACTGTGTGCACATTCAGGAAAGACTACACTTTCACCTCTGGCTCACCCTGACACTCTGTGAAAGTAATAAATAAAGACTAAATTAAACTTGTAAACTATGTGGCTGAGAGATGAAGGTATGACTCAATATGGACATAACACCCTTTGGCAAAGATTGGAAGACTTATTGGTTCTAGGAATCTAAGAACATTATTTAAGATGAATGCAAACAAGAAGCAGATTCTTTGAAAAGATCACTAAAGTGACAAAACTAGCTAAACTGACTAAAAAGCAAGACAGAAGACTCGATTTACTAAAATCAGGAATGAAAGAGGGGATATTGCTACCAACCTTACAGGAATAAAAAAAGACTATGAGGGGATATTATGAACAGTTATATGCCAGCAATTTATATCACTTTGATGAAATGGACAAATTATTAGGAAAACACAAAATACTGAAACTGCCTCAAGTGAAATATAACGAGATTGAAATAGTAACAAAAAAATTAAACTTCCTGCAAAGGAAACCTCAGAGGAGATGGCTTCACTGGTGAATTTTATCAAACATTTAACACAAATTCTTCACAAACTCTTCAAAAAATAGAAGAGGAGGGAAAACTTCCCAACACATTCTATAAGACCAGTATAACTCTGCTATCAAAACTAGACAGGGTCTGGCCCCATGGCTAGGTGGTTAAGTTTCCATACCACTTTGAGAGCCCAAGGTTTTGCTGGCTAAGATCCTGGGCGTGGACATGGCATTGCTCATCAAGCCATGCTGAGGCATCATCCCACATAGCACAACCAGAGGCACTTACAACTAGAATATACAACTGTGTACTGGTAGGCTTTGCGGATAAGAATAACAAGCAGAAGGAGAAGGAGAAGATTGGCAACAGATGTTAGCTCAGGTGCCAATATTCTTCTAAAAAGCAAAAAAAATAAAAACCAAGCTAGGCAAAGACATCATGAGAAAAGAGCTACAGTCTACATCTCTTATGAATATAGACACAAAAATCCCCAACAGAATACTAACAATCTTAAGCTAGTAGTCTATGGAAAGGATTATGTAGCAAAAGCAACTGAGATTTATCCCAGGAATGCAATGTTGGTTCAATATATGAAAATCAATCAATATAACAAACCATATTAATAGAAGAAAGGACATAGTTCTCTGTAGTGATAATTGCTATTGTTATGTTTTCCCCAGTTCTCCATCCACTGTCTAGCCATATATTTAACTATAGCAGCTGCTTCAACTCTGATGATAACTGGTTTAAACAATGCCCTCTCCTCTATGCTGCACAGTACCCTTTACAGTATGTGTTTGAAGATGGTAGAATATATTTGGCTGCTCCAAGAACCACTATCCTGAAGTATGTGTGAAGAAAATTTGAAGAAATCTGTTCACCTAACATTTCTTTCATTGAATGACTGGTGGAGTTCCTAGACCTCCAAGAAAAGTCAATGGAAAATCATAAAAATCTGTCTTTTTAGATTTTGATACTGGACAATTTGGCACTGGGATTTTAGCCTCCACTTGGCCTCAAACTCTAGATATCTAGATATCACTCTCCCTGGAAATACATCAAGTCCCAATATTCCTATGAACAGAGTATGTCTTGATGTGTTTATAGTACAGTTGAGGATTGACACAGTATCTCAAGCTCTGATGATCGCAGCCAGTGAGGAAATTTCCCCAGGGACAGGCAACCTGCATGAAACCTCATGTTGTTATTTACACAGAATTTAGACTCCTTCATGCTCCAGTTCATGGTATCCAAAGGCTTATAAGAGGAGTGCATTACCACATAGTTTTCCATACCAGGAATGTAGGCTCTTAATACATAAGTTTAAAGTGTAGGGATAAGAATGATTCAGGTGAAGATGTGTCTGTTGTTCATAGATGAGTTCTCCCAAATATCTGCTTCTAAGGTGAAATCTTTAAAAAACAGAGATAATTCGTAGGAGGGCAAAAACATTAGAGAGAAAGACAGGTCATTTAATGTGCTCAGTATCTTCTCTAAACACTGTGATTCAGGAAGAAACAGTTTTCTTATTTTAAGAGCAGAATAAGAGGGGGTTATTAAGTGAGAGAAATATTTGTGTTTCTTATTGTATAGTTAGATAGCTCTGTGCTGAAGATCAGAAGATCCTCCTTAGTACCTAAGTACTTTGGGTTTCAAATTCACCATAGCATTTTCTTTTCTTTTGACTTAAATTTCCAAGGCATTAGAGCAGTGAAATGTATGTTGAATCAATTTGAATAAAGTTGTGCCACCTTGACATCCTCTGCTTCCTGTAACATTGCCCAGTCAGTGGAGACTTGACAAATATACATCACATGACAAGACGTTTGAACAGATACTTATAATGGTTATTTCTTATTCCTGAATACATTGGGCAACCTCCTTAACTACAGAGGCAATCATGGTAAGTTAACTAGAATTGCTGATTTTTAAAAAGCCAGTTTTTCACATTTTCATCTTCCCCTAAGGGGTTTATAATTAAAATCCTTGAAGCATTACTTTCTGATATTTGATAGGGTATCACTTTTTAGATATTTTACAGAAATATTTGTTCTCACTGTGTATGAATAGATCTATAATTTATCAGAAATAGGTTTACATTTTATGGATTCTGAGTCAATTTCTAGGTCTTTGAGCGTTCACACAGTGAAGTAGTGCAGCAGAGTGTAGCTGGATGAGTCACTGAGGGATTCTTCCAAAGATAGGACATATTGTATGATAGTTTGGATAGTCAGAGATTGGCTTCTGTATAGTCACTCATTTCCTTGAAATAATGGTCTGACTTTGACAGTTTCCAGGAATAAAAAAACTTTTAACTGATAAGAGAAGATATGAGAGGCATATGAGAATAAAGGAGGCAAATTTGAGGTGAAGCTGAGATAAGGTGTGCAACTTTCATTGTGGTAAAGGCAGGTCAACATGGGAGAAAGGAGAAGGACAGCATTTGGATTATGTTTTCTGATGCAAATATACCGATCTAAAACTGACATCCCAAAGGAGAATGCATGAAAATATAGGATATGCAAGAAAGAATGTACTCTTTGCTGTGGTTAGGAATAGATATTAAACTCCAAGATCAAGGGAACTTTTTATTCTGACTATTCAAACTTTCTTAGATTTTGTTCTAGCCAGGCAAGACCTTATTTCTGCTACAAGGAATGTGGTCCCAGTATTATGACTGAATCTCTGCATCCTTGAAATCAGACTTAGCCATTTTTTTTGGAGTGTCAAGACAGGTATTGCTAAAGATGAGAGATGAAAGTTAATTCCCTTTGTCACTTTAGGGTGATTTTTCCTTGCATTCACTCATCTTAAGGCATCTTTAGGAAGACAAGATATGGTGGTGAAAAAAATCACTGTATTGGATATTAGAAGACCTAGATTTGTGTTGTGGTCTACTTCTAGTCAATTAGCCACATTTTCATGGACTTTATTTGTCTGGGCCTCAGTGTCTTCATCTTTAAAGATCATATATACTGATAAAATGAAAGGCAGTGGAGGATTTTTAGTAGACAATAATTCTAGGGTCTTGTTCACTGGAACCTGAAACTCATTAACTTCTGACTCTGCATTTCATAGCTTAGCAAAATAAATGCTATAGATTGCATATAGTCACAGATTTGTGACAGGAAAAGAAATTGATCTTGTGTCTGAGTCTGCCAATTGACACAGGGCATTAAAGACATTAATTTGGATATAAGATCAAGTTGTTTTGTTTATATGTTTGCTTCTGTGTAGTGTGGGACAAAAGGAGGCATATTAAAACTGTAAAAGAGAACAGTTTTTAAATATATTCTAATTACTTCAAGATTTGTAATAAACTGAGGTAACGAGTGAAATAATAAAGATGAATGAGTCAAATTTTGTGTTTGTTGTCTAAGTTTTATCATGAAATATGTTATTCATAAACCATCAGAAAATTATAAAACATATTACTTGTTTCTTGGTTCTCCCAAGGGGCATCGGTTCTAGAGAAGAGCTGCCAATTAAAAGTGTATTCAACTTTCTTCTCGAGGTCTCTTGCCCTTGGAAGAATTCTATGATACATCAGGATATCTAGAAGGGAGACCACTATCTTGGGGCTTGGAACTCTAAAGCTAGCTTCTAAATGAAGCATTTGTGGGATCATCCGGAAGACATTTTCTTTCCATGTACCTCATTATCTGACTTGCCTACCTGTAACAGGAACAATTCATATTACCTTCACTGCCTTTTTGCTTTAAAGATACATTAAGATAAAGAGAATTAAAGAATCTAAGGCCTGGAAAAAAGTGAGAGTTAATAATGGCAAAACTTAGTTTTAAATACTGTCTTAAAGTTTAATTGAGCCATATGTGTAATCCTCATCAAGTAAATGGAAATAGATTTTGCAGTAAACTGATCCAGTTGATTATTCAAACTTGTTCATTGACTATCAGTATCAGTGATAGAAGTTAAAATCAGAGATCAATAATCTTTGATTAACAGACTAAAGATGCAATTAGGATGATTGTAAGTGATCTATGGGGTAAGTCAGGGCAGGCTCACTCTGTCCAGATCTCCTCAAAACAGTTAATGCCCAGTCAGGCCCTCATTCTATGTCCATTTGGTGAACTAGGAAGAATTTCATGAATACATTAAAGCATTGTAGGTGTGAACCTACAATGTTGGATTCTTGTTAAAATAGTCTTATCATGTAACAGTGAGATGTTGATTATGACTGATAATTGAAAATAACGTTTGATGATATCCCTTTACTTTGTGGCCTCAATATAAATTCTTTCCTTTGTGATTTTTTTTGTTCATTAAATCTTGGTTGTATAGTAGACAGAGATACTATTTATCAAATGCCCATAAGGCTGATATTGTATTAGGTATTTTTATATTATATCAGTCAGGGTCCAATCAGGAGACACACCACATAGTAATTTGAACATGGAAAGTTTACAAACAATTATTAACTATATCAGGGCATTAGCTAGAAAGGTATAATGAGTACTCTAAAGAATGTCCTGAGGGGCCGGTCCAGTGGCACAGCAGTTAAGTGTGCACATTCTGCTTTGGACATGGCACCACATGGCAAGCCATGCTGTGGCAGGCATCCCACGTATAAAGAGGAGGAAGATGGGCATGGATGTTAGCTCGGGATCAGTCTTCCTTGGAAAAAAGAGGAGGATTGGCAGATGTTAGCTCAGGGCTAAATGTCCTCAAAAAAAAAAAAAAAAAGAAGAAGAATGCCCTGAGCCTGAGAAATAAATATCCAAGGAGGGACCCTATTTAGAAGGTGGAACTCCTCCCCAAGGCTGGGATTCCAATCTCTTGGAGAAACTCTATTTGTTATCCACTGAATAGTAGAGAAGTTTACTGTGTTGTCATGGGTCAGAACTAGTTCCTAGTAACTGCACAGAGCCTTACAGGCAAGAAAAGGCCTGGGAAGCTAGGAGCATACCACTGTGGTGCTGCTGGTCTGAGCTGATGAGCAAACAACTGTAGCTTGGACTGGCAAACAGGAAACAAACCTCTAGGGTACAGGTGGACCAAGGCTGACAGGAAAAAAACTCTACTATGGCATAGCTTAGCAATGTTGGGAAACTGATCTCGTGGGTTTCTGTAGATTTACTGGAATCTGACTGCGGAGGTGCCACTGAAACTCAGTGGGAAACTGTTCATGGAGGTATCAGTGTCAGCACCACTAGATGTCTCTCCTGCTCCCCAACTTCTCCAAAAAAAGAAAACACACTGTTGGAAGCTGCATCATCAGAGCAAGACGAAAAGAGAAGCAAATTCAAGAGGCCATTCCTAAGACCACTGTCAATAAACCGATTTTTAAAAATGTTTTCTTCTAGTAGTTTTATGGCTTCAGGTCTTACATTTAAGTAATCTAATTTGAATTGACTTTTGTATGTGGTATAAGATGAGTCCAATTTCATCCTTTTGCATGTGAATATTCAGTTTCTCCAGTATCATTTATTGAAAAGATTATTATTTCCCCATTAAGAAGTCTTGGCACCCTTGTCAAATATTAATTGACTGTATATGCAAGGGTTTATTTCTGGGTTCTCAATTCTGTTTCATTGGTCAATGTGCCTGTTTTATGCCCGCACCATACTGTTTTGATTACTATAGCTTTGAAACGTAATTTGAAATCAGGAAGTTAAAGCATGATGCCTTCAGCTTTGTTCTCGTTTCTCAGGATTGGTTTGGTTAGTCAGGTCTTTGGTGATTTTACACAAGATTTAGGATTGTTTGTTTGATTTCGGTGAAAAATGTCATTGGAATTTTGATAGGGATTTCATTGAATCTACAGATGGTTTTTGGTACTTTGCACATTTTAACAGTGTTAATTCTTCCAATCCATGAACACAGAGTACCTTTCCATTTATTTGTGACTTTTTCAGTTTCTTTCATGGATATCTTATAGTTTTCAGTGTAGAGATATTTCACTTCCTTGGTTAAATTTATTCCTAAATATTTTATTGTGTTTGATGCTATTGTAAATGGGATTATCGTCTTGATTTCTTTTTCATATAGTTTATTGTTAGTGTAAAGAAATAAAAGCAATTTTTGTTTTGGGTAGAGTTTTTAGGGTTTTCTACATCTATGGTCATGTTATCTGCAAGCAGATAATTTTAATTCTTTCCTTGCAATTAGGATGCTTTTCCTTTCCTTCTTTTTTTTTTTTTTTTTTTTGTCTGTTCTTGCTAGTACTTCTAGTACTATGTTGAATAGAAGTGGTGAAAGTTGACTTCCTCATCTTGTTTCATATCTTAGAGGAAAAGCTGTCAGTTTTTCCCAATTGATTATCATGTTAGCTGTGGGCTTTTCATAAATGGTCTTTATTGTATTGAGGAAATTGCTTTCTTTTTTTTTTTGTGAGGAAGATTGACCCTGAGCTGACATCCATTGCCAATCCTCCTCTATTTTGCTTGAGGAAGAGTAGCCCTGAGCTAACATCTGTGCAAATCTTCCTCTCTTTTGTATGTGGGAGCCTCCACAGCCTGGCTGGTGAGTGGAATTTGTCCACACCCAGGATTCAAACTGGGGATCTGAGGCAGTGAACCCCGGGCCTGTGGAGTGGAGCATGTGGAACTTTAACCACTTGGCCGTTGGGCCAGCCCCAGAAATTTCCTTATAAATCTGTTTTGCTGAGAATTTTTATCATGAAAGAGTGTTGAACTTTGTCACATGCTTTTCCTGTATCTATTAAGATGATAATGTGGTTAGCTTTCATTATGTTAATGTATATATCACATTGATTTACATATTTAACCAATCTTGTATCCCAGCAATTAATCCTAATTGGTCTTGGTGTATAATCCTTTGGATGTGTTGAATTCAGATTGATAGCATTTTACTAAGATATATTTCTTATTAGTAATGGTTGACCAATACATTTTTTGAGTCCTTGCATGTCCAAAAATGTATTTATTTTATTTTTATATTTGAATTCTATATTGCATGACATAGAGTTAAATGTTACAGTTATTTTACATTAAGAACATTAAAGACTTTTCCATTAAATCCCAATTCCTAGTTTTGTGGACAAAAAGTCTGATGCCAGTCTGATTTTTATTTCCCTCATAGCCTGTTTTTATTTTACATATTTAGTATCCTACTACTGAATTCTTAGTAATATACAAATTGATATTTTTAGAGTTCTGTTTTGGTGGTCAATCTTTTTTGTTTTTTTCCTAAAGATGTAAAATGGCTGGGGATCTTTTCAGAGACCACTGATGTCCACTCATGGTTGACCAAATCACACTCTCCCTTGGTAATGTGTAATACTTGTATGGCTTTAATTGCCATCTATATTCTGAAGGCTCCTACATTTCTCTGACCTACATCTTTCTGAACATCAGAAACGTATATTGAATTGTATACAGCTACTTGAATCTCATTCAGCACATTAAAAACAGATTAATCTTCTCTCTGTTCCATCTATCCAGTAAGCTAAACCAGAAACTGGATGTTACCCATGACTTTTCTATCTCTAACATCTGCTGTCAAGTTCTTTTGTTTATAACTCCTACATATTTCTAAACCCTTCTCTATCTCTCTGTTAGTTTGGGTTCACTAGATGCAAACCCTGAGATGGCGATTTTTATGAAAGTGATTTGTAAGGAGAAAGGGTTGAATAAAGCTGACTATTGTAAAGGAAAGAAAAGATGTGGTCACAAATGGATTCCAGTTTTAACCTGCAGCTACAGGAGCTCTGGAGTATACATTGTACCGCTGAACTGGTTCCATCTTGAAGCAAGGGGACCAGGCATTTTTACTCCCACTCCAGTCATTCATTGGCCACTGGTAGGTCCTGGGATGGTGAGGCTATGAGCTGTTAACAGCCCAAGCACACAACAGCAGGGGACCTGGGTGCACTCTTGGTGATAGGAATTAGGGCTGGACACAGCAGTGTCCACCAAACTCAACATCTTCACTAGAACCACCAGAGGTCAGTCCTCCACACTTTCACACCCAAATCATTACAGTAACCTCCTAACTGCTCTCCTGTCAGTCTTGTTGCCTGCAAACCGTTTCCCATACTGTAACTAGAGTTATCATTCTAAAACTCAAATCTAACTGTTTAAAAAAAAACTCAAATCTTTCACTAGGTTAAAAATGTTTGCAAAGTTCTTTCCGTAGTACTTAGTATTGAGACCTAACACAATTATGAAACCTGTTTTGATCTTACCCATCCTTGTTACTGCAGTTTCATGTCTTGCCCTTTACCCCTTTACAAGCTCAGTGTCCAGAAACAGTAGGACATTCAGTACATAATTTTTGCATGAAAGCATGAATTAATAGCCATAGCCATATTAAATTAATTAGGTTTTCTGTGTACCCTTTTTTACCTCCTAGAATTTGCTGTATATTCCATCTCCTAGGACACTCTCCTTCCGTCTCATGCCTGTTCACTCTGCCAACCAACTTCTTTTAATCCATGCAGTCCTATTTTTGATGTCTTTTCATGTAGGAATCTTTTCCTGAGCCTGCAGGTGTTTTTTGTCTGTTACCCCAGTGTGGTTTCATAGCACCCTGTAGTTCCACTATTTTATCATTTATAACACTGTTGTAATTTTCTGCTCCCTCCTGTGAGTTTTTCAATGGATACTAAGCTCTGTGAAGGCAAAACTTAAGTCTCTTTTTATTCACCACTGAAGCCTCAGCAGCTATCAATGTGCCTGATACATTCCTTGGGCTCAAAAGTATTTGTTGATAATGAATGAAGAGTGGAGGAGTGAAAGGAATATATTTATCCTGAAGTTGCTTTCTGCATATATGGAGTAAGATATTTTTAAAAACAGCTTTCAGTAATGAAATGTTACCAAAAAAGTAATCCAGTTACCAGAAAAGTATAATATAAACCACTCATATTAATAAGATAATAAATTATCCTCAGAGCAAGGAGAATATTAAGTTATACTATTTGCTGATATGCTGAAAATTGTGTTTTCAATTTCTTTCTCATCCTCAGTGTAAACAAGAGTAAAAACAAACTGTGTTTCCCCCAAGGGTTCTAGGCAAAATTCTCCTTAGGGATGAATCAGATAAAAGTAAAAAAGAATTTCTCTGGCTCCAGTACCACTTTTTTGCTCTTAATTTATTGAATTTATTCACTTTCTTTTATACTTTCATTTATTCATTCAATATTTATTGGGCACCAGACATTTTTCTACCTTGTGGAAGGTAGTATTACATAACAAGCAAGTACATTAAAGGGAAGGCTGTATATTTAATAAGTATAGATTCCTGTTTAACCTCAAAATATTTTTTATTCGAATCACTACTATTTCAGATGGGTTATCAGCATAAGACGGCTGATATGAGCAATACAAAAGGATTCTGAAGCTTACCAGGAAGTTTGGAAATATGGTATAGTCTTCATTACCTACCCCTCAGAGGTTAAATAGTCAAAGGTTTTACAGCCCTAAAGTAGTTACATACTATAATGTTACAGGCAACATGAGACAATCAATTGTGATATATAAAAACAAGCACAGTTATTAATGAAAAAGTATTAGATTAAACCATTATATGTTTTGTGTCCATCACAGTCCATGCATCAATTAATGGTAACAGTATAATTATCTGACCTTTCTATCATTTTGTCTGATAGTTAACAGTAGTTAAGCACATGATCTGGGAAATCAGTCAATTCTGGTTAATGGCTTTCCAATAGATTTGTTATAATACCTTCCCCTTTCTGTCATTTTCATCACCTGTAAAATGCTGATGATAGCACTACTTACCTACTTGGATTTCTTCAGAAATTACTTCTCAATTACAATATATTGTTATTTCTTAAATATATTATTAGAAGGATAGCCTGTGAATCCATATACATGGTTGAAGGCAATAAATCTAAAGTCTAATTTGATAGCATTTTCTAAATATGGAAAGAGTGGTCTTGGGTTATATTTTTCTCTCTTTTCCTGTACCTATTTCTGCTCTACTCAATGCAGAATCTATGATTCACAGCTGATAATTTTCTTCTTTATTCCACAAGTGTACCTTACTGAGATAATCTACAATGTCCTTTTGGCTCTTGCCTCAGTCGAATCAATGTTGGTCTCCAGGCACATTTATTTCTCACATGAAATAGCTTTCCTATGACATAACTTCCCAATAGCATTTTTCATCTGGGCATTTCTCAAGGTATAGATTAAGGGATTTAATATGGGAGTTATGATATTGTAGGATACAGCAACTGCTTTATCAATCAATAAAGTAGCTGAGGGTCTCATGTACACAAATATACAGGGCACAAAGAATAAGATGACCACTGTGATGTGGGAGGCACAGGTGGAGAGGGCTTTGCGCCTTGCCTCCAAGTTGTAGGTCCTTAGGGAATGCAGGATGACCACATAGGAGACTACCAAGAGGAGGAAGTTTAACAGGCAGATGAATCCACTGTTGGCAGCAACAAAGAGCCCTAGAGTGTGTGTATCAGTGCAGGCAAGATTAAGCAAAGGATTCAGATCACACATAAAGTGATCTATGATGTTAGGGCCACAGAAGGGTAATCGGAAGATGAAGAGGATCTGTATGGTTGCATGAAGAAATCCTCCCACCCACACCACTCCCACTAGCAGGACACAAACATGCCGATTCATTATAATTGTGTAGTGCAAGGGCTTGCAGATGGCTACGTAGCGGTCATAGGCCATCACAATGAGCAGGACGCTCTCAGCACCTCCAAAAAAATGTTCCCCAAATGTTTGGGTCATGCATTCATTGAAGAGGATGGTCTTCTTTTCACGGAGTGAGTCTATGATCTGTTTGGGGATACTGACAGAGGGAAAGCAGGCATCAATAAAGGAGAGATAGGCCAGGAAAAAGTACATGGGAGACCTCAATGATAAGCTGGTGGTAATGGTGACCATGATGAGGACATTTCCTATCACAGTGGCGATGTAAATGACAAAAATCACAGCAAATATGATTTTCTGCATCTTTGGATTCTCTGTGAACCCCAGTAGAACAAACTCTGTTACATTGTTCCGATTTTCCATGTGTTTCATGTGATGGTTAATTAAATTACCTGAAAAGAAAACAATTTTTATTAATGCTACCTTGAATAATTGAGCTTTCCATTCTACCATGTAATAAATTATTGGACTTTATTTAGTTTTGAATTCTTTAGCCTGTTGTGTGTGTGTGTGTGTGTGTGTGTGTGTGTGTGTGCATTGGAAATAAAGACTATGAGAGAGTTCTGGAAGATTACTCCAATTGCCTCCAATGGGAAGTCTTTGCTAAGGTTGTAGACATTAGGAATTTTATTAACAGATAGGCAGGAGAATACCTGTGCACACTTAATCATCCCAGATGACTAAGAGGCTAACTTGAAGTAGTAGATTGCACACACACTTGCATCCAAGCCTATAAAGGAGGTAGAAGATTGATGTAAAGTCCATAAATGCAAAGCTACAGAATTTTTCCTTTAATCTGTAGGAAATGGGAAACCACTGAAGGTTATTGAGAATATGATTGGAAGGATGAAGAGGAATTTGAAGAAGAGGGATTGTTGGATATTATTCTAGTAAAGATCTTTGAGTGCCTTCGATGAAATGGGCTGAGGGTCAGTAAAGGGGTGGAAGGCAGACACAGGAACCGCAGTAGCAGACTATTTATAATAGTTGAATAAGAAGTTACAAGGCATTGGTAATAGGAATGTAAAGAATGGAAACAAGAGCTACTTAAAAGTAGTCATAATGCATGTTTCCTAAATCCAATGATATTAAAATACCTAATAATATATACTTTTAAAAGTTTGATGGCTAGTGATGATATAGTAGCAAATGTTTGCACACATGATCCCTTTTCATATGATAACAACCTGTGTTGTTCGTATTACATCATCCATTTTTCAGATGAGGAAGAAATCTCAGAGACTAATAATAACTATAGTAGCAATGATAATATTACCTAAAACTTACTGAACACTTAATGTGCTTTAAGTGTTTTTGCAGACATTTATTTAATCCTCACTACAAACCTACCAGATGGTTACCACTATCATTTTTATAGTTATTTTTCACATTAGGAAATAGAAGCACAGGGAGGTTAAGGATCTTGGCCAAGGTCAAGCAGCTAATAAAGGGCAGAACCAAGATTGGATCAGATTATACTTGTTAATTTTTTCCCTCCAAATGCTTAACCTATATGCCCTATGTTGTTACATTATAATAAACAATATTGAACTAGTAACCTTTTTTGTTATAAGCATAATAATTATAATTACTTTAATACTACTTCAGAGGCAAGATTATATGGAGAAATTCTATCAGCTCACACACACAACATACATGCACTGACATATTGGAACTCCAAAATGTTAAGAAAAATGTGATACTGCTTTCATTGAACAACCCTTTTATTCTGGCCTCTCCATGATCTCCAGATATTCCTTCTTCCATCCCCCTCCAAAACATGGACTCCAAAAGATATTAAAAACAATTTTCTGAATGGTTAAGTGTATTGGTTTAAGAATCAAAAAGATCAGATTAGAATTCTAGTTCTTCTACTTGCAATATCTTTTCTGGGGTATATTACTTTGGCACCTTACATTCCTAGTTTTCTCATCTATAAAGTGAGAATAATAGTATCCACCTCACAGGCTGCTTTGATATTTATTTGAGGGAACAGATATGACACATAAACCACAATATTTGGGGCACACATAGAACTTTCATTTTATGACTGTGTATGCACCTAGGAGATAGGAAGAATCGACTGTTTGATCAATAATACAGAGAAACACTTTATGCAATGAGCTCAGGAAGAATTGTCTCCAACTTTGCTCTCAAAGAATCCACAGAGATTGATATTATCCAGAGCAGTAGATTTTGGGAGGTATTCTCCATGTTTGTGCTTGGACTAAACAGTTGATGGTTTATGTCATTTAATATTCATATTTATGTCTTTTGTGTATGTTCAGTGTACTCAATTTTTTGTCTATTAGTCTGATGATTAATCTTGTTATTAAAGGAGATGTCTCATGGGAAAAGTATGATATCTTCTATCAGAGAGCTGAGTCCTACAGTTTGCTTAACTTCTATGAGCCTCAAAATTTTCAACTGTCAAATTAGGTTAATGATAATTATGAATTATCTTTTGAAGAATTAGGATGAGGATGAAATACTCTCTTATTATATCTGAAAAATGTTGAAAAATAATGAGTACTATGTATGGAAAGTAGCAATCTTTAATAAGCATCAGCACTATTGAAAAACTTACCTTAGCGATCTTAGATGATCTCAATGACGTTTGGGGGTGTCCAGAAATAATTCCATATTTAAACTAACCGCCTCTTGTAATAAGTAACTTTCAATATGAAGTATATGTCACACTTGGCAAAAGCCTATTCAGATACTTAACTACCAAATGAATACTTGTTAAGAAATTGTATACATTGAACATGTGCAATTTATTTTGATATATCAATTTATCACAATAAACCTGTTTAAAAAAGTGTTCATATGAGTCTAAATCTTTCCATCTTGCCTAAAGCCTCAAAAGTTATTCCCAGAAAACCTGCTTGAAGCGTGTTTTCTAGTTTTGGCTTTGGAAAGGATTCACTTGGAACACTATGGAGAAATTATCTTCTGTACGTGGCTCTGGTCCAAAGGGCAAGAGGCAGATAGTGTGAAGAAAACACATTCTAAGTGTTTACTCTGCCCATGATGAATCTTGGTCTGGAGAGGTGAACAAAGCAAAAACATTTTCACCTTTCCCTGTAGAGAATTTAAAAAGGTTTCCATAAAGCTTCAAAGAACTTGTCTTGTAGCTACTACTTTCTCTCCCAGGAATTAATTATCTCCATTGCTGGAAAGGCTTTGTATTAGAAACAGGTATTCTGGAGAGACATGTTTGAGAAACATTCATTCTTGAGTGGGGAATTATATTCTCTACACTTGGAAGCTAAGTATGTAGGAGTCCCATTGCTCTATCTGAAACTGAGTTGTTAAGAATGTTGAATGTCATGTGAATAGCAGGGTAATATGAAGGTGGCATAATTACAATACGTGGAGCTGTGATGTAGTTTCCCTGTTGACTCAGGTCACAGAAGAGTTTTTGTTTTATTATCAATATTAAACATTTATTGGAAAACCACTATTGATTGTATGAGAGCTAGGTCAGTGAGAGCATAAAGTTAATGGCAGCCATTTTAAAGTTCTTAAAACTAAAAGCTGTTTTTATTTTTTCTTTTGCCCAGATTTGTTGAAATGTCATGGACAAATAAAATTATGTATATTTAGGTGTGTAACGATCTTTTAAAATTGATGTCATAATAGTTTATAATATTGTGAAATTTCAGGTGTATATTATTTTGGTCAGTCGCCATATAAATGTGCCCCTTCATGCCTTGTGCCCACCCCCCAAACCCCCTTCCCTTCTGGTAACCACTAAACTCTTCTGTTTGTTTCTGTGTTAATTTATCTTCTACATATGAGTGAAGTAATACGGTGTTTGTCTTTTTCTGTCATGCTTATTTCACTTGCATAATACCCTCAAGGTCAATGTAAGTTGTTGCAAATAGGACAATTTTGTCTATTTTATGGCTGAGTAGTATTCCATTGTATATTTATATACCACATCCTCTTTATCCAATCATCAATCAATAGGCACTTAGGTTGCTTCCATGTCTTGGCTATAGTGAATACTGCAATGAACATGGGGGTGCATAAGTCTCTTTCAATTGCTGATTTCAAGTTATTTGGATAAATACCTAGTAGTGATATAGCTGGATCATATGGTATTTCTATTTTTAATTTTTTGAGAAATCTCCATGCTGTTTTCCATAGCGGCTGTACTAGTTTGCATTCCCACCAGCAGTGTATGAAGGTTCCCTTTTCTCCACATCCTCTCCAACATTTGTTCTTCTATTTTGGTGACTGTAGCCATTGCAACAGGTGTAAGGTGATATCTTAGTGTAGTTTAGATTCACATTTCCCTGATGATTAGTAATATTGAACATCTTTTCATGTGGCTATTGTCTATCTGTATAGCTTCTTTGGAAAAATGTCTGTTTATATCCTCTGCCCATTTTTTCACTGGGTTGTTTTTTTGTTTTTCAGTCATGTGAGATTTTTTTATATATTTTGGAGATTAATCCCTTGTCAGATGTACGATTTGCAAATATTTTCTCCCAGTTGTGGGTGGTCTTTTCATTTTGTTCCTGGTTTACTTTTCCTTGCAGAAGTTCATTAGTCTGATGAAGTCCCACTTGTTTATTTTTTCTTCCATTTCCCTTGTCTGAGTAGACATGGTATTTGAAAAGATCCTTCTAAGACCAAGGTTAAAGAGTTTACTGTGTATCTTTTCTTCTGGCAGTTTTATGGTTTCAGATCATACATTCAAGCCTTTGATCCATTTGGAGTTAATTTTGGTGCATAATGAAAGATAATGGTCTCCTTTCATTCTTTTGTGTGTGGCTGTTTTTCCAACAGCATTTAATGAAGAGTCTTTCCTATCTTTATGCTATGTTCTTAGCAGCTTTGTCGAAGATTGGTTCTCTGTAGATGTGTGGTTTTATTTCTGGGATTTAAATTATGTTCCTTTGATCTTGTGTCTGTTTTTGTGCCAGTACCATGCTGTTCTGATTACTATACCTTTGTAGTATATTTTAATTCAGGGGTTGTGATACCTCTGCCTTTGTTTGTTTTTCTCAGGATTGCTTTAGCTATTTGGAGTCTTGTGCTGCCTCATATGAGTTTTAGGATTCTTTGTTCTATTTCCATGAAGAATGTCAATGGGATTCTGATAGGGATTGCATTGAATCTGTAGATTGCTTTTGGTAGTATGGACATTTTAATTATATTTATTATTCCAATCCATGTGCATGGAATAATGTCTTATAGCTTTCATTGCATAGGTCTTACACCTCCTTTGTTAAATTTATTCCTAGATATTTTATTCTTTTTGCTGCAATTGTAAATAGGATTGTATTCTTGAATTCTCTTTCTCTTAGTACATTATTAAAGAAATGCAACCTGTTTTTTGTAAATTGATTTTGTAACCTACAAACGTTCTCTACATTTTCATTATTTCTAATATTTTTCTGATGGATTCTTTAGGATTCTCCACATATACAATAATGTTTTCTGCAAACTATAAATCAACTACAAGAAAAAAGCTGGGAAAGTGGACAGCTTTTTTCTTGTAGTTGATTTCTAGTTACATAGCACTATGGTTGGAAAAGGTGCTTGACATGATTTCAATATTCTAAAATGTATTGATTCTTGCCTTGTTTCCCAACATATGCTCCATCCTTGAGAATGTTCCATGTGCACTTGAGTAGAATGTGTATTCTGCTGTTATTGGATGGAGTGTTCTATATATATCTGATAAGTCCATCAGTTCTAGTTTATCATTTAAATCCAGTATTTCCATTTTGACTTTCTGTCTGGATGATCTATCCATTGATGTAAGTGGGATGTTGGGGGCCCCTAATATTAGTGTGTTCTTGTTAGTATCTTTAGGTTTATTAATGATAGGTTTGTGTACTTTGGTACTCCTGTGTCGATGCATATATATTTTTAAGTGTTATGTCTTCTTGGTGGAGTGTCCCTTTTATCATTGTATACTGCCCCTCTATGTCTCTCATTATTTGTTTTGCCTTGAAGTTTACTTTGTCTGATATAAATATGGCAACACTTGCTTTCTTTTATTTGCCATTAGTATCATCTTCCCTCCCATCACTCTGAGCCTCTGGTTGCCTTTCGAACTGAGATGTGTTTCCTGGGTGCAGCATATTGTTGGGTCTTGCTTTTTAATCCATCACTGCATTCTGTGTCTTTTGATTGGAGTATTAAATCCATTTACATTTAGAGTTATTATTGATATATGAGTGCTTAATTATGGCATTTTATGACTCATTTTGCATGTCTTATGCATTTCCCTTGTTTCTCGTACCATATCATTCAGACTATGTATTCACTTTTGTAGTTCTCTATGATGGTTTTTTAGTTTTCTCTTTGCTTATTATTTATGTCTCTGTTCTAATTATTTGTTTAGTGATTACCATGAAGTTTGTATAAAAAAATCTCATATATGAGATAGTCTATTTTCTGATAGCCTCTTTTTCCCTTAGGCTTAGCTGATTCCATGTCTTTCCTCTTCCTCTTCTAAGTTATTATTGTCACAACTTATTCCATCTTGTGTTGTTAGTTTGTGGTTAAAAATGATGAGGTTGTATTTGTTTTTTATGTTTTCCTTCCCTTTATCTTTAATGTTATAATTAAGTGTTTGCTAACCAGTCGTGATAGAGTGCTACAATTTTCTTACTCTATGTATTTATCACCTTGCTAAAGGCTTTGTAACCCCTTTCCGTTTTTTTCAGATATGAGGGACTTCTTGAGCATTTCTCATGGGGGAGGCTTGTGGCAATGAACTCCCTTAGTTTTTTGTTTATCAGGGCAAGTTTTTATTTCTCCGTCATGTCTGGAGGCTATTTTCACTGGATACAGTATTGTTGGCTGAAAATTTTTGTCTTTCAGTATTTTGAATATATCACTCCACTCTCTCCTAGCCTGTAATGTTTCTACTGAGAAATTTGCTGAAAGCCTGATAGGGGTTCCCTTGCAAGTTTTCTTCTGCCTCACTTCCCATAATATTTTTTGTTTATCATCAGCTTTAGTCACCATTACTACTATTTGCTTTGGAGAAGGTCTTTTTATGTCGATATCATTAAGAGTTCTAATAGCTTCCTTCAGTTGTATTTCCAGCTCCTTCCCCATGTTCAGATAGTTCACAGTTATTATTTCTTTGAACAAGCTTTCTGCCATCAGGATTGATTTCTAGGTGGTCATTTACCTTCTGGTCTGGAGTAAAAAATAGAAAATGAGGTGAGGTTCCACAAGGATATAAAATTCAAGAGAAGGATGTAATTCTAAAGATAAGGTTTTGCTGAAGATTCTATGATGAAATAAGCTTCATGAATAGTATTGTAACTATCATTAAATATTAAATAATATATAAAGATATTTATTTTTATTTAAAGATTATTATATATAATAATTTATAAATATTATTAGAATTATATTTATTATAATAAAACAATATTTTTCCTACTGTTCGCATGTGTTTGCGCCTTTTCTTTTTTTAATCTTTTATTATTTTTTTAAGTGCAGTAACATTGGATTATAACAATATATAGCTTTAAGATGTACATCATAATATATTTCAAAGTCTGCATGCTCACCACCCAAAAACTAATTATAGTCCATCCCTTCAACTGTGATCCTAATCACCCTTTTAGCCCTCCTTCCTTCCCCCATGGTAACCACCAATCCAATCTACATTGCTGTGTGTTTGTTTGTCATTGTTTTTATCCTCTACTTATGAGTGAGATCACATGGTATTTGACTTTCTCCCTCTGACTTATTTCACTCAGCATAATACCCTCAAGGACCATACTGATAATATCTGGTCACAGATTCCAACTACCACAATTGGGTGGGGGTCAAGAGCTGTGTATTCTCATTCCATCATGATCCTGGCTCACTCTCTCACAGCTGCTGCTTTTCTATCATATATGTGTGCACTCTGCCTCAGTGGCTGAGTGGCATTGTTGTGCAGGAGGGAGGGGCACTTTCTTTCACCTGCCCAATCTCTGGGGCATTATCACTCTGACATCCCTATCAGCTGTCCTGGTGTGCAGGCTTGATGAAGACGCCACCTCAATAGCTTAGTCACCTCTTTGTGGGGCTTTCCCACAGGCTGTGAGGGAATTTGGAGAACAAATGTGTTCTGTCAGAGGGATGCCACTCCCCCATCACCTATCAGAGCTGCCTGCAGTCCTGTGCCCTGGGCCACTGCCATTTGAGGAGGGAGAGGAGATCCCCTTACCTCCTTTCACTTCCTGTAGGGGGTCCAACACATCCACCTTTAGACATATGGCTACCTGTATCTCTCAGACATCTTTTGTGTTGTGTGAATGTTCTATTGGTATATGAATGCCTTTTTTATTGTATCTTAGAGAGAAGAGTCTAAGGGAAGGGTTCACTCTGCCATGATGCTGATGTCACACTTATAACTTGATATTTTGATCTTAGTGTACATTTTGGTAATTGCCATATTTGAGCTATTTTGCATATTCATCATTCACATAATTACTATTGTTTTTGTAGTGAGAACACTTAAGATCTACCCTCTTACCACATTTTAAGTATATGATACAGTATTGTTAACCATAATCACATTGCTATACAATATATTTCAAAAAATTCATCTTGTGTAAGTGAAGCTTTGCTCTGCATGATCAACATCTCCCTATTTCTCCCTCCCCCAGCATCTGGCAACCAACATTCAACTCTCTGCTTCTACAAGTTTGAGTATTTCACATTCAACAGATACGTAAAAGCATGCAGTATGTTTTATTTCTGTCTCTTGCTTATTTTACTTAGCCTGATGTCTTCCAGTTTATTTGTCACAAATGGTAAGTTTCCTTCTTTGTAAAGACTATACAACATCCCATTGTACATTTATAAGACATTACCCATTCATGCATCAACAGACATATTGGTTGTTTCCATATCTTATCTATTGTGAATAATGCTGCAATAAAAATGAGTGCAAATATGTCTTCAAGTTACGGATTTCAATTCCTTTGTATACATAGCCGGAAGTGGGAATGATGGATCAAAATTAGTTCTATTTTTAATTTTTTAAGGAATCTCCATATTGTTTTCCATAATAGCTGTGCCAATTTATATTCACACCAACAGTGCACAAGGGTTTCCTTTTATCCATGTCCTCAACAACACTTGATGTCTTTTGTCTTTTTGATAATTACTGTTCTTACAAATAGGAAGTGGGGCCTCATATGATTTTTATTTGCATTTCCCTAATGATTAGTCATGGTAAACTCTTTTCCATATATCTGTTGGCCATTAATATTCATTCTTTTGAGAAATAACTATTCAGGTTCTTTGCCCATTTAGTAGCTTTGTAATATATTTAAAAATCAGTAATTGTGATGGCTCCAATTCTCTTCTTCTTACTCAATGTGACTTTGGTTATTCAGAGTTTTTGCTATTCCACATGAATTTTTATTCAAAAGCTGTTTTTTGCTTTTCTCAGATGGGTATTGAAGTATCCAAAAACCTTAGAAGGCTCCAGATTGCAGTTATATATGGTATTTATGGACTAATCAGTACGGAATACTGGACAGCATTAAAAATGTGTGAAGATATCAAAAGTAGGAGAGCATTCCAGTTGTTCAACATGTTTGGCACTTGGTATTGTTAGTTGTTTTCCTTTGAGTCATTCCAAGCGGTATGTCATGGTAAATTATTGTGATTTAATTTTTACTTCCCTGATTTAATGATATTGGGCATTTTCTTTTTCATGTTCTTATTGACAATTTGTACATCTTTTGTGGCATTTATGTTCATGTCCTTTGTACATTTTAAAAATAGGGTTTTCAAAAATTTGTATATTTAATATATTTAGATTTATATAAATTTCTCCTGCTCCTTGGATTGCACTTTAATTCTTAAAAATGGTGATATCTGATGAGAAGATTTAAAACTTTGATAAGGTCCAATTTTTCATTTTCTCTTATGTTATGCACTTATTGGGTCACATCTAATAAATACTAGTCTACCCCAATAAATATCATAGATGATGATGATTATTATTATTATTATAAACCAGCTTTAATATGTAGCTCTCTGTCTCATTTTGAGTTAATTTTTGTATGTGGTGTAAGGAAGTGGTTAGCATTTATGTTTTTCATTACAGATATCCTATCAACACAATAAAATTTTTTAAAATTCTGTTCTTTAACCATGAATTACCTTGACAATGTTGTAAAAAAATGAGTATATTCGAGTTTGTTTCTGTACATTCTATTATTTTTCTGAACATATTTATATCTTTATCATTATGCCAGTACCACACAGTGCTGATTAGAGAAGCCTAAGCCTTGAAATTAGGTAAAGTTCCCCAGCTATTTTTTTAAGAATTAATTGTTATTCTGAGCCCTTTCAATGTTCTACATTTCTGTATACATTTCAGAGTAGATTTTTCAGTTTCTGGAATAATCCTGTTGCCGTTTTGATTGGAATTGCATTGAAAATGTAGAATTGATATACTAAACATATTGGATTTTCTTTCCATCTAATATGGTATAGCTCTCTATTTATTTGTACATATAAATTTCTCAGCAATGTTTTATAGTTTTCCTGCAGAGATGTTGAATTTCTTTTAAAAATATAAACCTAATGTTTCATTTTTTAAAATAGTAGTAGACGTATTATTTTGTCTCTAACTTCAATTTCTAATTATTTATTTCTTTTGTAGAAATAAAATTGATTTTTTATATTGAGGTTGTAACCTGTGTCCTTTCTAAACTCCCTGTTTAATTTACCTAGTTGTTTTTAGTGCATTTAACATTTCTTCAATCAAAATAATGCCATCTGCACAAAATTATTTTTACAATTTGGCTTCTTCCATTCTAAACTACATCTTTTATTTGCTTTTCTTTTTTTATTGCAATGGCTAGAACCTAGAGTATATTATATAATAGTAATGGTGAGTAGATTTCCTTGTGTTGTTCCGAATCTTCAAGGGAGAGTAATCATCATTACTATGATGGCAGTAAGGGATTTTACATAGATGCTTTTTACCAAGTTAAGCAAATTCTTTACTATTATTTATTTCTTAACTTTAAAAAAAAGAATTTGAATCTGGGTTGAAATTTTTCAATTTTCATTCACATCTTGAAATCATCATGCATCTATTCTACTTTGTTTTGTTAATTTATTGACTTACAATGAGTGATATTTGAATGTTAAGTCAACCTTTTATTCTTTGGACAGCTCCACGTGGTTATGGTGTACTATTATTTTTAAAAATCATTGATGGATTTGATTTATTGGCATTTTGTTAAATATCTTTTGCATATGTTCATAATGGACATTTGCTATCAATTTCTTTCTTGTAATGTCATTTGATATTTAGGAAATGCAGGCTTCTTATAAGGTGATAAATAATGTTTTCTCCTCTATGTTCAGAAAGGGTTTGTGTAGGTATTATTTATTTCTTAAATTTTTTGTGGAATTCAAGAGGGAAGCCATTGGGTCTGCATTTATTTTTGAGAAAGATTTTAATTACAAATTCAATTTTTTTAGCTGATATAGGACTATTCAGGTTTTCTATTTCATCTTCATTTAGATTTTGTAATACTTTAACAGCTAACTGGTTTTAAGTTGTCAAATTTATTGGCTTTAATTTATCACAATGTTTCCTATTATCATGCTTATATCTTTGGAATCTGTAATGTTGTACGCTTTTTCATTCTTCATCAGAAAATTTCCTCTTCTTTCTCTTTCATCCTTTATCTCCCTCAATCACTCCCTATTTGCTCCCCTTCATTATTCTAGCTAAGTCTTTATCAATTTTATTTGTTTTACAAAGGGCCAGCTTTTTGATTAATTGATTTTCTTATTGTTTTTAAATTTTCTCTTTCTTTGAATTTTGTTCTGATCCTTATTATTTCCTGTCTTCTACATAGTTTATGTTTATTTTCCTCTGATTTTTCTACCTCTGTAGCTCAAAACATTTGATAATTGATTTTAGATATTATTTCTTTAGTAATATATACATTTTATGATCCAAATTTTCCTCTAAGTACTTTTAATGCTCCCAAGATGTTCTGATATGTTGTGCTTTTAGTTTAATTTATTCATTATAATTTATATTTGTCTTGTGATTTCCTTTTTAAATTTAGATAAAACTTACATGACATAAAATACCATTTTATCCATTTAAAAATGAAAAATTCCTTGGCTTTTAGTACATTCACAATGTTGTGCAATCATCACAACTATCTAATTGCAGAACATTTTTATCTCTCTATACCAATTAAGCAGTCAATTTCCATTTCCTCCCTCCCCCTGGTAACCGTTAATCTTTCTGTTGCTATGGATTTGCTCCTCCTGGATATTTCATATTCATTGAATGATACAATGTATGTCCTCTTGTGTCTATCTTCTTTCAGTTAGTATAGTGTTTTCCATGTCCATCCATATTTTACCATGTAACATTATTTCATTCCTCTCTCTGGCTGAATAATATTCTATTGCATGGATATACCACATTTTTATTATCCATTGATCAGTTGACAGAAATTTGGATCACTTTTACTTTTTGCCTATTGTGAATGTTGCTACTATGAAAATGTTCAAATCTGTTTGAAGACAAATTTTTAATTATTTTGGGTATACGTGTCAGAGTTGAACTGCTGAGTCACATTATATTTCTGTATTTAACTTTTTTTCTTTTTCTTGGTGGGGATGATTGGCACTGAAATAACATTTGTGCCAATTCTCTGCATTTTGTATGTGGGATGCTGCCATAGAATGACTTGATGAGTGGTGCATAGGTCTGCTCCTGGGATCCAAATTGGTGAACCCCAGGGTGCTGAAGTGGAGTGTGTCAATTTAACCACTATGCCACCAGGCTGACCCATGTATTTAAGTTTTTTAGAAACCATCAACTGTCTCCTCACAGCTCTAGTCCATTTTACATTTCTATCAGTAATAATATGAGACTTCCAATTGCTCCATCATTGCCAACACTTTCTAATTTCCTTTTTTCTCTTATGGCCATCTAAAAGATGTGGAGTAGTATCTCATTGTGATTTTTATTTGCATTTCCATAATGACTAATAATGTTGAGCATATTTTTATATGCCTGTTAACCATGAGTATATCTTATTTGGAGAAATATCTATTCAAGTTCTTTGTATATTTAAAAATTGGGTTGTTTGTCTTTTTGTTGTTGAGTGATGGGCTTCTTTGTATATTCTTTTTTTAAAATTTTTATTAAGATTATGATAGTTTACAACCTTGTGAAAGTTCAGTTTTACATTATTGTTAGTCATGTTGTAGGTGCATCACTTCACACTTTGTGCCCTCCCCTCCCCTCTCCTTTCCCCTGGTAACCACCAATCAGTTCTCTTTGTCTCTATGTTTAACATCAGCCTATGAGTGGAGTCGTACAGAGTTCGTCTTTCTCTGTCTGGCTTATTTCACTTAACATAATACCTTCAAGTTCCATCCATGTTGTTGTGAATGGGACGATTTTGTCCTTTTTTATGGCTGAGTAGTATACCATTGTTTATATATATACAATATCTTCTTTATCCAATCACGAGTTGATGGGCATTTAGGTTGCTTCCACGTCTTAGCTATTGTAAATAATGCTGCAATGAACCCAGTGGTGCATGGGACTTTTGGAATTGCTGATTTCAAGTTCTTTGGATAGATACCCAGTATGGCTGGGTCATAAGGTATTTCTATTTTTAATTTTTTGAGAAATCTCCATACTATTTTCCATAGTGGCTGCAACAGTTTGCATTCCCACCAACAGTGTATGAGCATTCCTTTTTCTCCACAACCCCTCCAACATTTGTCACTCTTGGTTTTCGATATTTTTGCCATTCTAACAGGTGTAAGGTGATATCTTAGTGTAGTTTTGATTTGCATTTCCCTGATGATTAGTGATGGTGAGCATCTTTTCATGTGTCTATTGGCCATCCATATATCTTCTTTGGAGAAATGTTTGTTCATGTCCCCTGCCCATTTTTTATCAGGTTGTTTGATTTTTTGTTGTTGAGCTGTGACTTCTTCATATATTATGGAGATTAACCCTTTGTCAGGTAAATAACTTGTAAATATTTTTCCCAATTAGTGGGCTGTTTTTTAGTTTCACTCCTGTTTTCATGTGCCTTGAAGAAGCTCTTTAGTCTGATGAAGTCCCATTTGTTTATTCTTTCTATTGTTTCCCTCGTCTGAGGAGTTATGGTGTCCAAAAAGATTCTTTTGAAACTGATGTCAAAGAGTGTACTGCCTATCTTCTCTTCTAGAAGACTTATTGTTTCAGGCCTCGCCTTTAGGTCTTTGATCCATATTGAGTTTATTTTTGTGAATGGTGAAAAAGAATGGTCAATTTTCATTCTTTTACACGTGGCTGTTCAGTTTTCCAAGCACCATTTGTTGAAGAGACTTTCTTTTCTCCACCGTAGGCCCTCAGCTACTTTGTCAAACATTACCTGTCCATAGATGTGTGGTTTTACTTCTGGGCTTTCAGTTCTATTCCATTGACCTGTGCTTTTGTACCAGTACCATGCTGTTTTGATTACTGTAGCTGTCTAGTATGCTTTCAAGTCAGGGATTGTGATCCCTCTGGCTTTGTTCTTCTTTATCAGGATTGTTTTAGCAATTTGGAGTCTTTTGTTGCCCTATATGAATTTTAGGATTCTTTCTTCAATTTCTGTAAAGAATGTCATTGGGATTCTGATTGGGATAGCGTTGAATCTGTAGATTGCTTTAGGTAGTATGGACATTTTAACTATGTTTATTCTTCCAATCCATGCGCATCGAGTATCTTTCCATCTCTTTATGTCACCATCAATTTCTTTCAGGAAAGTCATGTAGTTTTCATTGTATAGATCTTTCACTTCCTTGGTTAAATTTATCCCAAGGTATTTTATTCTTTTTGTGCCATTGGAAATGGGATTGAGTTCTTGAGTTCTTTTTCTGTTAGTTCATTGTTAGTGAATAGAAATGCTACTGATTTATGTATGTTGATTTTATACCCTGCAACTTTGCTGTAGCTGTTGATTGTTTCCAATAGTTTTCCTATGGATTCTTCGGGGTTTTCTATATATAAGATCATGTCGTCTGCAAACAGTGAGAGTTTTACTTCTTAGTTGCCTATTTAGATTTCTTTTATTTCTTTTTCCTGCCGAATTGCTCTGGCCAACACCTCCAGTACTATGTTGAATAGGAGTGGTGAAAGTGGACACCCTTGTCTTGTTCCTGTTCTGAGAGGGATGGATTTCAGTTTTCATCCGTTGAGTATGATGTTTGCTGTCGGTTTGTCATATATGGTCTTTATTATGTTGAGGTGCTTTCCTATTATACCCATTTTATTGAGGGATTTTATCATAAATGGGTGTTGGATCTTGTTGAATGCTTTCTCTGCATCTGTTAAGATGATCATGTGGTTTTTCTTTCTCATTTTGTTAATGTAGTGTATCACATTGATTGACTTGAGAATGTTGAACCTTCCCTGTGTCCCTGGTGTAAATCCCACTTGATTGTGGTGTATAACCTTTTTGATGTATTGCTGTATTCAGTTTGCCATAATTTTGTTGAGGATTTTTGCCTTTAGTTTATCAGTGATATTGGCCTGTAGTTTTCCTTCTTTGTGTTGTCCTTGTCAGGTTTGGGGATCAGGGTGATGTTGGCTTCATAGAATGTCTTAGGGAGTGCTCCATCTTCCTCAATTTTCTTAAATAGTTTGAGAAAGAAACGTATTAAATCTTCTTTGAATGTTTGGTAGAATTCTCCAAAGAAGCCGTCTGGTCCTGGACTTTCATTTTTGGGGAGGTTTTGGATTACTGTTTCGATTTCTTTACTTGCGATTGGTTTATTCAGATTGTCTATTTCTTCCTGCTTCAGTTTTGGGAGATTGTAAGAGTCTAAGAATTTGTCCATTTCTTCTAGGTTGTCCAATTTATTGGCATATAGTTTTTCATAATATTTTCTTATGATCCTTTTTATTTCTGTGGTATCTGTTGTCATTTTTCCCCTCTCATTTCTAATTTTATTTATTTGAGTCTTCTCTCTTTTTTTCTTGGGGAGTCTGGCTAAAGGTTTGTCAATTTTGTTTATTTTTTCCATGAACCAACTCTTTGTTTCATTGATCATTTCTACTGTCATTTTTCTTTCAATATCATTTATTTCTGTGCAAATTTTTATTATTTCTCTCCTTCTACTGACTTTGGGCTTGGCTTGTTCTTCTTTTTCTAATTCTATTAGGTGTCATTTGAGATTGCTTATCTGAGATTTTTCTTGCTTAATGAGGTGAGCCTGTATTGCACTGAATTTCCCTCTTAGGACTGCTTTTGCTGTGTCCCAAATGAGTTGGTACAGCGTGTTTTCATTTTCATGTGTCTCCAGATATTATTTGATTTGTTCTTTAATTTATTCAATAATCCAATTTTTGTTCAGTAGCATGTTGTTTAGTCTCCACATTTTTGCCTCTTTCCCAGCTTTATTCTTTTAGTTGATTTCTAGTTACATAGCAGTATGATCAGAAAAGATGCTTGATATTGTTTCAACCCTCTTGAATTTGTTGAGGCTTGCTTTGTTTCCCAAGATATGGTCTATACTTGAGAATGTTCCATGCACACTAGAGGAGAATGTGTAGCCTGCTGTTTTTTGATGGAGTGTTCTATATATATCTATTAGGTCCATCTGGTCTAGTTTTTCATTTAATTCTATAATTGTCTTGTTGACTTTCTGTCTGGATGATCTATCCATTGGTGTTAATAGGGTGTTGAGGTCCCCTACTATTACTGTATTCTTGTTGATGTCTCCTTTTAGGTTTGTTAAGATTTGGTTTACAAATTTTGGTGCTCCTGTGTTAGGTGCATATATATTTATAAGTGTTATGTCATCTTGGTTAAGTGGCCCTTTTATCATTATAAACTGCCCCTCTTTGTTCTTCTTTCTTTATTTGCTTTGAAGTCTACTTTGTCTGATATAAGTATGGAGACACCTGCTTTCTTATGTTGATTATTAGCTTGGAGCATCCTCTTCCATCCCTTCACTCTGAGTCTGTGTTTGTTTTTGGTGCTGAGGTGTGTTTCCTGGAGGCAGCATATTGTTGATTCTCGTTCTTTAATCCATCCTGCCACTCTGTGTCTTTTGATTGGAGCGCTCAATCTGTTTACATTTAGAGTGATTATTGAAATGTGGGGGCCTAATGCTGCCATTTTATCACTTGTTTTCTGGTTCTTTTGCATTTCCTTTCTTTCTTGTCCCAAGATTTTTAGACTACTAATTCAGTTAGGTAGATTTCTATATTGATTTTCTTCTTATTTGTAATTTGTGTCTGTATTCTCATTATTTGTTTAATGGTTACCAAGTGGTTTGTATAAAACATCTCATAGATGAGTCCATATTCTGATAGCCTCTTATTCCCTTAGATTAGGATGTCTGTCCTTTTCCTCTTCCCCTTCTTCGTAGTTATTGTCAGATTTTTTTTTTCTTCCATCTTGTGTTGTGAGTTTGCGGTTAAAATGACAAGATTATATTTATTCTTGGTGTTTCTGTTCATTTTATCTTTAATGTTATACTTAACTCTTGCTAACCGGTTCTGATGGAGAGCTGCAACTTTCTGATTTTGTTTTTCTACTTATCTCCTATGCTCTGGGTTTTGTAGCCCCTTTCCTTTTTTTGATTCTTCAGGTATGAGGGTCTTCCTGAGCATTTCTTGTAGAGCAGGTCTTGTGGCAATGAATTCCCTTAACTTTTATTTATCTGGGAAAGTTTTTATTTATCCCTCATATTTGAAGTATATTTTCACTGGATAGAGTATTCTTGGCTGCAAGTTTTTTTCCCTCAGAATTTTGAATATATCATCCCACTCTCTTCTAGCCTGTAAATTATCTGCTGAGAAATCTGCTGACAGCCATATGGGAGTTCCTTCATAGTTTATTTTCTTCTGCTTTGCTGCCCTTAGTATTTTCTCTTTGTCATTGACTTTTGCAACCTTCACTACTATATGCCTTGGGGTTGGTTTTTTAACATTGATAAAGTTTGGAGATCTATTCACTTCTGTCACATGGAGTTCCATCTCTCTCCACAGGCTTGGAAAGTTCTCAGCCATTATTTCTTTGAGCAGTCTTTCTGCCCCCTTCTCCTTCTCTTCTCCCTCTGGTATACCTACAATCCTTATGTTGCGTCTCCTAATTGAGTGGGATAATTCTCAGAGAGTTTCCTCATTTCTTTGTAGGCTTAGTTCTCTCCCTTCCTCTATCTGCAGCATTTCTATATTCCTATCCTCCAAATTGCTAATTCTGTCCTCCACATTATCAACCCTTCTCTTCAGAGAGTCCAGATTCTTCTTAATCTCCTCCATTGTGTTTTTCATCTTCAGGATATCTGATTGGTTCTTCTTTATGGTATCAAGCTCGTTTGTCACATAGCTCCTGAGCTCGTTGAGTTGTCTATCTGTATTCTTTTTAACTCATTGAGTTTTTAATGATGGCTGTTTTGAATTCATTGTCTTTAGGTTGTAGATTTCATTGTCTTTGGGATTGTTTTCTGGGTACTTGTCATTTTCCTTCTGTTCTGGAGATTTAATATATTTTTTTCATACTGCTTGATGGCATGGATTTGTGCCTCTGCATAGAGAAGGAGTTTAGTTACTGCTTCCACTTGCTTCTACTGGAGTGGGGCAGGGAGCTGTTTATTAATCTGCACCAACCAGGATCCCCATCAGCTGTTGCTGCCCAGACCTGGGACCCTCCTCATTCTCACAGTGGTCCTGTGGGCATCCCTCATCAGCTGTTTCCTCTGTTGGTTCACTGATACCTGCACTCACCTGCCCTTTGTGATTGGTGATGCTGTGAGCATGTCCGCTGGAAGAAAGTCACTTGCTGGTACTAGGCTGTCCATGGGTCGGGGGTTGGAGAGTTTTCACCTATCTCTACCTCCTCCTGGGGGGAAGTCCATCTGCCTTCCGACGTATGGCAGCACAGGTCTCTCAGGTGTCCTGAGATGCTGTGTGGATAGCCTTTGTTGTCTGATGAATTTCCAATTAGTTGTAGATTCGAAGAGGGAGAGACAAAGAAAACTGCTCACTTTGCCATTTTGCTGATGTCTCTTTGTATATGCTTGATACAAGATGCTTATCAGATATATGATTTGCAAATATATTCTCCCCTTCTGTCAGTTGACTGTCACTTTCTTGATAGTGTCTTTTAATGCATACATTTGATAAAGTCTAATTAATCTATTTTTCTTTTGCTGCTTGTGCTTTTGTTACCACATTTAACAAACCATTGCCTAATCTAAGGACAGAAAAGTTTGCTCCTATTTTTCCTTTAGGAGTTTTAGCTTACTGTTTGGTATGGATCCATTTTTATTTAATTGTTGTTTATAGTATGAGGTATGGTCCTAATTCATTCTTGTGTTTTGGATATCCATTTGTCCTAGCACCATTTGTTGAAGACATTATTCATTCTCTAATGGATGGTCGGGACTACCTTGTAAAAATTCAATTGACAATACATGTACAAATTTTCCAGAACTCCAAAGTCTATTTCCTTGATCTATACATATTTCTTTATGCCAGTATATGCTGTATTAATTACTATGGCTTTTAGTAAGTTCAGAGATTGTAAAGTGTGATATTGTTTGGCTATTTGGGGTTCCTTGCAATGCCATGCAAATTTTAGGATGGGCTTTTCTATTTCTTCAGAAAAAGGCATTGGAATGTTGATAATGATTTCATTGAATCTGTAGATCACTTTGGAGTTTCATCTTAATTATATTAAATCTTCCAATCCATGAACAGAGGATGTGTTTATATTAATTTAGGTCTTTAATTTCTTTTACAATTGCTTTATATTTTTCAATATAAAAATCTTTCACTTTTTTCTTCAAATTTATTCTCCAGTATTTTATTATTTCTGACAATATTGAAAATGAAATTGCTTTCTTAACTTTATTTTTGATTGTTCATTGTTAGTGTATAGACATAAGATTATTTTTGTATGTTGATTTTGTATCCTGAAATTTTGCTGAACTTGTTTATTAACTCTAACAGATTTTTTTTTCTTTTTGGTGTGGATTAATTAGGATCTTTATTTACAAGATCATTCTTTTGGAAATACAGATAGTTTTACTTCTTTCTGTCCATTTTGAATTCCTTTTACTTATTATTTTAACCTAATTTTCATGGTCATAATGTATAGTGAAATGTTGAATAGAAGTGTTTAGAGTGGAAACCCTTGAAATGTTTTGACTTTTTGAGAGATACTTTGTGATATAGTG